>NC_036460.1:23737416-24050083 GCF_002775205.1 Xiphophorus maculatus
CACAAGATCTCAGGAGTCAGATTCCTTCTGGAGGACGGAGCCAATCACATGGTCGACTCCAATGAAATCTCCTTCATTCGTGCAGGAGAGGGCGCTCTGAAACAAGGTCTGCCTTAACGTTGTGTTTCGCTCAGGGCAAACAAATGAAAGTGGTGTCTGCAACCAAAACAAAAATCGAGCAGAAGCATTCATTTCCACGGCTGTTTCTTTACGTCGTCGTTGTGTGTTTGTTAAATTTGGTGGCGCTCTCTCCTCCACAGCAATGGAAAAGGCCAAAGCTGTGATTCTGGAGCCAATCATGTCAGTGGAGATCGTTGCACCGCAGGAGTTTCAAGGAGTCGTCATTGCCGGGGTGAACCGTCGCCACGGTGTGATCACAGGCCAGGACGCCGCCGAGGGATATTTCACTCTGTACGCTGATGTGAGTCTGGCTTCAAATTACAGCATTTATATGTGATCTACATATTCATGTTCCTCCATTCCTTTCTAAATTCGCCTGGATTCCTCCAACAGATTCCTCTGAACGACATGTTTGGCTACTCCACAGAGCTGCGCTCCTTCACCGAGGTACGTCTAGAGTTCAGAATCTAGATTGTTGTTGGTAGATGTTCTATCCAAGATTTGAGAAATGCTTTTAATATTCAGGTTGAATGCATTTGAAAGGCAGTTGTTGCATCTTTTAAAATGAGCCACTAGGGGCTTGTCAAGATGGCGACGTAGCAAGCGGTCGACTTCACTGAGCTGCACACCAGATAATCTACATTTGAGCAGAATATTACCCTCTTATTGACACTTTGACTAAATGTGGTAACATGAACATTAGTGAACGTTCTTCTGAACCCTAAACCAGGTGTTAATGTTAATTCAGTATTTGGCCAACACGGACCGAAAAGCTTCACTCACTTTCTCCGTTATGACTGCTAAAACTACAAGCAGACTACTGCTAAAAATGGTGCAGAAAATCGATGTCGTCATTCAAAATGTCTCCTTCTGCTCGCTGATTGGCCTGGACAAAAGTCGACCAGGAGACAATCCGAGTTGAGGGGAGTGATTTTTTTTTTTCCAAGCCGAGTTGCACAGGAAAGCAGTGGCCAGACTTCTAGTAAAAGCAGGGACGCCTCAATTTGTTTTGATTCAAATTAGCAGTCAGACAGAAGCTAATTTTCAGATTTTACTCAGGAAAAAAAAAAGTTCTCCCAATGTTTCTGCAGGGAAAAGGAGAGTACACCATGGACTACAGCAGATATCAGCCCTGCCTGCCAGGAACACAAGAAGACCTTGTCAACAAATACTTGGAGGCCACAGGACAGCTGCCTGCAAAAAAGAACAAATGGAAGAACTGAGCTGCTCCCTCGCTTGTTTATTGTTGGATTCCACAATCGCCCAGGACAGTGTTGGAGTTCATGAGCCAAAAGAAAAAAAAGTTCATATTTTGATGTTTTTTTTATCATTTTAACCCCCCTCTCATCCTCCACTCTGTCTAAATCTCATGTGAAACATATTTATGTTGTTTTGAGCACCATCTGATCTCAACAGGCTGCATCTGGTACTCAAACCTGAGTAGTTACTGAAATCTGTTTTCACTCACGCTGGTTTTTGTACTGTGTACAGAATGATATTGATCTGATAATGACTGCAATATAGTTTTGATCTTCCTCACCTGCTCTGTGTTCTCCTCGGCCGGCTCCGGATGAGCTGAGGCGTCCGTGGAAACGGTTTCAGGTCCGATTGTCGTCACGTTGAGGCTCCATGTCACCTCCATCAACGCAACCAGAACAATCGCTCTCCTCAGTCCCATTCCTGTCGGCTGTGAAGCTCAGACGTGTGTGTGTGTGTGTGAGCAAGGTCAAAGCGACTAGCACGGAGGAGTGCAGCAGGAGGAATGACGCTCCTGTCGGGGCCGAGTTGTGCAACCAGAAGAAAGAAGAGGAGGGGAAGCAAGAGATGAGATTTTCCAGATTCTGCCTGCTTCCAAAGAAAAATCTGTTTTCTTGTTCCCCTAAGCTAAACAAAGCCGCTGCACTTTAGCTGCTGGCGTTTCTCATTTTGTCTCTGTTGAGGCTCTCGGCTCATGAGCCTCCAAACGTCTGAGGAGGAAAGCAGCTGTCTGGCGGGATTCATCTGAGAGTTGATTGGTTGCAGCCGCGCCTCCTTCTCAGTGTTTGACTAAAGGAATAACAAAACTTGAACTAAGTAAGCTTATTTTAGGAAGGTGCCATTTTTTAAGGATAAAGTTAAAAATGGTACGGGGGAGGGAAAGACAGACAGAGTCAGGAGGTCACTTCTTTTGTTTTTTAACCGGTCAAACTTGAGGGTTTTGTTCTGCTACAATCCAATTCTTGACCGTCTTTCTGATGTCAATTACCGAAAACAGGCTAAACAAGAGCCTCTGCCTGGAGGCTGCAGTCTATAATCTATCAGTTAAAGCTGTGTGTGTGTCTATGTGTGTAAACTTTACGACCCAAAGAGCCGTTTTCCCCCTCGGACCAGCTGAATAAAACTCATTTAGAATCACTAATGTTACCTGACCTTTTGACTCCTGTTGGCCCACCGGAGTGAGCAAGCAAGCACATATGTGCTTTCTTATCGCCGTGGAGATGGAGGTGAAGACGCCGTCATACACCTGCTTCAACAAACCCACTATTATCCGGACAAGTCAGGCAGGACCCAACCAAGTTTTGAGTGAAGAGAACCAAAATGATATCTATTTCCATAGGGATACATTTTTCAGGAATATAAATGGAAATGGAGACTTTATATACAGCTCTGACAAAAATAAAGAGAGCACTTCAAATGATCAGTTTCTCTGATTTTACTCTTTATGGGTCTATGTTTGAGTAAAATGAACATTGTTCTTTTATTCTATGAACTAGTGACAACATGTCTCTGAAGTTAAAGCAAAAATTTTGTATTTATTTGCAGAACATGAGAAACGGTCAAAATAATGAAAAACATGCAATGCTCTCAGATCTCAAATAATGCAAAGAAAACAAATTCATATTCATTTAGAAACAACAATACCAATATTTTAACTCGGGGAAAAGTTCAGAAATCAGCATTTGGTGGAATAACCAGGAAGTTTTCAGTTGGATTCAGTGCAGTGGGTTCTTTGTTTTTTCCAGATCTGTTTATCACTTTATGTCTAATATATATCTTATAATTTTCACCTTTTTTTAATTGTATAATTAAAATAAACTAATTTAAATTATATTGTTTGTTATGGTGCAGACGTTTGGAGTTTAATAAAAGAATAAAAGTTTTCTCCAAGAGCGTGTTGGACAACATTTTCTGGCCTGCATGTCAGAAGGTCACTTGTACTGAAATGACCAAAAACCGGGCTTTTGTTTCTGCATTAATGTAGACGTTTTGAAAGCTTAGCAGCTAAAATTTCTCTTTTCTCAATCTAAATACTTTTGTCAGCTATCAACCTCTCTGAAAGTCTTCAGACAAAAGGGTATTAATGGGAGAAACGGGGAGATTTTATTTATTACAGAAGAGTCAGCTGTAATCTATTTGTTCTTTTTTTTTTATCAAAGATTATGATGTTTACTGGAACTCAATCTTTATAATTGTTTTTGCTTTTGCTGCATCACATTTGACTCCGTTAGAACTGGAGTATATGGTTTTTTATAAATCATTAAAGGAACAGTTAACGTGTCTAATTTTCAAGAATTTGAAGCATTAACACGGGAATAGAAAATAATATTTTTTAAAGCTCACTGCCTAAAGCAACATTTTTGACAAAACTGGACAAACGGCTCTGGAACAAACACATAAAGTTGAGGGTTTTTTTTTTTTTAAAAAACCTAAACTTTAGGAAAGTTTATCATAGAGAGTTTATTTGCAACTTTAAGTTCAGTACTCTGTTAAAAAGCATCACATTTTAACTGATTAATTTATCAGTTAAAATAAATTAACTGATAAATTAATAGATTTCATTATTAAATTAATGAAATAATGAATACTTATTTCATTGAATAAACATTTAAAAAGTGAACAAAATTCACACTTTTTAAAAGTTTTATTTAAAAGAGCTCCTTCTGTCATTAAAATAGCATCTTTCCTAAACTCCTCCTTGAGAAACGTGACTTCATCGTCCTAGAAATTACGCAGGTAGGGGGCGTGGCCAAATGACCTCTGCACCTAAGCAGGTACTTTGTGCAAAACATCTGCTTGGTTTGGTAAAGATTGTAAGATACGTATCCCTATCTTCAGTATTTTAAATACTCTTGAGTTTATTCCCATAAATTTCTAATAATTCCTGATAAAGTGTCATTAGTTCTAATGCAAAATTTCTAACTTTTCAAATTCCTGTAATTTTTCAACCCCATAAAGTCTCCACAAGTTTCCACCCCACCCCCTGTGTTTGTCCCACGAAAACAACACGCTGCTGAAATCCAATTTAATAATAACGATAGAACTAAATTATTCGATTTTTTTCTTTGGATTCATGATTTTTTTTATTTTTTTTTAATCACAAACAGAAAGCAAATAAAATGTAGTTTTTCTGTTTTTAAATATTTAAGAAACAAAGCACATCTTCATCAGCTTCCTCCTCCTCCTCCTCCTCTTCTTCTTCTTCACATGAGCCATCTGATGGACGACCGGAGCATTTCGTGGCTCGTGTTTTCCACCCATCTCACAGTCGGCCTGCTGAGTTTCGTTTTCCCTGCGGTTAGTTCGCGGCTCCGCCGCGGCTCCGGGCAGATTGTTGATCAGCTCGTAGAGGCTGAAGACGCTGAAGCAGATTTCATCGTAGGCCGTCTTGGTGCCGCACTCAAACAAGCAGGCGAAGGCCACAGCTGGAGGCTCTCCCGGTGACGGCGACAGCTCCAGGTAGGCCAGATCCGAGTAGGCGCTGGGGCCCTCGTAGATCACCCAGGGGCCACGCCAGCTGTCCGGATCGCGTGGGAACAGGCTGAGGAACACACCCAGATCTCTGCGCGCGGTGCTCCACGTTGGGTGGGAGTACACCACCCAGGTGGGGGTCAGGAAGTCTGGTCGGGGAGCAGAGTGGGAGCGATCAGTGGGGCCCGTTAAGGACGTCCAGTGTCTGCAGGGGGACCTGCGTCCACCATGAGCTTCACAGGGACGTAACGGAGCGGGAAACCCAACAACGCTTCCATGGCAACCGTTTCTAGGCTCCACCAGGCTCTGCACCAGCTGCCCCTCCTGAAACACGGCTCCGTCATCCAGGCTGAGGGCCTGCACCCTGTAGCCCAGAGGGCTGCGGGCGTTACAGTACAGCACGTTGGAGCCGTCTTCTTCGTCCACGGACACCATCTGACACTCCACGCTCTCCGGCGCCGGGATGGGCTCGCCGAAGCGCCAGCTCCTCCCGTGGGTGTCGCTGTGGAAGCAGAAGGCGCGCGGGGTGGTCAGGCAGAGCTGGCCGAAGCACTCTCTGCAGTCGATGTGGTAGGCGTAGGCGGGGATCAGCAGGCGGCCCGACTTCAGCTGGATGCCGTGACCCGGGCCCAGAGCGAAGGTGGCCCAGTCTGTCGGGTTATCAAGTTCAATCAGTCAGTCGATCAAGTTTATTTCAGCAACAACAAGTTGCTGTTCAAAGTTCAAAGTGCTTTACGCCATGAAAACATTAAAACATAAACACATCGTACAATAACCGATCGTGAAACCAACACTGCATTGTGTCGAGTGGCATCATCAAAATCACAGATACAGATGTTTGTTCCAGATTCGTGGTGCATCCACAAGTTTCTGCTTTTGGGGTTGCTGAACAGACCAGAAAACCTGAGAGGTCTGGAAGGTTGATACAACAACAGCAGATTTTTTTTTGGCTCGTATTTCAGTAGGCAGACAGGAAAGAGGGCGAGGAGGGGGGGGGGGACATGCAGCAAAAATCGCCGGGACCGGGAGTCGCGAGTTCGACTCCCGGTCCCGAGCTAACCCCCTGCACCACCACAGCACGCCCCTACAGCAGATCTTTAATGTATTGTGGTGCTGAGCCGTTCAGTGATTTATAAACTAACAACAGTATTTTAAAGTCTATTCTTTGAGCTCCAGGGAGCCAATGGAAGAACTTTAGAACTGCTCTATCTTCCTGGTTTTAGTGAGAACTCGAGCAGCAGCGTTCTGAACCTGACTCATTTTTTTTGGCACAACTATAAAGAAGCTGTTGCAGTAATCAATGCGACTAAAGATAAACGGATGGATGAGTTTCTCTAGATCTTGCTGAGACATTGATCCTTCAATCCTTGAGACGTTCTTCAGGTGATAGAAGGCCGACTTTATAGGTGTCTTTTTGTGGCTCTGAAGGTTCAGGTCAGAGTCCATCACCACACCCACATTTCAGACCTGATCTCTGGTTTCTAGCTGTAATATCTGAAGCTGTGTGCTGATTTTAGGTCATGCCTCTTTAGGTCCAAAGATATGATATAAAACATGATACAATCACTATTAGAATTTCAGAGGCACTTTTTTTATCCAGAGGAAAAAGGGAAGGTGCTCTAGCACCACCTAGTGTCTACCTGTGCATGTCCCTGCATATGAATGAAGTCTGATCAGTGAGCAAAGCATAACCCAACAAGCAGAGTTGTGTTTTTGTGACAGAGGTCTCAGCCACTGCAGAAGTTGCTGCAACAATAATAGACAGGATAGAAGAAGCAATCTCCCACAAACCCAGGGAGAAACCCTAACCCTCTACAATGCCAGCCTGGGCTATCGCCCATATCAACAACCACCACTGGTAATGAGGTTAAAGTCTGTTTTTAGGTGGCTGTCCCGTTACCTTTGATAGTGCCTCCTATGACGGCCTCGGTGAGGTCTGTGGCTGGGCTCCAGGTGTCTCCTCCATCAGTGCTGGAGATGTAGCAGAGTCTGGTCACGTTGTCCCCGGTGACCAGCTGGTAGGACTCCGAGGTGTGGCCAAGGACGGCAATGAAGAACAGGAAGAGGATGCCGGTGAACTCGTCGTACACCGGACAGGGGTTCATGGACCTGTGACCGGGCAGTAAGGCCGTGCCCAGAACACGCATGTCCTTCCACTGCAGCAAAATGACGGAAAGTCCGAGAAAATTAGCATAATTTGAGGAAATATATATACATCTACACAGTATATTTGCTTCAAAATGTCGTGTGGATCCACCAACTTTTGTTTTCAATTTGGAGTACTTTAAGAAAGTAATTCAAAATCATAATTCTGACTCGTTCCTCTTAGAGGGATCTTGTGAAGCATTTTGTCAACTAGCACTGCACCACAGGTCACTGACCTCCACATAGTTCCTGTAGAAGGTGCCTTTCCTCATGACGAGCAGGTGAGCCTGAGAGTCCGACGGGGTCAGCCTCTCCTCACAGAAAGCCAGAAATGACCTGAAGCGGCTGAGGTACAGCAGAGCCGGGACTCTGTACGTCACTCCGCTGGGCTCCTTGTGGAAGAGCACCGACCTCGCCGGGAAGTACGGTGATCTCATGCTCACTTTCAGGTGAATTTCTCCGACTGATCAGAAATCTGCAGAGAGTAAAAGGCCAATTTCAGTGAAGATCGCTGAATCACATATTTATGGATAAAAACTAAGCAAAAGACATGCAGATTTATGCATACGGAGTGTAAAGTCACAGTACTTTGATCATTTTAAAGACTGGTCACAATTTGTTCCAACTGCTGCCGTCTGGCTACAGATACAGGAGCATTAAAGCAAGGACAAACTGACTGAGAACAGTTTATATCCAATAGCCATGAGGCCATTAAATGAAACGTACTTCTACATTTCACCCAATGTCGTTATTGTCCATGTATTTTACTGCATGTTTTCTTTAATAACAATAAAGATTGTTAGTATTTTTAAAGTGTCTTCCAAAAACATTAATATTCTAACGTTTTTTCACATTGCAACCATAGATTTTAATGCATTTTACTGTGTAGTGGGAGAAAAAAGGATGAATGATTAAAAGCACATTTGTACTCATTCCCCTATAGTCAACATTAAAAAAAATAAAATAAAATTCCTACAATAACAGCTTCAAATCTCTTTGGGTTATGTCTACACTGGCTTTCCCACTCATTTCTTCTTCTCTCTTGTAAAATAGCTGGACCCCAAACAGATTAAATTTAGCTCAGGAAAAATCTGAACTGGATTTATTTATGGACTTTGACTGGTCCAATCCAACATCTTAACATCTAACCTATTTCACAGCGAACTCTGTCTTGGGCTATGTCTGTGCAATAAATATTTTTATTTTAAGGCCTGTGAGAGAGAACAAAAGTCACAGCTTAGTGAACAAAAACAGACACAAATGCATATTAACAGCCCTAAGATTAATTCATTTGAACTTAGCATCTTCTAAGGCTACATTTTGCGCACTAGTGCAAAAATGTTGGGGAATATTAATGTGGATATCTAAAAAAAACACATAAAAAAATCAAAAGATATGTCTGATTCAAAGCTCTGTACAATTAAAACATTTAGGTGGAAACCATGTCGTCATCACCCAGGACACAGGAACTCACCTGTTGTTACTCCACCCCTCTCTAAATCTTAAGGATAGACTTCTTTCTGCATGTTTACTATTTTAGGCTTCAAACATCATAGTTTTTTGGGGGTTTTTTAAGTCCAAGGGTTTAAAGAAAGGCCAGACTTGCAAACCTGGTTTGTGTTCGATGTTAGACAATGAAAAAATACTGACAAAGCCCACCAGAAGTTAATTCACAGATCCATCATTGCATGTTACTCTGTCTCTAAGCAGAACCCCGCTCCGCTAAGGCTAAACTAGGCTCTGTACATCTTAAAACAGAGATACTCACAATCCCAACGCTGTGTGAGAACTGCTGCAGCTCTGCGAGGGTACCCAGACCGTCTGAGAGACCCGAGGGCTCCACAGCCTCATAAGGGAATGGTTGTTGGGTTTGTGTGTAGTTAGTTTGTGTCTGAAAGCAATGTTTGCTCCTCTCTGTTCACTGTTCAGAGAGGCAGCATTGCATGCTGCTCACTGACCCAGAAATGAACACTCATCAGATCTGCAGCTTTGGATGAATCAGCGAGAGAGCAGCCATTGTGGAGAAGAAGGCCAGGTTGGGGTGGACGGGTGTCGCCGAACAATAATGAGATAGTTTGCCTCCATTGCATCCTTTTTTAGTTCTGTTTTTATTCAATGCAGTAATTATGGAAATTAACAAGCTTTTTTCTTTCTGTGTTAATCTCTTTTATAGCAGTATGAGTTGTTTAGCTGAACCATGCAAATATTTTAAAATACTTCCAAACCTTTGCACAGTGATGTACATTTTCCAAGCTCACCTCACTTTGTCTCTTAACATTTTAGGCAAAGCTTAAACGTTTATTCATGTATTCCCTTAGATTTATTGTTATTTAGGATGGCATTATTTCTGAGTGATGCTTTTTAAATAAACGTAATTTATTTGTGTTCTTTTTCATATAGATACAGATCAATTTATCTGTATTGAGTAAAGCACAAACTCTTGCAACCCTAACCCTTAATCACTAGAATGCATTCATTCTCTCGCCTGACAAAAAAAAAATCTTGCAATATTTGGAAAGGCACAACATCGGCTAAACGTCAATAAAGCTGAAGAAAAACATAACAGCCTTGTTGAGTTACATATTGCCAAGTATTTTCTTCTTGGTTATTTTTATTGGCGGTTGTTGAGCATTTAGTGTCTAAAATGCTATTATTTAGTAAATTCGCGCTTCCGCTTTAACGCCTGGCAGTCCAAACTCAGGGATTCAAGTTTGACGCTATCTGTGACGTCACCAACGAGCGACCATACCCTTTCACATGGTAGCATGCTAAGGTTGTGACTTCTCCTCGCCAAGGTAGTAAAATTCTTACATACTGAAGCTCAAACTAATGCCACGTCGCTTGGGTGAGCTACTGCTAACTTTAAACTTTACGTGCGTACGTTTTTAACGGCTGTCATGACGTCAACTGGGGCAAAAAGCAGCATATTAGCGTCGAGGCTAACCAGTTAGCCACATAGATAAGGCAGTTTGTTTTGACATCTCCTGAAGGCATGGTCGTCTGTGGTGCGATGTGGAGCATTGGTGGGCAGTCAAACATGTCGGCACATCTATTGTAACAATTCATCAAATATCAAGCCAAGTTTGTTTGCATAGTGCATTTAAGCAACCAGGCGGTTCAAAGTGCTCCACTTTATAAAACATAACACCAAGACCAACCAAAAAAGAAACATAACAATACAGTGAAAAAATAAACACACTTTTAATAAGTTATAGGGATAATAATAAAGTAAATTCAGTTCCATTAAAAAAATACTCGTATCCGAGTGCCTCTGTCGGGATCTCTGGTAGCAGTCAGCTTTGCAACGAATCTGAAGAGGCCTCTGACTGAAGACTGCCAGTGTCTATGCAGCAGAGACAGTATTCCACAGTAGCACGTCCTGGACGGCAGCATCAGTTGTTGACAAGCACTTATAATCCATTTACTTTTGCTGCTTCTCTTTAAATCTGTCTGGCAGTACGGATAGAAAGCCTGGCAGAGAGACGTTGGGTTTGGGGATTTGATCCTTATATGATTCTTGCTCTTGTGAACGAATTGTCAACGGGAAGGCTGGTCAGTTCTATAGTTGGGTTAATAAATCCATTAAGGTGTAACATAATGGTATGATGTTCTATTTAATTAAGTAACAACCTAAAAATGGCAAATAAATAGCTTCTGTTTGCTCTTTATAGTGAAAAAACCTCTTCATGGTGTTTTCCCATTGATTTATGTTGCGTTTTATTTCATCAGAATGCATCTCTATACATTTTTCTGTGTGTGAAAATATATTTATACAAATTATTACTACAAACAGGAATATTTAATGAGCATTCAAATTTTTAGAGCTGTATTGCAGAAGCTACGTGAGAGCGACATTCCCATTTTCAGTTATTTTACATGTTGAAGTATTAAAATAATAATTACAAAAGAAAAGGAAAGAAAATTTAATTAATCACCCAGGTTAGGTTTTACTCTCACATTTAATTTGAAAAGCAGAAATCAGAGCTGAACTGTCTTGAAACTAATATTTATTTTGTCTGCACTGAGCTTTCAATTTTAATGATATCATACGCCTATTTTATTACTGCCTGATATATTTAAAATGTTTACTATGTAGTTACCAGTCTAACTACTTAGTCTAAATGTAGCATGCGATGTTAAAATAAATGACTATGATTTTGTGTTTTTACCTTCCCGAATGTGGTCAGTATGGGCAGCCTGTGGTCTGAGGGCCACTCCTCCTCCATCCTCTGTGTCGGTGCGTCTCCGGGCCCAGAGGGCCTGATCGCTTCTGGTGCCGAGGGCGGAGAGGTGACGGTGTGGACTCAAGAGGGCGCCGTGGTCGGGCGTCTGGCTCTCCCCGGACAGGAGGACGTTACCAGCGCAGCGTTCTCACCCGCAGCCTCCTCCCACCTGTACGTGTCGCACGGAGACGGGGTGAGCGTGTTCGACCCCCGGAACCTGAAGGGCCCGGTGGAGGATTTCCGCGGTGCAGGGGAGGAGGAGATTAATGCCGTAGCTCTGAATGAGACTGGCTCAAACGTGGCCGTGGCCGATGACTCTGGGGCGGTGAGGATACTCGAGATTCCAGGTGGGAAAGTGTGCCGGAGTCTCCGCAGACACACAAACATCTGCTCCTCCGTGGCTTTCCGACCTCACAGACCCAATAACCTCGTCTCTGTGGGACTGGACATGCAGGTGAGCGAACGAGATTTAAGAGTGTGAATGTCACCTAGTTTATATCGTTTGACCTTTTTACATTTTATTGGGCTACAACCACCTGCTTTAATGTGTTTTATTGAGCACGTAGGCCTGTCACGATAGCAAATTTTGCTGAACGATTAATTGTCTCAAAAATTATTGCGATAAACGATAATATTGTTTGAAGACCTTTTTACACTGAAAATGATTTAATAATGCATGCGATTTCTTGCCAAAGTTAGATACACTTTATTTTCAAAAGAACACTAAACACTGGAACTGGTAAACAAAATAAACAAAACAACCAAAAACAAAAATCAAATAGATTCTCAGTCTCCATAAACAAAAAATGTACTGGAAAAAAAACTAAACATAAAGCCAAAGTGTAAATAAATACTGCATTCAACCAAAAGAGGGCAGATTATGAAGTCTGTATATTGTGTTGCCCTTCAGTAATAATTAGATTTAAATAGAGAAGATGGGCACATCGACTACATGATGCAATAGTTCACATTACACGATTTTTTGCTACTATTTTTCCCCTTACAACAATCTTAAAACGTTGATCTTTCTAAGATTGTGTGGTGTGTTATGGTAGATCATCATCGTTGCCGCTCCGATCTAAATCAGGGGTTTTCTGCGACTGGGATCTTAATGCAGCCTGTTGAATGTGACAGGCAGCCAATCAGAAAGCGCAGATTCTCCTCAGCGTTTTCTGAGGGTAAATTATGGAGGGGAATCCCAAACAGCTGACACGGCGCAACCCGAAGTCCAGTGGACATTGGAGATGATACGTGGAAACAACATTAATGTTTATTCAACATGCAAAGAATATAGAAATGACAAGGGGAGGAGTTGGAGCGAAACCAGTAACTTTTCAGCTGTTCTTTGTTAAAGTGACGTAAATAGGTTCTAAAGATTTTCATTCAGTCAGGACTTTACGCTGACACTGGTCACATGCATTGCAGGTAGATTGTAGTAATGCATTGATTAATGCCTGGTTTTAAAATTAGTTCACTGGACTTGTAGCCATTATTTTGTGCCCATTGTTGGACATCACATGGCAGGACCGAACCCGATCGAACCATTATACCTAGGATTTCTGTCGGCTAATGTGTGATCTGTCAGCTCTAAGATCGTGTCGTGTGCGCTGGGCTTTACACTAAGGAAATGAGGAAGGGAGGGTCAGTGGAGAGAACCGGAGTTGAGCCTTTTTTCATTCAGTGTCATTAACAGAAAGAGGAAAAGGCCGGAAGAGACGATAATGCCGATAATTAAAATGACGTCGGTAGTTTTAATTTATCGTACGATTAATTGATTTATCGTTTATCGTGACAGGCCTATGAGCACGTGATTGCAAGGTGGAAGGAAAACAGTATGTGGTGTTCAAGACTTTTTAGGAAAACAACTTTCTCAAAACTGACTTTCTCTGACAAACCTCAGGGCTTCAGAGAACAGCTGGATTTAAATTTAGATTTAATTACACACAGGTGACTACTAGGGAAATTAGATTCACTGGGTTTTACTTAAGGGCATCAAAGTAAAAGTGAGTTTGATGCAAATACATGTATAGATTTCAGATTTGTCTCTCCAAACCTTGTGTACATAAAATTATGATCATTTTATATCATCATTACTTCATTAATAAAGCTCTACTTTCTGTTGGTTAGTGCTGGGCAATATTGCTTAAAAATGAAATTTCAGATTTGTTTATACCAAATTTGATTTTTGATTTAAACTTTTTTTCCCCCTTACAAAAATAAAAATTTTAGAAAATATATTTTTAAAAAACTGGCTTTTATTTTGATAATTCCTTCTGTGACTTGAATTCAAAGTTGAAATAAATAGAAGCTGTAAAAGACGCTCGTTAAAACCCACACTCTGGATTTTCCAAAAGTTAAATCTTCAAAAGCAGAGAATGTGATTAATCTGTAAAAATCGATTTAGCGCCCAGACCTAGTGTCGCTTTACAATGTGAGATAATTTACAATATATGGAAGTTTGTTATAATGTGGCATAATAAAAAAATGTTCAGGAGTAATAGACACTTTGATAGCGCTCTGCTGATCAGCCTTTCATTGCGATATCTGTCTACTTTGCTGTTCCAGGTGATTCTGTGGGGTCTGCAGAAGACCCGCCCACTGTGGACTCTCAACCTGCAGGACGCGGCAGAAGAAGCGGGCGACCAGCAGCGGCCGGGCCAGCTCTTCAACCCCCCTCTGGCTCACTGCATTTCAGTGTCGGGCTGCGGCAACGTTTTGGGCTGCGCCGCCGAGGACGGCCGGGTCCACTTGATGCGGATCGGCGGCGGCTCCAAACTGGAGCAGCACGGAGCCGTCAAGGCTCACACTCAGGGAGCCTCCCAGGCCCATTTCATCAGCTTCCTCTCCCACCCTCACTGGATGGTCACCGGGGGAAACGACGGCCTCGTGGCCCTCTGGGACCTCAGCAAGCACCCGGTGGTAAATCCAGAGGGAAAAACACAAACGACGGCTCCTCAGCGCCGCAAAGGTAAGAGCAGCAGGAGGAGAAGAGAGCAGGCTCAGGAGAAGTCGAAGCAGAAGTCGGACGAGGAGGACGAAGCAGCTGCGAAGGACCAGGAGTCGCCGATGGAGGAGGAGACGACGTCTGGACCCAAACTGAGCATCAGTCACGGGGACAAGGTGAACTGGCTGTGCCCCGCTGTGCTGAAAGGAGAACCAAGCGTGATAGTTGCAGATCAGAGCACCAATCTGACCGTCTACCCTCTGTCTCAGCTTTAGGTTCAAGCACGCTACTTTTTCTTCTGTTGATAAAAGAAATTAACATTTTATTTGGTGAATTTTTTTTTTTTTTTCCTCTCCAAATTTTGTTTGACTTTCGGGTCGCTCTTCATTTATTTGTTTCTGTGTCTTTAAAACTAGATGCAAACATTTATATATGGCTTCAATATGCGTTGTGCTTTTTTGCCTGCGTGTGGGCTCCTTTGAAATAAACTCATTGAAATAAATGTCTTAAAAATGGTTTTATTGACTGTAAAACAACCACATCTGACTTGAGAAATTTGCATTAAACGTTGTCTGCAGCTCCTTTTTACAGAGTGAAATAAAAAATAACACCAGATGTTAAAATGAAGGCAGGAAAAAAAAGATGTTCCAGATAATATTTGATTCAAAGCAGCACGTTTTTATGTTAATATATGTATATATACGTATATTCCTCTTCACATATTGCACTCCCTGGTGAGAAGGCTGTAAAAATAAATTTAGCTTTGCTTACTTTTAACCCTTCTGCGGTCTCAGAAGATGTCACGGACAGACAGCGGAGAAGCGGGGGGCTTGTCCCGTGAGACCGTCAGTTCCCGAAACCACACACAAAAGAAAAACCTCAAAGGTGCGGACCGCGTACAGGGTAAAAAAAACTTGTAGAGTCCAGATGATGTTTCTTAAGACTGCAGGCAGGTTTCAGAGAGTAAGAGAAATTTAACCCTTAATTTATTTTGAAAGGAGGAGGAAACCTCAAAATTAGGTTTTAGAGCTGCTGATGACTTTTTTCTCCTTGTTTTCAGGCCACTTGACTTCATGACTTTTAACAATGTTGACAATGAGAAACGGTCACACCATCACAGGCCCTCCGCCATGTTTAACAGTGAATATGAGGTCCTTTGTTTCAGGCCTGACCCAACTCTACCTCCGCCACCGTCCTTCCTGCTCCGTGTGCTGGCAAGAAAAAGGTGGGTTCTTTTCCTTTTGTCAATTAGTGCTCTAACTGTAGATGTCATAACAAAAAAGTATTTTAATCTTTAATTGCTCTTATTGTCAATAATGGGTGGATATTTTCTGTTACTATTTCCAAACAAAACTTGAATAACATGCTCTCTTGTCTTTCCCATCTTGAAAAGAGTAGTTAAGTCATTTCACTAACTGATAGTTTGAGACGCTCTGAACTTTCAGAACTATAAAGTATATAAAGTGTGAGACAGTATCAGTGATTCCAGGCTGGATTTTTCTCAATTTTCAGCGTGAGATTATGATGCTTCAGTTTTAACACTTCCAACATTTGTATCTTGTATAGACTATCACTCTATTCAATACTTGCCCTTTCTTTACCAATTTACAAAACCACACAGAATGGTTTTCACACGTTTAATTCAAACAAAAGTTTTTTTTCACTAAGGCAAAACGACAGTAAACGCATACATTCATTTTAAACGTTCAAACAACCGAGCCATTTCTTCTGCAAAACATGTCGGATTGAAAATAAGGACGAGGAGGAAAGGAAAAGGGCAAACAGTCCAAGTTAAAGAAGAAACGCAATGCACACCTGTCTATTTTTCACAAGGCAGTTTACAGCTTTTCTCTTTAATAACGCCAGCCACACAACAGCAAAGTCTGTTCTTACAGATTTCACAAAGAAGCAAAGCAAAACTTTGCGCTGAACAAGCCGGATCAGAGGAACCATAATGTCCGCAATTATCCAATTGTCTGTTAAACTCATAAGTCTGGATGATTTCCCAACGTTTAAAAATCTTTCTTGTGGTGCGCGGATGTTTAAATGGAGTTAAGAGGTTGAGGTTGCACAGAGCCAGAGAAGCGTCTCGTCTCCCCTCCTCTGATTATTGGGGAGGACAGCAGACGCTCCCCGTCTGAGGTTTGTGCCTGTTGAGGCAGAAATGCGTCCAGTGAGTTGAGCTGCGGCGTTTCACAGTTTAGCCAGGCTCTTCTCCAGGCTCTCGATGTCAGCGTCGCCGTCTTTACCCTTGCTGCCGCGGGCGCTGCACTCCAGGAACTCCACCTTCATGGGCAGCTGGCTGAACTCGAAATCCTTGCCTTTTTTCCCCAGATACACGCTGCCGCCTACGGAGCCATCCTGGGCGCTCAGAGCTGCCGAGCGGGTCACTCTCAACGTGTTCCTGCGGGGGAAAACGGCAGTATTTATTAATAAAATACCTCTTTGGTTTTTTTGCTTAAAGTGGAACATTTGCGCTTCATTCACAGGTTGTCAAATTCAAGCAGTTCTTTGGTCTCTAATAGACCTGAACATTGACCATTTCATGTTGCAAAACGTATCTTCCTTCATCTCCCTTCATCCCATTCCTAATCCATAGGGTTTAATATAAAGCTGCCCCACCCTTTGCAGCTGTGACAACATCTGGGAAGGCTTTCCACGAGGGTTAGGTGCGTTTGCGTGAATATTTTGCCGTTCTTTCATTCTTGAGGTCAGACACTGACGTTGGATGAGAAGTTCTGATTAGACGCCTCTGCTGTAATTCTTGAGGCCAGGACTGTGTGTTTAGTTCCTCATTGTCAAACTTGATCATCCGTGTCTTTATGGACTTTGATCTGAGCAACTGGTGCAAAGTCAGGTTGGATCAAGGAGAAAGTATCAACAAAATGGTACCGCAGAGTAGGAAACAGGGAATTGTCCAAAAGGTCTTGGTAAATGGAAGCATAAGGAGTTCCTTTCACTGAGCCTCGACTCCTCAAGTTTTCCCGACTGGATTTTTTTTTTTGCAAAAGCCTGTTTCAGTGATTGAGATATTTGAACTAATACTTGTGGCATTACCTTACTTAGGTCTTATTTATATACAGAAATTAGGATGAAGCAAGGTGAATACTAGCTGGCGTCAATGCAGACATTGTGAATTTGTAAAAGCAGGTTAATACGTCATCGGCAAGACCTGGTAGATTCAAAATTAACATTAATGGTGGAAGTTTTTAAATTTTAAAGTAGACACTTACAGTTCCTTCTCCAGCTGCTGCTGAATCAGTTTGGCAGATTTTGCCATCGCAACATCTACGCAGAAGAAGAGATAATTAAATGAGGTCACTGTGTTACAGGTAGATAGTGTAGGATAAAATATCACACAAAGAGTAGGTAAGTGGTTGAGTTTAATGGTAAAAAAAAATAAAGTTTCGATTCACCTTGTTTGTTGCATATCACCAGCAGAGTTGGAGTGATTCTGCAGACCACCGGGTCCGTCAACAACATGTAGAGGAACTCGGCCACATCTCTGACCTCCTTCTGGAAGATGGCGCTGTCCACCACAAACACGATAGCTCTGGAAAGACAACAGGCAAGTTAATCCAGTGATGATCACAACAGGATTTAAAATTAAAAATTAAATTTAAAATTTTTTTATATTTTAGAAATTATAATGTTTTAAAAGTTAAGCTTTGGACAGGTTTAACTTATTTTTCATGATCCGAACAACATAAGGAGAAAAGTGTAAAGACGTAGCCACACAGGAGGCTCTCACCTGGCTGCAGACTTGAACTTCTCCAGGTACTGAGACCGCAGGCTGTCATGTCCCGGGAGGTCTATCAGAGTCCAGGTGCAGCTCTGAAAGGAAGGAGGAAAACTGTGGATCACTGTCAACATACAACGACAACAAAGCAGTGAATTAAGAAAAAAACAAATCACACCACTTTAATGTTTTCACAACTGGTGATGTTATAACCACCCACTCCCAAGTTGGCCAACACAGAGTACTACGCAACTATAAATTAAGGGCGGAGGGCATATGTGGTTTTCTAAATGTTTGAAGAGACGAAAATCTCAAAAGTGTGGTGTGCATTGTTGCCCCTTTTACTCTCATACCCTGAATAACATCCAGTAAAAAAGGCTTTCAGTACTTTAATGATATTAACGTTTATGGAAGGCATTGTTGCAGCAGTCTGTGACTCACTCTGTCGTTTTTAGCTTTGTATGGAGCGCTGCTGTCCGTGATGGAGGTCTGTGTGCGCTTGAACTTCCCTGACAGCAGCTGGAGAGACATAAAGACAACAAAGTTTAAAATAAAGGAACCCCCCCCAGCACTCCTGTAGTCCTGTTGATAGCAACGTGGCCAGGGCTCACCCGGATAAACAGGAGGGTTTTCCCAGAGTCACACAGTCCCACCAGCAGCACGGCGCTCCGGACGGTTTTACTGGTTAAAAAGTACTTCAAGAAGACTGAAATAAATGTGAAAATTAAATTCAGTTTGGCGGGCAGGCAGTGAGCAAAAGCAGCCGCTTGAATGACTTCCTTGTTCGTGTTTGTTTAAACAACAAGCTTGCGGTTTTAAACAGTGTTTAAAATGCTGAAGACATAGCATAAGTTGTTGCTGAGAGCACAGCTTTATATTTGCCCGACAGTTTTTCCACTCGCTAAGCTACATGCTAAAGCTAGCCTGCTAAGCTAACAAGCTAACGTGGGCTGCAAGTTCCTACCGCAGGTGATGACAACCACGGCCAGAGCCACGATCACTCCGACCAGAACCACGGGGTCCTGCTCCTCCAGCTGCCGCCGAAGGGACTCGATGTAAGGCTCCAACGGGTTCTCTGTCATCTCCGCGTCCGTTTTCTCCAGGTCCGTCACAATGTATCGGCGAGCCCGTTCAAGCTAATCCGAGATGGGACACGTCTGCTTTTGGAGGCTGTAGGGAGAGCAAAGGGTCACCAGGGGGCGCCGCGGAGCTGCTGGTGAGACTATTAGGTGGTCAGAAGTGGGTAGAGTAAATTTAGTCACATTAAATGCTAAAACGAAAACAACAAATAAATAACATAATTACAAAATAAGACATTTAGGTAGAAGAAAACTTTCCAAATCAAATTTTTTTTCAACTAAAAACTTATGGAGCTAATACCTATAGGAGGTACAGCATATGTTAAAACAGGATAAAGTACTTGTACTGAACTCACACCAGGTGACTTCATGTGTTAGCCAGGAAACAACTAGTAAAAGGGCACTTTATTTGAACAAAATATATTTTATAAAGGAATTTTTGTAATTGAAATACAATAGAAGGGAAAATAACTAATACGCTCATCTTAATGCTACACTCAAAACGATTTTGTAACAGAGAAAACATACATTCCTAGCTAATAGACATATATAATAATGCTATGCTCAAAGATTACATGGCTCTACATTTTATTATGTTAGAAAAAAACCCCCATCATATGTCTAAATGTCTTCCAAATGCCATAAACACCTGCAAAGACGAACGTTTTTCCAAGTACAAAGCATATAAAGTGCATTACGATCGTTCAAGAGTCGTTTACTTTCTCCTAAATGACTAAATTCTTGTTGACAAGGTTACCGAAGAAACACACGGTAAAGATAGTGTGCTGCTGCTAAGAGCGCTCACTCGGTCATGTTTTTGCCAATATAATGTGACATAGACCGTTTATAACACATATGTAACACTCTGATCTAATTTCAAACTCCAAAAACATTAAACCGTTTTTAGCGTGTATTTAGTCATACAATTACTATGAACGTATTTACTAACTTACTAATGTAGCTTATTTCAATCATAAACTGGCCTGCAGTATTTGATAGAATGACATGAAATACTCCTAAAATCATATTTTTTTCTTTCCAAAAATTAATTGCACAGATATGGGGGTCACTTTTTTTAAAATCAATTTTTTTTCGAAATTTTGAGGGGTTTTTTTTCTGAATTAATGTTTTTTTTTCCCTCAAAATTCTCTATTTTTTTTTAAAGATATTTTTTCCTCTACTTGCAATATCGCGCCCTCTCTGTAACATCCTATCAGGGCATATTCAGATCAACAAGATAGGCAGTTAGTTCGTTTGCAATATCTGTATTCATGCCGATCAGTACAATAATGAAGGTAAAAGTATTGCTAAATGTCATGCCAAATGTGATACTCCGCTTAAATTATTCCGCATCAGCCTCGGGAGGTTTTGGTTTTCAATAGAGACCAGATGCGCTTTGACGCACGTCTCCAGCTTCGGCGCGCTTTTTTTATTCGCTCTCTGGATATTTGACTCCTCGGTTCTCCGCACCATGTCAAACGTCAGAGAGCCCAGTTATTCTATAGGAAGAGGTTGTGTGTCATTCATGCCGTACTCTTGAAGGGGGGCACGCTTGTTTTTTTTGTTGTTTTTTTTTCTCCTTTTTTAAAAAAAAATCGGGAGCAGGAGATGGCAAACTCCTTCTGATGGTTTCATCGGGAGCTCTGTAGGGTTTCCTGTTTCCATTTCTATACTGTAACGGGATTTACTTGAAAAACCCATCTGCTTCTGTGGGATATCGCCGTCAGGGATCATTTCAAAGAAAGAAGATGGCTCTGGGTTACCTCTACGCGCTGTGCGTGTGGATAGGTTTGTTGCATCCCTCACTTGGAACCGGGTTTGTTTATCGCTTTCCAGGGATCGCCCTGCAGCGGCAGCGCATCCACTCCGAACGGGGCAGCAGTGCGGGTCCGCCGGGAGCCGGGTCCTCACTTAGGTGCGCCCACTCCGGAGGGTTGGCTGCAATTTGTCGCAGCATCTTTTCCCTTGCCGTATGTGTTTTGTCTTTCAGGCTTTTATCAGTAAGAATTGCAACTCTCTTACTTTGCGTTTTAGGAACTGGTGTCAGTACACTGCTTCCAGGTCAGTGCCCTGCAAAGTGCACAATGGGACTGAGACCTCAGTGCAGAGGGTGATGCAGGGCTGCCGGTGGCCCGGACCGTGCAGCAAAGTCATCAGGTAAAGTCCTCCGACATACATACTTTTAAAAGCTGAAGCTCTATTTGTGATTTGTTTACAAATGTGTCCACAAAAGTTATTAAGGAGCTTCTCAACAACACCCGATGAACAAAATGACAACATCTAGATAACAAGAAAACCTTCAGAGAACATTCAAGCTCTCAAGGTTGGTGCAACATTGAGAAATTACCTTCCAGTGTTTGTTGTAGGACTAAAGAACCATTCAGGAACCATTTCATCGACCTTTAGACAGGGTTACAGGAACATTCGCTAAAGGATGCAGCTAAATTTACTGTGACAAGTTCAGTGGAGCTAATTTGAAGCCTCTGAACATTCCCTAGCTGTTACATTTAGGGTACATCTGCTGAATGTTCAGGTTACATTGTGGAAGATGTTGATGGGACATTTAAGTGTTCCTTGCTAAAGTTGTAGGGAACGACCTCTTATCGAATCAGCACATTGTAATTGTTGCACCTATCATTTAAAGAGCTCTCAGGTAATGTTCACAAAAGACTCTAAATGTTGCGTTGTTAAAAGATTACCTGACAGTCCTCAGGTAATCGTTCATGAACAACACTTCAGGTTTTCGAAAGCTTTCATGGCAAAAGTTGTAGATAACCTTTAGAGAACTGGATATTCTCCAAAGTTTGCATTGTGAAAGATCTGTTCTCCAGCTGCATGTCCAATAGAGAACTTTATTAGGATGTTCCTGGAAGTGAAAGATGTATTTAACATTCAGGGAACCTCTAAAAGAACATTGCTTGTTAGTTCCCAAAAAACGTTCAATCCCAATGTTGAAATGAACCTTCTGAAAACTTTTAGGAAGCATCTCCAGAAGGTTCTCTAAAAATCTGAATCCTCCAAGGAAAGTTTCCTAAATGTGATCACTGTGTAGCCTTAAGAGAACCTTCAGGGTTCATTCCTAGAAGGTTGCCTGAAGGTTAAAACACAAGGGAACCTCAGTGAGTGTTCCCTGAAGGTTTTCTAAACGTTACACTGTGAAAGTTGTACCATTCAGGGAACCTTTAGGAAAGTTTCCCCTTTCCTAAAGGCTAGAAAACGGGTCACCCTCAGAGAACCAGAGAACTGCTTTCTGAAAGTTACACTGTGAAAGTTGTGGATAATCTCCAGGGAACATTTAGAGCACATTCCCTTCCCTAATAGTTCCCAGAAATCAACCTTCAGAGATTTTTAGGAAACATTCCCTGATGGTTCTCTAAAAGTTACAGTTTTAATCTCCAGAAGGTTTCCTCATAGTTTCCAGGAGGTCAATGTAGAACCTTTAGAGAACCTTTAGGAAATGTTCTCCGCGGGTTCTTCTGGTTAAAGTTTGCTGGATCTCTACTCAAAGTGTCCACCTCAGTTAGCCTGAATCTTTGCTTGTTGTTTTCCTTTTATCCAGTCCTGATTGTTGTCCCTCTAATCATTTGTGCCAAAAACAAATCAGATTGGCACATTTACTGCTTCGATAACGTTTCTGTTTCCGTTTCGTTCTGCGCAGCTACAGAACCGTTATCAAGCCGTCGTTTAAGATCACTTACAAGCAAATCACGGCTCTGGAGTGGAGGTGCTGCCCTGGGTTTGTGGGGGCGACGTGTCGAGAGGGTGAGTTTTGTTTTTTTGTTTTTGTTCTCTCTTTAAAAGTCAGTCTTTGGGAACAGAGTTGTCAGAGACAAGCTTTCTCAAGGACCGCATGTTTAGTCTGGACACATCTGTGTGCCTTTAGCAGCACCAGGCGTCTCTACCCACATCAGTGCCCTTTTTATGTGAGGTGGTGTGTATCTGGTTAGCTCGCTAATCACCCCACTGTACTCTGAACCAGTCGGCCTTTTAAAAGTGGGCTCGATTTAAGACAGAAAGTCTGCGTTTGATTACTTTCAGGAAGAGGCACCGCAAAAAAACAACCCCCCAAAAAAACCTTGCAGTTTAAAGGACTCCTGTCCTCTGTAAGTTAGAACCACAATGTTTCTCTTTTTGGTGCCTCGCTCTCGTTATGTGTGCACATAAACACATTTTAGCCTTTTTACAGCGATGAGTCAATATTCCTAAATATCACCATGGTCCCTACAGCTACAGGGATGAATGAGAAGAGCCCAAGCCGGGCAGCTTGTAAAGGGGAGAGTTTCTTGCAGTGGAGCACTCTGGTCATGGACGCCACAGACCGCAGACGTTGGGCTCGAGAAAAAGACCCAGAGCCGGTCGAGCCGCAGTGGTCAGTACGGGGGGAAAAAGAGCCAGAGCTGTGGCAGGAGATTCATATAATATGTTTTAAATATCACAGATGCTTGTAAAAAAAAAAAAAAAAAAAAAAAAAAAAGAAGGAAAAAACGTCTACGTCGGTTGGAGTAATTTAAAGTGCACGCTTATATGAACAATTTCTCTTAAAATTGCTAGGTAAAGACATCAGCTTGGCGGGGCTGTGCCGTAAATTCAATTTTCATTGAAAACCACGAGCCTCTTCGCATTCGGCCAACATTAACAGTTAGCTCAAAAAGCAGCTTTCGCCTCTATTGCTCATAATTACCACACCTTGTTCTGTTTCAGTGGGATTATTCACTGCTGCCTTTGGATGTGAACATTCGACCGCAAAAACACACTTTGGAACGTATGAGATGAACAGAGATTATTACAAACCATTATTTCTCACCCCTGGATGATATTCTGAATGTAGGTGTGTGTAATACCATAGACTATGACTCCCCTGAGACCAAAGTAGTGCAAGAGTGTGAAGAGGTAATCAGCTGTTTATTTAACTTTAGCTGAAATGTGTTTGCAGTCTCCGACGGCTGCGACGCAGCGAGGTAATTGTCTCCATATGGAGAGACGTGCTTGGAGGAGTTAAAGATTGCAGCTGATGTCACACTGAGGGGCGGAGGCAGAGCTGGCAGAGGTCAAAATGTCAGGGTGAGACCACAGGAAAGGAGGACGCGGCGGAGGGAAAAGTTAGTGCAGACATAACACTGGGCTGAAGAGAAGAGTCAAGTGTTTCTGTTCCACAGCAAGCAGCTGCTGTAAGCTGCACAGTTGCCCGAATGACGTTACCGAACCAAACGCAACTCCTCAACAACTCTTTGTGGCATATGCGAACATAGCAAGACTTGTTTGGTGCTCAGATGTTTGAGCTCTGGCTCTGAAAGCTCGTTTATGGACACAAGTGTTGGCGTCCTTACAGCATGTTTGTGCCGTAAGAAGAACAGAAATGAAAACAGCAGCAAAAGTGGATAAAATGCTGTGAATATCGAGACTCTGAATTTCCTCATCAGCAAAGTTTTTGCACTACATCCAGAAGTAGACGAGTGCTGGTGAGAAACAATTCAGTTGGGGGTCTTAATTACTTTCTTCTGAGCATCTTAACATTCTCCAAACATTTTCCGACGCATTAAACATGTAATATAGTAGATTTGATAAATTTGTGTGCGATACACACACATACTCTGTGTGTGTATCGCACAGAATATTCTCCCTTTTTATGACCGTGTTTCTTATAGTGTAACACAAATACAACAAGTTGATATTAATGAATTGGTCAGTTAGATGCAGACGCGCTCTTTGTTGCTAGTGGCAGCTGTGAATCAGCCTTACCTCCAATAGTTTCCAGTCTATGGCTTTTCTAGTTTTTTTGCAGTGTACTTCCTAAAAGGTCAATTTATCTTGTTATGCTGCCAAGAGAAAGATGTAGCCGCATTAATTCAGCGACACAGCAACAAGTGAGGGAGGGGCAGCACCGTATTTCTCTACGTTGCACAGAGCCGCAGGACGTTCTGGCCACTCTGGCTCTTTCTCTGGCATGTCATTAAAAGGCCTTTAAATCATCGGAACAACGCGGTGTACAACATTTTCTCCTTTTAAACTTTAGTATTATCTTTTTAAAATCTTCTCTAAACACAACAGTCTAAAGTAAAAACTTTTTAACCGTTTCCGTTGGCTGTGAGTTTTGTGAAACTTTTGTGAACAGTGGTTTTCTGCTCGCAGAATGTCTGGTCTGTAGTTTTGTCCTGATTGACTTGTACGCTTCAGCTGATTTGAGGTTCTTTTAACTTCAGGTAAAAATACGACGACTTTGCAGTTTTGATATCAAAGTTGAATATTGGTAATTGCTTTTATTTAAAACAAATTGCCAAAACAATTCTTTCATGACGATTGCGGTTAAAAGCGGCAAAAGTGCAGCAGCCGTCTTTCATTCAGTTGATAAGGAAAGAAAAGGATTACCTATAAATATATTTAAAAGTGATGAGTGGTTTAGTTTGGTTTTGAAGCCTTTATCCTTTAACGGGCTAATTAGTAATGTTTGCACACTTTAAGCAGTGACAGGCTGGGGTCACAAGTCTCTGACGGGGTAATTTTGTGGGTCGAAGGTCAAAAACTTCGGCAACCACCCTTCTAAGTTGCGTCAGGTTGCTCTGGGGTTTCATGTTATATTACACGTCTTTGTTGGGAAACTGTTCCTTGGGGCGCTGACATTGCTCTCACATTTCATCTAGTTTTACACAATCTGTCCCACCGATCGTAAAATTTTAAAGCCTGATGAGCATGAAAAACATATTTTTCCCGAGCCCCTTAAAGGTCTCATTTGTTCTTGCCACAGTAACCTTCCACAACCATGCATTAACGCTTGGACATGTCTCCTATCTTGAAACTAAGCAGGATGCTGGCTCACGGCAGATTGAGACTTCACTGACTGAAAACACGCTGATTTTGCCTTCAAATTAACTGCTAATCCCAGCGATTCACATATTTTTGACTAATGCAGAAAGACATTTTTGGATCAGTTTCCCCAGCATAAAAACAACAAAGGGTAATGTGTTTCTGAGATGTAGCGATATAGTTGGGTTTCGTGTACTTTTCGTGATGGACTGGATCAAATTTCTGGAAAGAAATTTGACTTAGCTTGTGTGCTAAGCTAAGCTATCAATCTTCTTGTTCTCGCGCTCCGCTTAACAGGCAGATATGAAACATGTTATCCATCTTCTCATGTAACGCTTGGCAAAAAAACAACACATGAGCGTATTTCCCAGACTGCCAGACGATTCCTCTGACTAATACCAGAGCTGTGTAAATGTGCTTTTGCGTTCATGTTTGGGTCTCTCAAGCAACACTGACCACGCAGCTCTGAGCAGCTGAAGTCTGCTGTAATGGGGCCTGGGAGCCAGCGGTTTTATCAGGACAGCCTTAACCGTGACATCCTCTCTGGCTTTAGTTTGATGGGGGCTCTGGCCGCACTTCAGACGCACCAACGACCCAAAGGGAGAAGAAGACAAAGTTTTAGTCTGTTTTAGTCGAGATTGTTTCTCTCACCTCTGCACACGCTAGCCATGTCCAGAGAGCCGTGTGCTTTTTGTACAGTTTTATGAAAGGGGTTCATAAAAGTCGACAGTTTTTTGAAAATTCGATTCTAAAACGTGTTTTATGTAAACAAAAGAGTTTACAGAAAGCACGACATATCCCATAAGCTGAATTTTAAAAAGCTGTGGACGTCGTTGTTGCTCCTGGAGGCTTGTTTAAAATTCATTCAATTATCTGACAGCAGCTGCGTTTTCATTGACCGAACAATTACTCAATTTGACATTTCAAAAAGAAATGTTCTTAACGGAGACACAGCAGTTGAAAAGAAAATTTGTTTTTTGTTATAAAGTTTTGGCCACAGAAAAATTTATTTATTTCGCAAAACTGGAATTAAATCATGTGTCACGTGATTTACAACTGGATGCTGCCACTGCGGAAGCCACAAAGAAGAAGACGACAGGAAGTAGTTGGATGAAAAATTTTTAATGTGTTATTGTTGTGAACAAACTTAGTCACATGTGATTTGAGGCCACCATAAAACATGGCTAAAAGTGGAATAACAAGAGAAGAATGACACCAAACAAAGTAGCAAAGCCAAACAGAATGATTTAAAGGAGAATAGTCAAGATGCCTAAGTGTCCTAGTTAAAGTTCTGACCTCTAATGCTGTGGCAGAACCATAAAAGAGCTCTACAAAAATCAGTATAATAAAACGCAGCATGTTAAATAAAATATCTGATAAAACAACACTGAGAGTTATTGGTACTAAATGTAGTTAATTCTGTTTAGTGATAAATCTTCAAATTAAATCTATTGTTTGTTTTCCTACTATTGAGTTCACATGGAAATCATTTTCAAACCTGTCAAAGAAAAGACCATCATGCACTGGTGCATCGGCTCTTGGACGTAAATCAGGGCGTACTTTCTATTCACTGAGACGGTTTTTATCCCTCATTTCTAAACGACACTAAGGTCACAGTCAAGGTCAGTGCAGTCAGATTATCAGTCACTCATGATTATTATTAAGAAGACCAGCAAGACTCCATCACTTTATTACTTGTGGTTCACTCTGAGCCAGTAAATTGTTTTTTTTTTTAATCTTTTTTGATGCATTGATGTTTCTTGTATCCATCCATCAAGATCTTGAGCCGTATGCCTACATATATAATAATAACATAAGCACTGAAATATTTTTATTTTGTGCTCAGTTACAAGAAAGTAAAATAAAAAAAAAAACACTCAGACCTTTAAAAAGCTCAAAGAATCTGTATTTATTTGCTGATTTTACCATTTGTGTTGCTTAAACAGGTAATTTATTAAATGAATGTTTCTGCGAGCGTTTGCGGATATTTGCTGACATTTACAAACCTCGAACACTGCTTTAGAGAATAAATGTTGTTGTTTGTTTTTTTTTTTAAATCATAGATGATCTTAAAATGTCTGACATTTAGCACCATAAACTGCAGGAGTCTGATAGACGCTGTAATGATGTGGTGAATCCAGCTGGTGCATGACTCAAGCACTAAATGCTTTTCATGATGCTTTACAAGCCCTCTTGCGATGGAAAAAAAAATAAAAAATTAAAAAATAAAATCAAAATCACGGCGCTTCTCGTCGGACCCAGAGGTAAAGCGGGTCTCAGGCTGATTTCTTGTAGCTTTGCTCATGGAAACTGGGTGTTTTCTGAACGCCGCGGCCCGTCTCCGCTCCTGACGGCTGGGCATCTCTCCTCCTTCACGCGTCGCTCCCGGCGCGCAGCGTGCGCTAACACATGACGGCATGGAACACGTCGAGGGGGAAATGTGTTTGTAATTTGCTCGCCCTCCTCCGCCTCCCTGCCCCCGTCACTGCTGCACATATCTGCACATGCGATCATATTAACTCGCTGGGTATTTGCGCGCGGTCCCTGAGGGGGGGGGGGGGGGGGGTCATGTTAAAGGAGTCGGAGCCAGGACCTCCCCGGTGAGAGAGCAGCGATCTTTGGTTTTATGAATATGCTCAGGGAAAGTATTAGGAGGTTTAATGCTGCGTGCGCGAGCTGGTTTCCAGCTAAAAATGTGGCTGAAAACGTTTTGACGTTCCAGCTGCTTTAATTTGGCGGGTCAGCAGCTGGGAAGCATCTCATTCAGGAGGAAATCTGCTGGATGGATTATCTCCGACGCCAGCTTTATTATTATGTTCGATTCAAAAGTACCTTTGAGGGGCTTTTTTTAGGGGGGGTGTAGTTGTTCTCATTTCGCTCTCTTGGCCTTGGTTTTCCTCGCCACTGCCGTCCTCCTTTATCTTCCGCGCTCCGTGCTGCTTTCCACTTATCCGACTTCCTGCGTCCTTTAGATCTCCCTCTCCTCGGAGCAAAGCGATAAAACAGAACCAAATCCCACATGTGCTGCTCCGGGCCTCAACCTGCAGCGCGAGGATGTGACTGACGTCTCTGTTACATCCCCGCTTGTACTCCAGTACGGGCCAGAGGGTGACCTTTGACCCGCCGGGCGCTCCCTCTCCCGGTCTGATCTGCCTGATGGATGGCGCTCTGTCCGTGCTCGTTCTGGGACTTTTCACTTCTTTCTTCATTTGTCAGTAAGTCTTCCTTCCTCCTGCTGATAGATTTCCTTCCAGCTGACAGTCTGTCTGTCTGCAGATGCACACATCTGTTTGTCAGGTAATTATTATGTGTCCAAAATAGTGCTGTCAGTCAATTGATCCCTGCGGGAGCGCTGTGATTAATAACGGTTAACTTTTAAAGAAATGTTTCACGTCTCAATCCGAGCGTGTTGGTTTTCCAGGTTTCCCTATTCAGGAAGGTTTAAAAGAAGTGGTTTGTTTCAAGCGTTAATTCAGAAATGTTAACTATAAACTGGTTGTTGTTTCTGGTGGAAGGATAATTCATCGTTAAATACGAACATGCTACCTTGGTTTCATCCAAACATCAATCACAGCGTATTTTTAAAGGGGCAGTACTCGGTAAGATCAACTGTTTTTAGCTTTACATCATGTTATGATGTTATTCCCTCATCAAAAACATACCTAGAGTGTTGCCTTGAGAAACCCTTTAATCTCCGTGGCAACCATTCAGCTGTGCAAAACACCTGGGCGGACCTAGCCCCGCCTTTGAGATGCAGCTCCTCCTCAGAGCTGCAGCTTACCTGAGAGAAGGTCAAAATATCAACCAGCCCCCCAACTTTTACTAAACCAAAATTACCTTTAGACTTTCGTTAATATCTTCAAAACCAAAGCGGCACAAACAAAATGTTGTGCTGCACAAACCAGCACAAACGTAGTCGAGTCGATTCATACCAGTTTTGTCTGAATTGAAGAAGGTGGGGGGGCTGGTTGACCTTTCTTGACCTCTGGAAACATTTCTTAATATCTTTAAAACTATAGCGGCACAAATGAAAATCTTTGCTGTACAAACGTAGCACAAATGTTTGACACCAATTTTGTCTGACTGGAAGAAGGCGGGGGCCCATCTCCGCTCAGGTATTCAGCTTCCAAGCTGCTGAGCTTCTGCCTCACGATTTCCCCACTCGGCTCCTGCAGACTAGCCAGCAGCAATTAGCAAACAGCTGGTGGAACTGTGCATCTGCTGAGCTCGTCTTACGAGCCACTTCCCAGGTAAAAACGTTGGTAAAGGGTTAATAGGGGAGCCATGGCGTGATGACTTCCTGAAGGTGGAGTTTCTGCAAGAGCAGGAGTTTTTAAAGAGACAGAGGAACAATTTCACGGCATTAAATTACAAAGTCAAATTTCTTTCTAGTCGTATTTGATATATATGGTATTTTTATAACAACTGAAGCACTATAAAATAGTTCCTTATTGTGCTATAAAATAGCACTATGTGCATGGAAATCACATAACACTGCCCCTTTAAAGTGAAATTTGCCATTGAGCACAAAACATCGACTCTCCCGCTCATCTTTTTACTTGTTTTTGCAACTCTGCATAATTGACCGTATAACACCATATAACACGTTGCTGTGAACTAGGTAATCTTCCCCACAGGAGAGAGGCCGTTAGATTAAAGTAAGTAATGTGATTAATCTGCGTTATGTAATATTAACACGCTAAACATTTTAGATTAATCGCATACGTTAACATTGACAGCCTGAGTCCAAAAACAATTGTTTTTGTGTGAATTAGCTGATCGCCGGTGAAACAACTTCCATCCTGATGCTTCGGCTTATTCAAAAAATTATCTGCTGAACAAAAACCAGGCAAAGGTAATGTCACTTTCAATGATTTATAGGAGAGACGTGGAGAATTTTGATGGAGACGGTTCCCACGGGAGGCCCCGGAGAGGGGGCTTAGTGTCAGGACAACGCTTCCTCATGTCAGACAAACAAACGGATGAAATCGGTGAGCGGAAAGGAGGATAAGGGAGAATGATGGAAGCAGAGATGAAGGTGGTGGGGATGAGGAAAGGTAGACTTAGTGGATTAATACTATCCTGTTTGCTTAGACACAAATCATAAAAATATAAATAGGGGGCTGAGGAGTTTTGCACAGCATTCTTGTCCCAGCGTTTGTTCTCTTTTCATCCATCCAATAAGTCTCATTTTTTTCTATATTTCTTCCCTTTTCTTTTACCAAACATCTCAGAGGAACCATAGAAAATATTGGCTTTCCCAGCTTCTCTCAGCTGGTTCACACAGCAGCACCTCATGATGTGACACTGGCTGCACCCAATGCAGTCAAACGAACTCAAAACTGTGATTGATGCGTTGATAAAAAAAAAAAAAAAAAAAAAATTCAGCTCCAGATCAGCAGCGAGTCGTATTTGACTGGGAGCGACACAGGACGATGGAATAAGTGGACCCACTGAGGCAGGATAGCAAAAGAACGGTTTAGAAATGAGTGAGAAGGACTCGTCTCTGTGTCTCTTATGACGCTTTCATTCAGTCGAATAGTCACGTTCTGCTCCGCTTTTCAAATCATTTCGGTTTCATTACGGCGCAGCCAAGCTTTCAGTCTCAACTGGCAGGAAGTTTAAAGAAAATGACACAAATGCTAAATAGCAGCAGTGGCTCCATTAGTTTCTTTTGATTTGACACAGTAAAATACAATATCGCTGAGTCAGGAGTACTTTCTATAAGAAGAAATAAAACTGAGGAGTATTTACTGGCTGCAACAGCTATGTCAATGATTTTGTCCTGGAAAGAGACACAACTAAACGGTAACACGCCGGCTAAAGAGTACTTTACATTTAAAGACCTACAAGGAGAATATAGTCACGGCAGCTAAAGTTTTATTGATAACTTTGTCTAGGAAAGAGACACAATTAAACACAGAAGCGCTGAACCTGAAGTGCTTTTAAGAAAAATGAAGGGGAAACATAATGAGTTATTATTAGTGCCTCTGGGCAGGAAACATAAAATTACGACAACAACAACAAAAAAAAGCAGAATCTACATATTTAATTACACCGAGGGTTCCAGCTGGGAACGAGACGCCGCTAAATGCAGAAGCACCGACTCTGGAGCGTGAAGAAAAACAAAGGGAACGTCCATAAACGATGGCAGCAAAAACCCTGTCGTCTACGTCTTCTCACAAAAGCAGAGCAAGTGGACGCAGATACAGTTGTGTATTTTTTATGGCAAGAAACAGAAACCACACGTAGTTAGTGCTTGCAGTAACACCATCGATAGATTCCTAAAGGAAAGAGATAAAGATCATCGCAGCAGCACTGAGTAAGGCCTTCTTTGTGTAGGAAGAACAAAACCGAGAGAACAAAGTTTATAGCTTCAAAAAGAGCTTTCTGCTGGTTCTGTTAAATAACGTCTACCATAACGGAGGGAGAGGTGAGGTGTGTGTCTGTGTCCTGTGAATCTTTTGGTGAAGACAAGCTTGTTCTGCATTCAGTGAAGTTACTCTCATTTGTAGAGTACCCAGGAATTTGACTCAGGTAAGAGTAAAAACGATACAGCGTTGTAAAAATACTCCTGAAAGTACATTTATTTCCAAAACGTTAGTCAAGTAAATGTAAGCTTGAGTTTGATGCGTTTATGAACGTGCTGCTTGACATGTCATGGCGTGATGGTTGATTTTTGTCATCGTGGCTTCCTCAGAGAAGGATGTAAACTCAATGACAGCAACGCCCACAGACAATCATAACAACAGAAACGGAGAAAACAGAGGAAAGTGGTCACTGGCGTTTTAAGAATCTGTATTTATATTCACTCCGTGAAATTGATAGCGCTCACAAAATGCCTTTTGTTTTGTCGTGTGTTGTTCTGGCTTTTAAAACGCTCAGATTATAGAAAGATCTGTGGCTTGGCAGCTTTCATGATGGTGAAAGACGCTAAATAACCTCGCTGTGCACGACCAGACATCTTGGTTTTCAAAAATAAAACCCCCCTTCCTCCTCTCCTCTCCTCATTCGGCCACCCGCCACAGTCAAAGTGGGTGTGGGTACTTACAGAGTGAGAGTTTGCGGTTCTGTGTTCATCTGTGTGCAGATATATATGTGTGTGTGTGTGTGCCAGCTGTTCTGCATGCCAGCAATGGCTGACCACTTGTCGGCCGGGCCAGACACACAGCGGGCTTTCTGGGCCTCGGCCAGCTCTGCAAGGCTTGTGCGCACACACCCCTCCCCCCCCCCACACACACACTTGGAGCTCATTTGTGTTTTTATCCTGGTGATGTGACAGCAGCTGTCGGGATGCTACGGGAAGATGTTTCACTACATCATCTTTTATACGACAGCCGGGAACGTCTTGGTGGGTTTTGATGCGAAGCGTGGTTCGCCCGGTGGTTGAGGATGTCTGTGGATTCGTCTGTGGGTGCGCTGAAGTGCAAAACAGAAAAGAGGGAGAGTGGGGAGACTTTTGATCTCCTTCCAGGACCCGTGTAGCAAACATATCTGTCTCAGCAGACTGCATCCTGCTCCAGATGCACTGTCTCGTCCTGTAAATCACACGCTAATGGTGGAGATGGCTCCTAGATCTGCAGTTCTCAGATGCAGGATGTGTCCTGATTCTGATCTATGGTTAAATAAAGCTTATCTCACGAGTGTTTTGCAAAGAGAGATTTTCATCCAGGCACTCAGCCTGCTCCTCGTCTCCCTCCAAATTCATTCCCACACTCTCCGGTTAAGCTAATTGTTAGCTGCCATTATTTTAATGGGTGTGATCCACTTAATCTGATGTATTATACACTCGTTTGACTTTTTGTTATTATTAATTGCATTTTATGTCATCTCACTATGCTTTATTATTTCAACCAGCAAAGTTATGTTTGTACTTAATTTTTTTTTTTTTAAGTGTCTCTGCTTCATTTCAAGGAATCTACAGTTCTGGAGATCGGACAAGATGTAACATGTGAATATTTGGAAAAACTGCAAAGACACCCACATTCCTGAATCCCATCAGAGCAGAAAAGGCTTCTCTGTTTTCTTCTGTTTGTTTGGTTTCCCTCTAAAAACAACATAATTGTGATTCGTTCCCATGAGCTCTGCACATCCAAGAAAAATAATCCCGTCTGATGCTCCAATGGTGTAATTATGGATCCAAGCAGACTCTATAGTTGCGTTGTTGTTCTAAACAGCTCAAGCACAGAGGAAGTTTGGTTTTCTAACCAAGCGTGATTGAATGCCGACTTTTGAAACTCCTGCCCAACGTCTCTACAGAACGTACGCTGTAGTTCTGCTCCACTTCGCACCGCTGGGGAAGTACTTTTGGTGTTTTCCCATCGTGTGTCTTTGCGGCTTGAAAAGAAATGGATGGTTTGACAAAAGGTGCAGACTGGTGACGCTGGGTCCTTAGAGGTGAAGAACAGTTGCTGCTTTCTTCCGTGCTTCAGAAAAATTCACATTGAGTCAGAGATCCGGCAAGTCCTGAATCAGATAAAGCTGCAGTATGTAACTTTTGTACAGAATAATATTCTTTGTTTCTTATATATTTGTTGAAACTGTCACCGTGTCGTGACAGTTTATGAGGCAGATAATCTGTGAAAAGATCGATCTCCTCCACCTCCTCCCGGAGCTGCTATCGCCATCTGAAGAAATATACCGCTCCCGACCAAATACAACCAATCAGAGTCAGGGGGATCATCTTAGCGCCGTCAATCATCCTCATGTATATGCTGCTCAGTGTGCTAAAGGCAGAGAAACAGCTTACTGTTACAGGAAGGCTGTTTTTCAGACGTCACCGGTGGTTCATGACAGGCTGCAGCGTAGCAGAGAGCAAGGCGGGGAGGGATGTAGGAGGCTGAGCAGCGCCACACAAGATTGTGATTGGCAGCGCTAAGACTTCCCTCCTGGCTCTGATTGTTTGTTTCTAGTTCACAGTAGGAGGAGGCGGAGAAACTCAATATTTGTTGACAGTTTCAACAAGTATGTAAAAAAAATATATATATAAAAGTTACATACTGGAGAATGAAAGGGTTTTTTAGAGTTTAACAAAAAGTTGCATCATTTAGATCTCATGGAAATTAAAAGAGAACATAAATATAACAAAAAACAAATAAAGATAATAGGCCTGTAGCCAGATATCATTGGTGCTTTTGATTTGTTCTTGGAAATTCATAGTTTTATATCTGATTGTCTCCAATCATCGGGCCAGTTGCCGGTCCACCACAGATACCTACAGTACAGGACAAACATCCATGTACACACTAATACCTGAGGACAGTTTCAACTAGTTTCAACTCACAGAACAAGTAAGACCCTTAAATTACAATCCCAACTTGGAAATCCACCGGCTAATGTCTGAAACCTGCTTAGGTGTGATGGCCTCTGTCAGCTTCCGTATTTCTCTGCTGGACATCGGCATCCTTCCTGTCTCGATCCTCCCTGTACGCTCTCCGTCTCATACTCCACAGCCGATATTTGGCGTTTAATAAACCGAACTTGCTATTTCATAATCTCCACCGCTGATCAAAATCTCAAAATTGGGGAAAATAATGAAGTATTTGCATTTCCTGCAGATGGATCTTATTCAGGCCAATCAAGACGGCTGGCTGCTGCTACAGAGCCTTCTCTTCCACTGCGTTACTCAGAAAACAGCTGCAGTGGGATCTAATCCTGCCAGTAGCAGTGGAAGCCATCAAGTCCGTCCAGATATTTGTGTTTTGTTTTGTTTTTTGGGGGGGAGGGAAACCGTTCTTCTTTTCAGCGTCCTATGTTTGGTACGCCAGTGTAAAGTCCAAACAGCCATTTTTCTTTAGCAGATGTCATCCTACGGTTACTGAGCTGGAGGGCAGCATGCGTCTTCATATGCGCCGTTGAAATGTCCCTGGGCTCCACCACTGGACTTTTAGTTCCAACAAACCCCAGAACCTCTGGGAAATTTTAAAATAACTCCTTAAAAGTGTCCGATCTTGGCAGCCCTGAGGGAATTGCGAGAGGCCTTGTTTGTGCAGCTCAGCAATCCTGCAACACTCAAAGACTTTTTGCCAGACAGAAGATTAGTTTGATTTAATATCAAAGAGGGGAAAACGAGTCTTTTTGGACAGAGAATGTAAATATCAAATGCGTGTAAGAAATTATCAATGTTGCCTTAAGTGTGTGCTTAATGCAACAAGTATTTATGAACTTCAGTGCTTGATGGAGCAAAAAAGGATTTTCTCTTTATTCGCACCATCGAAAATGTATGACAGAGAATTGCAGCCATAGTAAGAAAAAACAAAACAAAAAAATAAAATTACGGGAATAAAGTTGAAATAATATAAGAATAATATCATGAAATTAGGAAAGTAAAGTCATAATATTACAAGAATAAACTTGTACAAGAATAAAGTTATAGTATTATGAAAATAAAGTTGAAATAATATAAGAATAAAGTCATAAAATTAAGAAAGTAGTAATTACTTTGAGAATAACTTTGTACAAGAATAACGTCAAAGTATTACAAGAATAAAGTGATATTATAAGAATAACGTTGCGGTGCTACGAGAATAAAGTCATAATAATACCAGAATAAAGTCATACCATCACGACTCTTGATTTTTATGACTTTGTTCTCTTACTATTTCAAATTCATTCTTGTAATATTTTGACTTTAATATAATTTAATTTCTTTTATTTTCTTAGCGTGGCCGTGGTCCTCGTTGCAGAAATGAGATTTGATGTGATCTCAACCTTTTCAGATTTCCTCGCTGCCCTCCTTCCTTCTCCCTAAACCAAGGGAAGCGTCATGGCTGTTCCTCAGAGCCGTTCCAGCGGACGTCTGCACGCATTTGTGTTTTAAACACACGTTTCCAACTCGAAGCCACAGATGTCAGCCTCGTGATTTTTAGAACAAAAGCCAACAACCGAAGTCTTTAGCCTGCACAATCTGGAAAGCAGAAATGTGGAACGTGAAACAAAAGTCTACGTCCAACCATTTATCATAGGATTTGTAGCCAGAACCGCTTGTAGTTTGGCTCCAGACGAAATGTCAGCACATCATCACCGACGAGGTTTTACAGTGAGTCACAGACTGATGCCGTATTACAGCGAAGCGCGTCGGAGGGTGGAGGCTTCTTCTGGGCTCGTGATGAATTGCGGTGGAGGAGATGCGTGTATATCATCTTGTCAAGTCCTCAAATTATGTGTGCATGTTTAGCGTCCTGCTAGGCACAGCAGAAACCTCAGCTCTCTCAGGCGCAGCCATCAGATCCTGTGGGGGTCATTTTATCGTCGGATGTTGCTCGGTGTTTGGTTTGAGAAATCTGGAGAGAGAGAGAGAAAAAAAAAAGCTTTTTAGACCAAACTGATTGATTGTGGCTTCGCTCCGGGATGAGATTAGACAAGCTGACACAAAGCGTCGAGACGCCACATCCTCTCCGGGCTAAATATACGGAGCCACGACAAATCGCTCATGCCGCATCGAGTTTCTCATATTTTGCCAAACGCAGCCACAAAACTCGGAAGTGTTTTATGCGACGCTCAAACACAAAGTCGCGTTTGGTTGTAAAGTGGAACTCAACGATGGAAATCCAAACGTGTGGCGTGAGTTTGTGTTCGGCCTCCTGCAGTCAGTGGGTCGTGTGAACCTCCTTTTCGCTGCAGGTACAGAGGCAGGTCTGACTGCCAAAACACAAAATATTACCAAGTATTTTTATTTGTTTTGATCTAGTTGTAAATATCTTGGTACACTTGAAATAAGACTAAACTGACTTACGAGTTAGCAAGATATAAGAGCTTGTTTTTAGTAAATAACTTCTTAATATTGTTAAAAATTTTCTTATTCCATTGGCAAATTATTTTTCTTACAACATGGGAAAAATGTCTTATTATATCTGCCAGTGGAACCAGTACTTTTTCCAGTACATCTCACCCTAAAAGTCTGTTCAGTTCTGCAGCCTGATTCAATGAATGAGATCTCGCTTTGCCAGAGTAAAAGCACCTTTTGAAAAAAATAAATACTTTCATGCAGGTGTTGTGCTTTTCAGTAAGCGTTCATTTCTATATAGAAAAAACTTTTATTGGTTAGTAGTATTTATTTTAATTTTAAAAGGTATGTTTCCTTTTGATGTAAGCTAAAAATTATCTTTAATTTAAAGGATCGGCGTTAGATAAAATTGACCTTTTTGAGTTTTTAATCATGTTTCAAAGTTATTCCCTGATCGAACACACACCCGGAGTGTTCCTTTGATTCTTTCACGCATGTTTGAGAAATCCTTTAGTCTCCCATGGCAACCATTGGGGGCTGCCTAAACGCTTGCATATGAGCTACGTCTCATTCCAACACTTCTAATGAGCGCTGCTGTGATGCGTGGAAAGACTTTCTTAAAGAAACAGAGGCCCAATTTCAAGGCGTCAGATTATGACGTCAGATTTCTTTAAGAGCACAAGAGAAGGGAACAAAGACAGAAAAACCAAGAGTCGTAATAGTATGACTTTATTCTTGTAGTTTTTCAAGTATTATTTCAATTGTATTCTTGTAATACCATGACTCTATCCTACAACGTTATTCTGATAATATTGTAACTTTATTCTCTAAATATTATGACTTTACTTTCTTAATTTTTATAGTTACTTCACTGTGCTATAAAATGACAGTATGTTCCTGGAAAACGCATAATACCGCCCCTTTAACAGAAATAATGACCTTTAAAACGTAGGTATGTGTGTAATTATTATCAAAATGTTTTTCACTTAGTGAATTGAGTTACTGAAAGGTTACCTCCATCCATCTTCCTTAGTGCCTGCTGATGAAAACATTATCCCACAGTGTGATACGATGCTTCATAATGTGTAAAGTTGATTTTCTACCAGTTATGGTAGCATTGTTGCATAACCCAACCGTTACACTTCTCTCTTCTTCTTTGTTTGTATTTTTAAAAATGATCTGACGGCAAATATTCCCGTTTTATTTATGGGTATCAAAGTCAGCAGGGCTGACTAGAAATGCTGATTTGAAACATTAAATCCCAACAACACACATTTAAGTTTGTGGTGGTATCATATCAAAACCGTTTCAGGGGGAAATGAGACTTTTGCAGGTATCCAGGTGTCTCGTAGACACAAACGCTGACCGTGTCTCATCATAGCGGCGCAGGACGCTCGGCGACCGGCCGACCCGACCTGCCTGCAGCGGTCCGAGGCCGAGCTGTTTGGGTCGTTTTTGTTGTTGCTTCAGTTATTTATGAGCGCCAGTTGTTCTGCCTTCTGCTTGCTCCTGCAGTGACCACAGTGTGGGTGGGTCCCATCTGTGGAACTGGCAGCTGACATTCCACACTTCTTATGAGCCACGGACAGGGGGAGATTTTTAAGAAACGTTTGGCTCGTTTCAAGGAAATTGGGCTATTTTGTGTTTTTAGATTGCAGCTAACGGCTCCACGGCCAGAAATGTGTGTGCGGTTGAGCGGCGGTTGACCTGGATTCAGTGACTGAAGTGACCACAGCCAGAAAACACTCAGAAGAAAACAAAAAGGAAATGTTTGCGGCAGGCTTCCACGACACCATAAATAAAAATGTTTTGCAGATTTTAAAGGATGAAACCTATTATAGAAGCTGAACAAGCCCTTGTCAACACAGCCTCTCAAAGATTGATGTAGTATCGCCTAAATAAATCCTACTAAATATACAAAATCTAACAATTTCCTCTGAGCGTTCTATTTATACCTTTGAGTCTTAATACAAATTTTGCACGCAAAAAAACCCCAACAAAACATTTCAAACTATTTTCAATTTGTCAGCTGGTTTTGTGCAAATATAATCTTGCTTTACACACATTTATAGCTTTTTTTTATTTTTTTAAACCCATCCCAAAATGCTGGCATGTTTGGTGCTTCATGCCACATATCTGATGGTATTACTGGCTGCGCTGGCGTCTGTTGCCTGTAAATATCTGAAAACTACACCTTTTATTGCCCAGAATACCAGACAGTCTGTTGATGAGTTAGGTGTTGCATTTCAAAGCTAACATTTTCCAACCTTTATCCAGAGAGCGACAGAGAAGGAAACTCAATTAGGGACCTAAAGAAAACAGCCTGGCACAAAATGAACAAAATGAAAACAATATACCCTTTACACCTTAAATTGAACTTTTTATAACAAGATGTGCTGTTAGATTATTGTTGGATGGTTGTCCAAAGGAAAAAAAAAAGTTATCATGTGTCATATTGGATGTGTAATATTTTTCTCTAAAACTAAAAGGAGACATTTTCCGTGATGCCAGATGAAACATTTTTATTCTCACGTCTGCATCACCAGCTGTCAGTTTTGCTGCAGTTTTTCCAAAAGGATAAAGTCGTGTTGAGGTCCCGCCATAACGGCTGTCACTGCAGAAGGGACAGACAGCAGATAAACAAACTCGAAGCTCTCTAGCACATCTGTCCATGAGAGCGGATACTATAACGACATGACTTAAAGGTTTCTGAGGTTTGGCTGCACGACTATTGTTCTTGTGTAGCTTGACTTTGTTTGCACCGTGACATAATGACATGCAGCTGATGCTGCCAGGGATGAAAGAGACAAGACGCAGCTGGAGGAGATTTAAACTCATCTGTGTGCCCTTTTTTTTTTTTCCATCTTCTTGCAGAATGCATGAACTGCACCAGCTTCAACGACATGAACAGCAGAATAAACGCCGTCGAATCAAAGGTAAGGATCAAAATGTTGGGTGTGGGAAAAAAAGAAAAAGATTTTGCAATCAGGCCAACTTCTGCTCTCGCTCCAGATCAAACTGTTGGAGAGCGGTCGGTCACTTCCTGAGGTCAGACTACCAGACGGCTCAACAGGAAATGAGGTGGACACGCGTCGGGCCACTCCACCGCCGTACCTGCCACCAGGTGTCAGCACATCTCAGAAAAACCTGCTTATAAGTGGAGATGTTTAAGAACTGTCTGGAAATGTCTAGCTTCAGCTTTCATCCATTGAACGTCACCGTTTCTAATTAAAATCTTTTCCAGATTTTTTCAAAGAAAGTAATGTCTTCGGAGCTTACACTCCTAATGGACTGATCTGCTAGTAACATCTAAGATATTTTTTATATATTAAAACATTGCAAAAACATGAAATGTTACCAAGTATTTTTGGTCTAGTTTCTAGTGTAAGTATCTTAGTAATACACTTGAAACTAACTTACAAGAGCCTTTTCAGCAAGATATAGGAGCTTCTTTTAAGTAAATAATTGTCAATATTGACAAAAACGTACTTGTACTATTCACTGATTAGTTCACTTATTACAATATGTTTTCCCTGTGTTATAAGTGAAATAATCTGCCAATAGAATTAGTGCTTTTTTATTTATATTAAGGAATCTTTCACTTAAAAACAAGCTCCTTTAAGCTGGAGTTTCTTGCTTAAAAGTTACTTCTAGGTTAAGTTTTGTCTCATTTGAGGTGTACAAAATTTATATTTAGTACATTTGAGGTGTACTAAATTCATATATATAATATTTACACTAGAAACTAGATCAAAAATATTTGGTAAGATTTTGCGTTTTTGCAGTGAAGAAAAGCCTGCAGGTCTGTAGGACTTTAGTGTTTTGTTTTTGTTTTTTTTGTTATAATCTTTATTGGACGAGGCAGTCAGGTCAGAGTTTCCACTTTGCACTTCAGGAAATCACTTTCTGTGTCGAAATTATTTCCCTACTTAAAAAGAAACAACTTAATCAATAAACAGGGGAAAAAATATTTTTAACAACCAACTGGCAATATCTACAACATTAAAGGAGTGAATTAAATATGTTGTTATTGATATAGACAATTTATTGAAAGACGGTGTAAACAAAACACATTTATGTTGGTGATCACTCTATGCTGTAGTTATTTAAATGTGAGCCTTTTAGATTAATTTGACTTCCTCTACCGTTCTCTTCATCATGTGTGTTGAACTACTGTGTCACATTATATTTACACCCCAGGGAAACAAATTAATTAGTTTTAATTTCCCTAAGAATCTGATCTATTAAAAAATAAGATTCACTTACATGTAATTTAAATTAAATATTTAGCTCACAGGTAATTGCGTCGCCAGTGATTTTTTACTAAAAATGTACTTATGCAAGGTATAGAAAATGTTTTTCAGTTTGCATTTTGTTCTGCAATAAAATATTATTTTTGTTCAAGGCTTTGTTTAAGGGCTTCAGTGGTAAAATACATATTAATAGAAAGAGTTTCATTTCAGATTTCTTATTATGATCAGATTGCAACAATGAAATAAAACATTTCACAGTGATAAACTGTTAGTTTCTAAATTTCAGCTTCGTAGAATAAACACATTTGTTCTCTTCTCCCTATTCAAAGACACCCAGCAGAAAGAAAGTCTGTGAGGTTTCTGAATTTATTTCACTCCAAATGTAACTTTTTTTTTTTTTTAAATGTCCACATTCCTCAATGCCAGGAGCCAAAGGGCCCCCAGGACCGGCTGGACCTCCAGGGCCGGCTGGACTACCGGGGATTGCAGGTCCTCCCGGAAGAACTGGGGATCGAGGCGCTCCCGGTAAAATAAATCCTCTTATCTGCTCAGTGTTTGGGGAGAGTTTCTTCCTTTTTGTTTCTCTGGACTGTTTTTTTATGCTCAGGGGAAAAGGGGGACAGAGGTTATCCAGGAGAGAGCGGCCGCCCCGGGCCTCCAGGTCTTCCTGGACCTCCGGGTCCTTCTGGGTCAGGTTCTTTTCCTCTGCCCATTCGGGGAGACGTTTTCCATCTAGGTAAGATGACTGCGTTTTAAAAATGTAACCCAAAGAGATCGAGAGCCTTGCTCAAATGTAACATGTGCCCCGGTTGATTCAGACACAAGCAGACAGTTAATTCAATCCGACCGTTTGGACCTGACGTTAAAAACCGTCCTGGGTGATGAGATCACAGCAGCCTGCTGCCGTTCATAGAACCTTACAGAGTGGACTGTCACAGCGCTGTGGGAGCACCATTTGTAATGCAAAGGATAAAACAGATTTCTTTTAAGTCATATTTGGTATATACAGCATTTTTAGAACAACTGAAGGCAACATAGTTACTTGATTGTGCTGTAAATGTGCCTGGAATATACACAGCACAGCCCCTTTAACTTCAGCTTTAAATGACCAGATTGCAGAGTGTGATCTCTTGAGAGAAATCACGATCCTTTCAACAAGAGATGTCCAAGTAAAAACTCGACATGGTCCTTCAGGATTGCTTCCACACTGCTAAGCCGGGGCAGGTAGAGGACTCCCAGGACGCCTCTGAAGGTGGCCTGACGAAAGCCGTCCTCACTGCGTTCTCCTGGAGTTAGCACCTGCTGTTGGCGCTGTCTGCGTTGAGCTCGGATTTCTCGGATGGGAGCGAGGAGCGCCAGGGTCTGATGGCTTAACGCCGACCCCAGAGCCGCTGCGAAAACCGTCAGCTGGTTGGGTGGCCACAAAGAACCGATGCCAAAACTACAAGCAGGACCTTTTCACGGTCAGCCATGTGCCTCACGCTCGCATTTAGCAGAAATGGCTTTGTCACACAGGATGTGAATTCTGGTCCCAATGGACTCGTGCTGGAGGTGGTACAGGAAACATAAGCGTTTATCAAAGGACGTTTCTTTTGTATTGAAGAGAGACTTGTTTTCTCTAAGCAAAAGGATTCAAGCCCTTGGCGGCCTTTTTCGACGGTCTGATTTATTAGGATTACAGTGGTAATCCAATAAACACAAAGTAGTGGATAACTGTAATTGTTAGGGAATCACACATGGTGTTCAAAGATTTTTACAAATAAAACTCTGAGAAATACTTTGTAAAACATTTTTGCTGCAAGGACGACTGTATGTTGTTTGGACCCAGAATGTCTCCACCAACTTGAAACGTCTACAATAGTTTCCCATCCGTCTTTGCAAAATACCTGAAACTCAGTCAGAGAGGACGAGGATCATCGGTGAGCATCTACGTCTAGGTCTTGCCTCAAATTCTCAATTTAATTTATTTGTTGCTTGGACTTTGACTTGACCATTTCAACACAATCGGATTTGACTTTCTGTAGCTCTGGCTGCAAGTTCAGGGTGGTCAGGTTTTCTGTGTGATTTCAGTGACATGTTCAAAGCTTAGAACTTTGTTTTTAATAGTCAGACACGCTTTAATCTTCTCCACAACTTTCACCCTGACCTGTCTGCTGTCTGCCTCCTCGATCTTCAGGAAGCCGTTTGTTCGCCGATGCTCTCCGACAAACCTCCGAGGCCTTTAATCTCAATTACACTGAGATTAGATTACACTGGCTTGAACTCTGTTTACCTCCGTTTAAGTCTAGAATCTGCAGTAAAGTCTGTCTGTCTATCTAAAGGCAATTTTATTGAGTGTTAGTGGAGTAAAGGGGATTTAATACAAGGCATCACCGAATCAGACGTTTAAGAAAACTGCGGTCACACACACACATAAAAAAAAAAATAGATTGAAGTTTATAGCATGACAGAATGTGAGAATCTGAAAGGAGCCTCCATCAGTTTGCGAGTTGCTGTAGTTTTATTGTTTCTGTGTGTCGTTGCTGTTGTTGTCTGCTCAGCCTCTACACACTGGGGCTTTAATGAGCACAGCCACGAGCAGTGAAGCCCAAGCATAAATCACAAGATTAGCTGTGGCTGCTTTGAAAAGATGAAGACTGAACGTGTCGCCGCATTGTGTTTCATAGAAACCGGGCTTGTTTGCTTGTTTTCTCCGCTGACATGGCGTCTCGGCTTTGTCTCCGTCTGTCATGTCGAAGTAATTATTCCTTTTGATCTAAAAAGAAAACCAAAAACACCCTGAACGCATCATTTTTCTGAACATCCAGTACTAGAGTGTTGCCACGGGGAGGCAGCAGGAGTCTGTGTAATGATCATTACCTCACGAGGCCTGCTGGCTCTGATTAGGCTTTTTTGGTTGCGCCTGCCTCTCTGAGCCCGGGACCGTGTCTGCGGGTCTGCAGCTATGAAGATTTGGGTCTGTGGGGCCGTGTAAGTGAAGGCAGAGGAGTGGTGGGTTGGGGGTGGGGGGGGCAATTGGCTGTAAATCAGGTCTAATTTGTTAGCTGTCAGCACAACAATCTGCGTTTGGGGTGGGTGGGAGTCGGGGGTGGGGAGGGTTGGAGGACTGACCACGGCTCCGAGCCAAGAGCAGGCCTGGCTTTGAACATGGGAGGAGATGTTCTGCCACTCATGTGGAGTTTCTCTGGGAGGCGGCCAGACTGGAGGAGACTGTAGCATTAGAAAATTAGTTCCAGAGGGAAATCTGCTCCTTCTAGACCCTTTTTCTTTTCTTTTTTTTTCCTGTGGACTGCAGCCATAAAGTAACAGGGCTGTCTCAACATGGGGGAGAGAGACTGACACTGAGCATATGCTGAAGTGGTGAGGAAGTGTGAGGTGGTTTCAGACTGAATTCATTCCCACAAATGGGCTTCGAAAGATCCGACTTGCTGTAACCGAGACGGGACTTCTAGGTCCGGTGTGTTCTGTCAAACGTTTGATCACATTTCCTGCACCGTGAAACGAGACGTCGTTCGGATCGCCCAGCTGTTCCCCGGCGTAACCGCCAGGCTGGACTTCATCCAGGTCCATCCGAGCTTCGGACCTCTCCAGCCAAACTTAAATCTACAGCAACATTCATCTTAGAGGAAAACTTTAAATGCAAGCTAAGAATATGTCTTTTACGTATTTATATATGTGCAGGATTTCCCTCAGCGTATTATGAGCCTGGCGGTTACCCCCCAACCACCAGGTTGGGTAGAACTAGCTGTTGACACACCAGTTGCGCCGTCCCTGTCTCAAATTATGATGCTCGCTCGTGCCCCTCTGAATTTTTGTCATTTTTAACATTTTTCAGCACAAAAACGCGGTGAGCCGCTGGTGGACCGAGCTTAGCAGGTTTTCTGGAGGAAACGCTGATGCGTACTGAAGCACACTAAAGCACTTTGAACTGCCTTATTGCTGAAAATGTGTTATATAAATAAAATTACCTTGCTGTCTATTATGATAAAAAAAAAAAAAAGATTTCAGGGCTGAAACAGACTTTACTGAAATTGTTTTAAAAAAAAGAAAAAAGAATCTAAATACTGGTTTTGGTTGAAGGTTCAGTTCTCACTGCACACTAAAAGTTTTACAGAAATGTGTGTCTGTTCTCAAGTTTGTTTTAATTTCCAGACTTGTAGCTGAACCCCAGGCTGGTTCAGTTGGTAGCATCACTCCTTTGCAGCAACAAGATCCCGGCCCGGGGTGTTTTCTGCATGAAGTTTGCATGTTTTCCTCGTTTATGTGTGGATTCTTTCCAGGTATTCCAGCTTCCTCCAGTGGGTAAACATGACTATTAGGTCTCTGCGTGCTGCCCTGCAAGCAATTATCCCCCTCTTGAGCGTTCCCGCATTCTGTCATGATAAAAACCACTGACTTAAATGTGATTGGCCAGCTCAAAATAGTACACAATCAGGAAGTGGAAGGAAAGTCGAACATAGTTTTTAACATGTTTTACGTGTAAACATTTGAAAAATGTGGCGTGAATTTATAGTCGGCCCTTTTTACTATGATCCATCTAAATATAAACCAGTCCATGTTACTGGTTTATAAGTTACCAAGTTCCAAAATAACATATTTTTTAAATTTCACCTTTCTAAAATATATATATTTTTTAACCAAAAGTAATTAAAAAGAAAAAAGAAAATCACTACATTTTACTTTCCAAAAGATGCTTTAGAAAGAAAAAAAACATTTTGGCAAAAAATGACTTGGGCCATTACGTGACGATTAGTAAAATAACCTCGTGATGAACCCAGAGAGTCACTGTTGTTACAAGAAAGCCAGAAGAAGTCGTGTTTGTTTCCTGCATGTTGATGCAAATCATGAAGCAGACACAGCAACAGGATGAATGAGTTAGGACCATCATATTGACCTGTATGCAAAACACCATGTGCAGCAGAAACACTAGACATGATCCTGAACACACCAGGGCATCATGGCGGTGGCAGCACCATCCCGTGGGAAAACGTTTCTACAACAGACTCAAGCAAGCTGCTCAGAGTTAGTGGAGATAAATACAATCTAGTCCTGGAAGAAACGCTGTGAGAGACTGAACAAGGCTTAAGACTGGACTTGGAGTCTTTACACACAGCTGGAGTAAGAGGGGATGGTTTAAATTAGAAACATTAATGTGTGTGACAGGTCCAGTCAAAGGCCAAGTCTACATCCATTTAAGAATCTGTGATAAGACTTGAACATGTTTGTGCAGTTAATTCCCTCTGACTGGGCTTGTTTTCCAAAAGAACAATAAAATTAAATTTCAGTCTGTATTTACAAAACTCATGAAGATATTTGCCAAAGACCGACAGCCGAAACTGCAGCTGAAGCATGTGAATCGCAGACTTCGAGGGCCGATTATTTGCAAAACAAAGTGTCGTGGAACTGATCGTTACCATATTGCTTTGCGGATTGCTGCTCTAAATTTACTCTTTATTATGTCCTGTTTCACTTAAACACTATAACTGGGTGTTGGTTCGGTACAGAAATTACAGTCATTCGTTTTGTGGTCTTTGCAGTCAGATAGCCACACCTTTTCTGGCACTGTGGGGGGAATTCACCATGAAAGAAAGAGTCACATGTTTCACTTTCATCACCGCTCTGTTCTGCCTGAGGGTACGAGTTGGATGTAGTCGTGCTAGTTTGGCTGAGTTCAGTCAGTAAAGTAGCACTTGGGATTCAAAGACTACTTCTCCACTCATCATTCGCTGGTCTTGAATCCAAGTTTGCAACATTAAAAATAAAAATAAAAAAGCTTAAAAGTGTGTGTCTAGTTTCTGCCATGTTGGTGTGTCCAATAAATACCCAAATAAAGACATAGTTGGGGTGAAATGTGGTTGCAAAGTGACACAATGTGCAAAGATTCATATGAGTGGAGAAGGATTCTTTAGCCAGATTCTGCATTAAAATTGACAAATTACCAGTTTATCATACAAACCAAACTAAGACTAAGGCAGGGTCTGCTCTTTATGGGTCACTTCTCTCTGTGTGATGCGATTAAAAAGCAAGTCTGCGATGCGTCTGAACTGCTATTAAGGAGACATTGCGGCACAGCTGTGTCAAAATGTTTCTCATGAATTAACTTTATCTCTGCATTTCAACGCAGGAAATAAATAAAACTCAATCTTGAATCACTCTTCCACATGCATTAAGCCTTTTAAGAACAGACACGTGTTTACTTTATCACATAATGCACTTTAGTGACCGGACTGTATTAAATAATCATGCTGAATAAGTTATAACTACTCACATTCTACATTATAGTGTTTGGAATAAATCTTATCCGCTCTGTCGTTGCCATTTGCACTCATTAAAGCTGCAGGGTGAGTATGAAAAAGTGTAAAAAAACAAAAAAAAACGTTATAATTATCAATATTGAACAATTGTAATTAGACGACAGCATTTTGCCGTTTGTCTTTGTTTTGTTTGTCCAGCCTTTCGGTTCGTGATCTTCTGTAACCCAGAGACAGAGGCATTATGGGTATTTTTGCCTGCTACGTCGTGGGCGGACTCCTGTTCGTAAAGAACCCGACGCTGATTCATGGCAGCATTTATTTAAGAAGCTGCTTATCTCTGTGTAATTTCCTCTGGAGATTTATGATCAGTTCAGTTCAGTTCAAATCATTTGACTCACGAGGGACATAATTAAACCTTCCGCCTCGCGCGGTGGTGAAAACATTTGGGTTGGTACCCAGCAGCAGGGTTAAAATGTTGTGACTGACGCTGACGTTTCCCCTCAGAGGAGGACCCGGACCGTCCGGTTCTCGCTGCGCCTCCGGTCAGAGTGGGCCCTCCCGGTCCCGCTGGTCCCGTCGGCCCCTCGGGTAGGAACACGAGCCGCTTCCTGTGTACATATTGGAGGGAAAACTGCACATTGTGGCCTCGGTACATTACGCATGTGTATCGTATCGTGTCCTGTAGCTGGCTGAGTTTTGTCATTACTAACACGTAGCGTCAAAACTGCCGGTGTTGAAGTTGTGACACTGTATCGTAGCAGAATATGTTTATTGTTTTTCTGTGAATGTTTATGAATTATGCACCGCAGGCTGTATAAAGCTTTAAATAAGGACATGTTGCAAGAGGTTTGTTCCGTTTATTTCAGTTCGCGCCAAATGCTCCAGTTTGAGCTGAATTAATTTTGCTTGGAGATAAAACAAAAAAAAACAGTAACGATATATATTACGATGGACACATGATCAATTTTAATAGATAATATGTCGAAAAGATCCGATCCAGAACCGCACGGCATTCTGGGAGACGTAGGCGGAGGAAAAAAACGTTAGCTGCTCAATTTTCAGCTAAGCAAGGTGGGTGGCATCAACTAACTCGCTCACTCTTTGGTTACCTAGCAACTCTCTCAGTCATTGATCACCTAGCAACAACCTGTTGAGTAAATTGCGCAGGAGGAAAGGTCACGTCGCCAGTTTGGCAGCATTTCAGATGTCCAAAACAAACAAAGAAGCAATCAATGATTCTCAATATTGTCTGATGTCAAAGGTTTATATTGCTCCATCTGATTTATTCTAATCCAGATTAACTAACATCTGGAAGCAGCTGATCGTTTAACATCAACTGTTTTCAAATGTATCAGTCTAAGCCTGTGGAGACAGTGGAGAGAAACAGTCGTACAGGGAAGACTGAACCAGGAATACTCTCTATGGGAACACAAAAACCAAGAGTTTGACAAGATTCATGCATATTTTCTAAACGGTGTCAGCATTTAGCAATGATTAATGGTGTTTGTGTGTGGGACTGCAGGTTCCCCTGGAGAACGAGGACCTGCAGGGACACCTGGTCTCCCAGGACGGGACGTAAGTCTTTCTCACTTAGTCATAATTGGTCGTCTCACACAGCACTGCTGATGCCCTTGCCTTTGTTTGTGTGAATCCAGGGTAGGGAGGGTGTTCCAGGCAGACATGGCAGTCCCGGCCCGAATGGAGATCCAGGGGAAAGGGTAAAAATGACCCCCATTATTGGATTAACGGGCTGTCTGAACGTATTTGGTGCTTATTAATAACGTGAGCACTCTTCAGTTTTGTAAATGACCCCGTCATGCACCGGTGGACACATTAAAGGAGAACAAGCTTTTCTTCAAAGACTCTCTCCAACCCGTGACTAATCCTGCTCTCTCCTCCACGTCCAGGCTGCACTAATCAGGGCCGCCATGTTTGATCTGTTGTCAGGTCTCCAGTGGGTCCTCCGTCTCTAAACCTGATCCCTCTCCAATGCGTGTGTGTGATCTGAGATTGGTGAAGTGGTGAAATATTGGTAACTGATGTTATTCCTCCTCTAGGGGGCGCCAGGTGCCAAAGGAGAGCAGGGCCTACCTGTAAGTTCAGTCAATGTGATGCTTAAACCTCACACATCCGAACATCCTGAAGGTGACGACCTTCATTTCTTTCCTTTCTCAGGGAGCACCAGGGCCAAAAGGAGAACCAGGAGTGAGCTTGAATGAGGTAAGAGGCATTGCAGGTCAGATTTTTTATTTTGTCTTTTTCTTTTGTAAACGGATCCTATTAAAGAGGATGGTGTTGTTCAGGGTGAAGCCGTGCAGCAGCTCCGAGAGGCCCTGAAGATCCTGGCCGAGCGGGTTCTGATCCTGGAGCACATGATTGGGATTCACGGTGAGGAGAAGCCACACTTCACCAGAACCTCAAGGGTATTTCAGTAAGGTTTAGAGGTTACTTTCCTGTAAAATGGATGCAACTTTCCAAGGAACAAGAAATTACTTAGAGGCTACTTTCAGGAACTTACTGGGATGATTCATAAATCTTAATGGATCTTACTGGTTTTACTAAGATCCAACCTAAGATCATCTTCCTACTGCTGAGAGGTGGCTTTCTGAAAATTACCTGGTTCTATGTGGAGCATAAAAATTACTATACAGACTTCAGCAAGATACTTCTGGAGCTTAACAGGAACTTAAAAAAAAAACAAAAAAAACTCAGAGGAACTTACTGGTTACTTTCCCTAAACTTACCAGGAAGATTTTCAAACTCATCAAATACTTTTCTCGACTAAGTTCTAGCCAGAACTTAATTTGGCGGTTACTTCTCTATTTATTTCTGGTTACTCTCCTTGTACTTATTAGGTACTTTCTCAAACTTTGAGGTTGCTATCCAGAACCTACCAGGTACATTCATTAAACCTTTAATTACTTTAATGGTTACTTTCTCAATACTTGCCGGTGTCGTTGCTTGACACTGAGCTTTCTGGGTTCTTTCTATGAAACTTCTCTGCTACTTTCCTGTAGCTATGGTGGTTCCCATAGAAATGAGAAGTTACTTTTAGAGATACACCGAGTAATTTTATTCAACTTTGATGCAACTTACAGGTTGCTGTCCAAGATTTCCAGTTAGGGTAAAGTACCTGGCAAGTGTCAGGAAAATTACATCTAAGTTCTTAGGAAGAATTGCCTATATTATATAGTTCTACCTAACAAAAGGTAATTACTGTAAACACCTTCCTTCTGTTTATTGGACTTGTCTGCTATAAAAACTGGAGGTTCATTTTTACTACACCTTTTGGTTGTTTTAGGAAATGAACCACTAGATAAGACATATAGTGGTCATCGGCGAGGTTGTAGACTGAATCCTGGTTGAAAACTTTAGATGGCCGCTCATATAAAAACTTGCATGCTAGATTTGCAGGGGACTCCGTCGCAGTTCGCTGCGAGTGAGTTCGTGTGTGGCTGTTTGCGTCTGACTCGCTGTGCGGTGTAGGCATGCGGCGTCTCAACCATCGACCGTTTGAGACAGACACCAGCTACGACCCTGCAAAAGACCGAGTGGCTGCAGGAAATAGATGGGAGCAAATTCTCGAACACGAACATTCGCACCGCGTCCACCTGCTGCGAAAAACGCAGAATCCCAAACTGTTCCTCTGAGGAGGGACGCGTCCTTGCTGACTGGTTTTTCTGTCTGCTGTTTGTTGCTTTGCGCAGAGAACTCTGAAGGATCTGGATTCAGCAGCGTTTTAGACCCGCTGGGTTTCTCCAGCCTGAAGACGAAGCGCCACCAGGCCAGTCGAGTCCTCCGTCAGCCCGCAGGCGTCAACGGGCGGCAGAAACGGGTCCCCCTTTAACGTTATTGCATCATTTTGCATTTGTGTGAATAATTGTACGGGAATATTGGCTTTTTGTTGTTGTTGTTGTTATAACTGGACATGCGTAGCTGTTCTTTGTATCTGTACTTGCCAGATTTATTGTTGTTTTTCTTCGACATGAATAAGTCCTGCTATTAAAAGTTCTTTGTAGAAGAGAGATGTTGAACATTTCCTCCGCACCAAATGATTTATTGTCCTTTATCACCCTGCTGCTGCTGCCTTACACAGAAGTATGCCATAAATTACAATGGAGGTTCTGGCATCCTTCCTTCATCAGATAAAAGATAAATAAGTGAATTTATCTCTTTTCCTGAGGCTTAGGTTGCAGGCCTTTGCATTCCCCAACAAAGTACAAAAAAACAAAAACAACAACTTTGTACCGATCTAAAAATCTTTGTTTTCCATCGTCTCTTTTGTGTTTTAGTTTGTGTTAATGCTGTTAGGGGGAAAGACTTCCAAGAACATCAGCGTGACATAAACCGGAGCAAACATCTGGAAATCAGAGGAAAGAGACCCCGAATCTCGGGCCAGACCCCCTCACTCATCCCACGATGCACCTGGAAGCTGATAGAGCTGCAAACTTGACAGGGTTACATCGACTTGTTTAATAAGCTGCCTCTGAGACCTCCGTTTAAACCGGCGTGATTTATTGCGCGACGTGTCTCCCCAGTGATCGAGACGGAGGTTTCTGAGTGAACCCCCCCCACCGCGTCTGGAGCGATCCTTGCTTCCTCCATTACAGACTTCACACGGGGGGGGGGGAATCCTTCTGGGAGGGAAACGTGCTTTCCTCCGCCGGGAGTCGAGGAGAGGATCGATTCGGCTCTCGCCCGCCTGCTAAGTACGAAACATTTCGCCGGCGTCGAGTGGGAGCCGCGGGTCTGTTGATGACGACAGCGTTGAAAGCAGACCAAAACATGCAAACTATAAACAGATGAGTGTGCGAATTGTTTCCGTCAGAGTCCAGTTCAGAGTTTGGTATTTTAGTTATTTGTAACTCTTAAGTTTTTACTGCTCCATAAAAAAGAGAACTACATAACAATAAAATAAGTCAAAGCCCCTCTAACAACAGACATGTTTTTATTGGCCACTATCAGCTGTTTATAGACCTCAAAGTGTTCAAATGAAACTCAGAAGGGCAGAAATAACTGCTTTGGGTTATTCTACCCTCACATTACAGAGATGCAAGTCAAGCTGCTTCCTGGAATAGGTAGACGGATGATTCAGAAATTACTCATTTACCTGTTCTGGAAAGAAAATCAATTTGCAGTGAGTTTATCAAACAGTGAAGAATGCCTTGCCCTTGGGCAAAGGCATTAGCTTGTTATTATTATTATTATTATTATTATTAGGATCTGACATGAGTCAAGAATTTGTAGTATTGATTTTGATCCATGTATTCCTTCTTGTGAATAAGGCTGCCTTCCAGAAATTGCTGAAAGACTTATAATAAATTAATATTCTTCATGTTTGCTTAGCGTGACTGTTTTTAATTTATTCATTTTCTAAAATCACCTAATGCAATTTTCTGAAAATCACTGCAGGATGCATTTTCTTATTCCTATTCCTCTTGTTAACTATTAGTCTTATTACTATCAGGCCTTGAGATAGTAAGGCCTGATAGGTCAAAGACTGACAGCATTAATGTTGATGCATCATAATTTTTCTTTGTTTTTAATTTCTTCCATTATTCAATTAAAGGGGCAGTATTATGGATTTTCCGAGCACATAGTGCCATTTTATAGCACAATCAAGTAACTATGTTACCTTCAGTTGTTATGAAAATGCTGCATATGTCAAATATAACTTAAAAGAAATTTTACTTTGTAATTTAATGCCTTGAAATTGGGCCTCTGTCCCTTTAAGAAGATCCTGCTCTTTCTGAAGTCATCACAACATGGCTCCTCTATTAACCTTTAACAACTTTTTTACCGGCCTTGCGCTGACAAGCAGCTGATGGTCACTTTCACCAGGTGTCTGCTAACTGCAGCTGGCTAGTCTGAAGGAGCTGAGTGGGGGGAGGAGCTTCATCCTTGAAGGCGGGGCTCAGTCCCACCGGACCTTTTGCGCCTCTGAATATTTGCAACGAGAGATTAAATGATTTCTCAAACATTCATAAAAGAATCAAGGCAACAATCCATGTGTGTTTTTGATGAGGGAATGACATTATAGCATGATGTAAAGCTCAAAAAAGTAATACAGCCCCTTTAAAAAAAAACAAAACTCAACAACCTGGCACTAAATGTTCTCTGACTGGAGATAATTCAGCACTTCTACAAAAAAAAAACATCGAATCCATCAATGCAGACGATAACAACCTCACTTTACAGCACAAGTTTCACAATCAAGCAACACTGCTGACGAGCAGGAACATGCCTCCTTCCTCCTCTTGGCCTCACTTTTTTCGAGAGCCTATAGAAGAGCATGTAAACAACTGGTTGACCTGTAAACATTTCCTTGGCTTCTTTTCTTCACAGGCCGGCGTCTGGTCTCTGCAGAAAGGATCACAGGTCGTAGAAGAATCAGAGTTGACTTTTGCTGCTCAATTAGCTCCCGAGAACAGAGAGCGGCGAGCGTGGTTCCGAGGCGTCTTCACGCTCCTCTCTGGCCTCTTCATGAATTCTTTCATCTGTGTTTCTGTCTCCCCCTACCCCTCCTCTTCCTCCTCCTCTGCACTCTTGTTTTTCCTGTCTACTGAACAGAGACGTGTTGATGTGAGGGGGCCCCCGCTTGCTTGGCCACAAGGGAACAAGTCTCTGGTGCTTTTGATGGGCTGCGAGATCAGACGTGTCCACCGTTCCCCGGCGCACACTCTAGCGACTGATCATGCAACACGACGAGGGGCAGAAACAACCAAAAGAAAAAAAAAGATGCACACCCACTCGTGTTCCCTCTGTTAATCACACGAGGCTGTTTTGGTCCGCGCGTCTGCTCTGCTCTGCTCTCGGTGGGGTGCCGTGTTTGCCCGGACACAAGGGAGAGAAAGTGAGACGGTGTGTGTGTGATCCCCCCGCCCTTCCTCAACACACACACTTTCTTGCCCCCCCTTTTTTTTTTTGCTTTTGACAGTAAGATGGATGATTGCAATCACAGGAACCATCAGTGAGACAGAGCGGAGGTCTACAGGGCAGGGAGACACAGCCATGGGAAACCAGCCGTCAGATTAATGCGCCACGCTGCCATGGGAACAATGCACTGTTTATTTGTGTGGTGTGTGTGTGTGTATGTGTGTGTGAGTGTGTTGGGTGGGGGGATTTGTTGTGTCATATGCATTTTCTTCTCCTCTCTCTCTCTTTCTTTCTGTGGCCTTTTTCATGTACACAACATGAAAGCCTGCTCGTAAAACACGGCTTGGCGGCTCTGCTTTAAAGGGAGACGCAGGGGGAAAAAAGACGAAGCTTGTTTACGTTTTAAAGAACAGTAAGCCTGTGCTGAAAGTCAATATGTGTCCCTGCAAACCAAATATGTCCGATTTCATAGTGATTAAGCTGCTCTCTTTCATCTCCTGGGAGAATAAGAAGCAGACTTCTTCTTTTTCTTCTTCTTCTCTGCTGCGGAGTGAACGGATGTTTTTAAGAGAAACATCTGTTGCTGTACAAACGGGATTACTGCGTCTGTAGCCGGGGGGGAAAGGGGGAGACCGCCGAGGTTATGAATGGCAGTGTGTGGCTGACAAGGAGGTCTGGGAAGAGGCTCTGGGATGAGTCGTAGCTTTCTGTTAAAGACGCCAAATGAACCAAATGAAATTCGGTTCCCGGTATTCTTCGGTGCTCACTTTTAAATCTGCTTTGCTTTTGCTAAATCTAAAGTTTTCCACAGTGTGTCACTATGCAACCACAAACTACAAAGTGATTTCTTGGGCTTTTATGTGACATACTGGCACAAATAGGGCAAAATTGTGAATTAAGATGTAAATTATACTTGGCTTTTTAGCTGTTTTTTTTTTTTTTTTTACATTAAAATAAAGTGTGGTGCGCATTCTTAAGTACCCACTTTAATAAGGTGGTAAGGTTATTTTATTTATACAGCACATTTTCAGCAACAAGGCAATTCAAAGTGCTTTATGTGAGTTTTAGGAAATACAAACAAAATAAAAGAAAAGGTAAAGTAATAGGAGTTTCTCTGGATAAACTATAATGATAACGATAAAATATGGATTCTAAGTTTGTTCTAATTCCTGCTGAGTGAAGTATAAATGTTCCCGTTCTGGGTTGAGAACAGGAGCTTACGTCTCCAACAAATGATATGGAGGCACATCTTGGTGCATTAGAGACCCTCTAAACTGACAGGCTTAATTTGACACACAGCCTGTGGAAACTTTGAAGGAGCTGCAGATGTCAACAGCTCAGGTGGGAGAATCTGTTTGACAGCTGAGCACTTTCTGAAATTGAGATTTATGGGGGGGGGGAAAAACACTCATGAAGTCTTATTTGAATTTTGTTACCGAACAACATGGTGAAAAATGTGCTCTGAATTTCAATTTTACACATATGTGTAAAAATTTATACTTGCAACAAGGCATTTTCTTCCATGTTATAAGTGAAATAATCAGTGGAACTAGTACTTTTTTGTGTTAATATTTTTAGAATTATTGACTTAAAGCAGGCTCCTATGTTGCTGAAAAGTTACTTATGAGTCAGTTTTGTCTTATTTCAAGCGTACTAAGATATTTGTGCTAGAACCCAAAACAAAAACACTTAGTAAGATTTTCTGTTTTTACAGCAATATCAATTTGGTAATTTGAACAAAACTGAAACACTTCAGGGCATGACTACTTTTAGATGGCAGGTAGTTTCTACCCTGGAATCACGATCTGGTATTTCACCTCACGCCCTGTTGACCTGTCAGTCCGTGGCACCAGGTGATGTTTTGTGCTTCCAGCGAGCAACGAGGAGGAAGAAACGCTGTATTTTAATCCATATTCTCTCTACTTTGACTTTTTTTTTCTTTTTTTGTTGTTGTTTTTTTTTTTTAGCCTCATCTCCATCTCTAAACCTGCAGATTCATGCGTCTGCAGCGCTTTAACTCAAACAGACAAATTCCTGCGAAAGCGCTCCCTCCTGCTGGGAGCTGCATGCTCGGGGGTCAGCTCCTGATAAAGCACGGATAGAGTCGCAGCTCGGAGGCATTCGGTTGCACAAAAACAGCTGAGCGCCGCATTGACCTAGATTCAGGTGATATTCAGTTTGTCATTAATGTAACCAGGCAGCATCTGAAATTTCTCTAAGATGACCTGGGGAGCGTGTTTTATATTAATCTGAGGCCGTTTGTGGAGATGATTACACCTCAACAACCTCAATTATTTCTTTTTTTAAAGGACTTTACACACAGATTCAAATTCATACATTTTATATATTTCTGTTCTTTGCTTAAATGTCCTTTTGCTACGATTTACTGAGTGACAATTATCCAACTATCAACGCAGGTGTTTGTTTGAGTCTCTATGTTTTTTTTTTTGACCTGTCAGGTTTAGAATGCTATATTTGAAACTTATCTACCTGATCTTGTTCATAAAAATGAATTAAATGACCTAAAGTATTACATTCAGGGATATGATGATACTCTGACTGTTTTCAGAAAAGTAGAGTATTCACAGACCAAAGATATTTGCAGTTTTCAAACATTCAGCATGTTTAAAACTAAGTACAGGGTGGCTTTTATTATTCTTACCTACTGAACATAAACTAAACATGCAATGTCTTAACAAAACAGACAAAGTGGTAGATTTTTTTTGTCGTAAATACCTCAGTCCTGCGCATTCGCCTTACCAAAGGAAAGGTGGAACATTTCCAGATTGTGGAGGGATTCATTGCTTTCTATTGTCTTGGTCTGGAAGTTTTGTTTAGTCTGTTGCCGGCAACAACAAAAGGATTAACCGGATTTAATGAATGGATGCTCTCATGTCTGTTTTTGTAGAGCACAAGTCGCTGTTACCATGAAATTAACCTCCAAGAAAAAACACGGGTAACGAAAGATGACTTGTGTGTTAGCCTACGTAGCATGTAGCATCTTAAAAAAAAAAAAATCTTTCGAGATTTTGAATTTCGTTGATGACATTTTTCTTTTTATTGTTCATCTGCTCCAACCTCCAGACTTTAACAACTTCTTTGTTCTCGTTGTGAAATGGCGATATTGAGATAAGCTGACTCGCGGGCCGCAAAAATCATTCAGAAGGCCTCAAAACAGCCCACAAACCGCAACTTTGAACAGTGCTGTTGTACATTAACTATCAAGCATCACCAAGAAACTACCTGAACAATAGCTTTTCATTTTGAACTTGTTCCATACCAGAGAATATCCTTTGGTACTTTCTTTCTTTTTTTTAACTGTTAAATATGTTCCAAAAAAACTTGGCATGACCTTAAAAATATAAGTACATCAAATTTATTCATGCTTATACTTATTTACTACACATATTTGTGTGTATAAATTCTCCCTTTCTTACCCTAACAGAAATGTCTAGTCAGTTTTAAGCTGCTATGAGTCGTTGAGGTCCTTCTTGCTGGTGGACTGCAGTGATCTCAAGTGGCCAGAGGGGGCAGTACAGCAACGCAGTTTCTGTCTCCAAATCTTGTTTGAGCTGTAAAATCGGGCTCTGCGCGCTGGGAGCGTGTTTCTGTTTGAAAACCAGACACACGTCAGAGAAGACGAGAGGAGATCCGGTGTCTGATCAGCAGAACCAGCTTAACAGTCACATTAAAGCCGAACGGCTGCAAAACACCCCCGGTTCGAGCCTCAAGAGGCGAGGGTCTGGATGTTCGCTCTCTGAGCGGGCTTTCCGCAGGTTCACCGTGTTCCTCCATCCAGAAACATTCACTTCAGTCTGTCTGCTCGAAGCAAACGCAGCTTCAGCCCCTGAACATGATGGAAAATTACTGCGTGATCTTCTGCGTCCTGGACAGGACTCATCATATGTGACTCAGCTGCAAAACAAAACATTCGTGTTCAACCTGTTCAGCCTGTCTGCCTTCTTGTCCTACAGTCTCCTCGTTGATGTCACGATCAGCCACGGATACAACCCGGAACAAGCAAACAACGTTTGCTTGGGCCTGACGCAGCAACAGGATCGTGCGATTGGTTGTTTCTGAGTCGTTTGCAGTCCAGCGAGCTGTAAGAATGAGTGAGTGGATCCGTGATTAAAACGCAGCGAGAGCGAATGTGACTTTGAGGCCCTCGCTGTAACTCGGAGCGACTTCAGGAATGGGATTTAGATGGGATCCGGGGGGCCTGGCTGTTCTGACCTTCTGAGATCATTACTGCTGCTAACCATCGGCGCCTCCAGCAGCTGCTGGAGCATTAGATCATTTACTGGGAGCAAAAGTTGTCCCCTGCCCTCACAGCAACAACATGCGTCCAGTTCGACAAGGCAATTGATTCTGAAACAACAACGAGGTGTAAAATTTTAAATAATCCATAAAATAAACAAACAAAAGCAGATGTATACTCCTGTCAACAGACCTGCTGAGTTACAGCCTTAACAGATTGCGCAGAGGAAATACTTAATGTTTGATTAAAAGCTAAAGGGATGCATGTCGATATAACAAACTCAAGTGAGAATTACCCGATTCAGTATCAGGAAGTTAAATCAACAGTGGTGCGTTTGGCACAAAGCAGCAGCATCATGTTTGAGCGCCACACTCAAACATGATGATGCTCATGATGCTGATGGCGGTGGCAGCATCGTCATCTGTTGCAGCTATTTTATTATTTTGTTTAGATAAGAACCTCGGCTTGGTCAAAAATGAATCTGATACCAGTCAGTTCTGTCACTTTATTATGTATTTTTTTTAACGCCCGGATGACGTATAGATCGGACTTGAGTGGCAACCAAACATGGAGATGCAGCATTTAGTTTCTATGCACCACAAACCCAGAAACAAACCTCCAGAGAACTGCAAAGATGTCGAAACACAGAGTTCCTACCAGTCTAAGTTGCTTTTGATGAGTAGTGAGTAGAGCATTGAGCAACATATTTGATGTGTATTTGGTGATTTGATCAAATGCAATGTTTACAGCTTGTGTTATAATTGGTGACTGCTCACTTTATGGAATTAAACAGTCAAATAAGCGTGAGTCCACTTAAAAACAATCAACACTGATGTGAAAATGAGTGAAAAATCCTCAGCAGCAAAATCCAGGTGAACTCCCAGAACGTTCTCATCTATAAATTAAAAGTGAATCGTTGTTCTCATGAGTGAAACCACCTCCACAGGTCTGTCACCGTCTGAGTCCGTCCTCTGGCCCTCCTCACCGCCCTGCAGGCCATGCAGTAGTGCTCCATCCAGAACCTCGGCTGCCTCAGGCTGTAGCTCCTCCTCCAGTCCAGGTGCCGCCGCCTCAGCCGGGCCGGGTCGCCCCTCAGAGCCAGCAGGTACCGGGCCAGCTCCTTCACCGTGGGGAAGTCCTCCACGTGGATGAACGCCTCCGCCGGCAGGAAGCGCTCGTAGTTCTGCCTGGACGGTCCCAGAACCACCGGCACCGCCCCGGCCAGCACCGCGTTCCACAGCTTCTCCGTGATGTAGTCGGTGTGCTGCGAGTTCTCCAGCGCCAGGTAGAACATGTAGCGCCGCAGCATCCGCACCACGCTGTCGCCGCCCCCCTGCAGCGGCCGCCCGGCGCGCCCGTACACGTCCACTCGGATGAACTCGCGGAGCTGCAGGTAGAAGCCCACTCGGGCGTGGGTCGCCGACCAGTTGCTGATCACCCAGGCCACGAAGCGCTTACGCGGGCGTCTTGAGAGTGAGAGCTGGCCGCCGTCAGGAGCCCCGTCCGCTGCGCGCGCCCGGGGGACCAGATAGCCGTAAGGCAGGAAAATATCCGAGTCCGTCCGGTAGGTCAGGGTGAGGTTGAAGACGCCCTCCAGGAGCCACAGCTCGGACGTGTGCGTGGGGGACTCGTAGTTCATCCATATCCATTTCTGCGCGTCGGGCCGCGGCTCCGGTGGGAGATACGCGTCACCGCTGACGATCTCCCGATGGTGGATGATCACGGCGTCGGCCTGCGGGTACGCCCATGGGTCGTCCGTGATCTTGCACCCGCGGATCTGATAAAGCTGCAGGCAGTCCGGAAGTTCGCGGTATTCCCCGAAGGGATGCGTCCAGATCAGGAGGGTCACCTCGGGCGGTGGCGGCTGCTGCTGCTGCGGGGCGGCCTGGTCCGGCAGGTACAGCGCACAGGCCGCCAGGAGGAGCAGGAAGCCCGCGGCGGCCGCGCACACACACCGCCGGTGCCTTTTCAGGACAACTTCCAAAGATAATGTCCGGACACCTGTCCGCCGGGATGCTCTGGGAGATGGACCCGCGTGTCTCCAAGCAGCCCGAACTCCCATGGACTCCCCTCACCCCGCAGATCCCCGCTCCCCCCTCATACGGGATAATATGCCTATGGGAAAGTTACGTTTTACTATGCGCCGGCTGGCACACCCTGAACTGAACACCTTTGGCCTGTCGTTCAGGTGTGCGAGCTGAGATAAGGTAACAGCACTTTAGAATGAAACCGGCGGCGGTCATGTCGCTCCAGTTACTTCCTGTCTGACGTCTCCCGCTTGTGGATCATTTGAAATGAAATGAGAAGCGTTAACCCCAGGGCCGGCTGTACACACCGACGCTTAGACGTGGCAGGTCGGTCGGGTTGCCAGTTGCTGCTGAATGGGCCTCTTGTGAGGCCTGTTTACTGTTGGAGGGACTGAGGGCGGGTTGGATAAACACCTTGACCCAGAAGGCTGCAAGCAAATCATCACTCGTTAAAAAAAAAAAAAAATCTAATTCAATACAGTTTCTGTATTCATATAGCGCCGATTCACAGCAAATAATTGTCTCTAGGCACTTTACCAAAAAAAAAAAGAAGAAATCAGTTCAATTCAATTTTACATACATTCCTGTTGATTGTAGTTATCAAACAGTACAGTATGCTCAATTGATTATTCAAAGCAGTTTACAAAGTTTCTATCTAAGGAAACCCAGCAGATTGCACCTCATATCTTAAGTAAAGATATTAAGTTAAGACCTTTGGCGAAAACGAAACATTAAATAACAGTAAAACATTCAGGTAAAATCAGGCTAAAACCCTCAGCCTGCTTTAAACGTTGTCTTAGCAGGTTGATATTTTTAAACCAAACATCAATAAATTAGAGCATTATTGGAAAGGCAATAGTCTTCCTCTAACAGAAGCACATTATGTAGATTAAATACACTCAAGCTGGAATTTTAACGCCCAAATTATATTAATCGTGGTGATTTCATGTTAACAGCTAACACATTTAGTACATGAATGGTACGTCATAGAAATATTTTTACTACAGAGGTGTGGACCTTATTACCTGCCTAGGGGTTGTTATTTTTTAAAGGTGGTTTCGCCTGACAAACGAGCCTCGTCAGAACGCGATGTACCTGAAAAACCTGCTCAAATCTTCACAGCAACTGAACTCTTACCCTTCATGGCACATTACAATCAGACTGCTTAAATGTGATAAAGCAACGCAAAGGTGTATACGGCCAATTCTGCAGAGTTAAATCAACACTATGATTTGGTCCTTATCAAAATTGGTGTTAATTTAACTCCTTCAGAGTTATTTCAACATGAAATTGAGTAATTTTAACACTTAAACTAGTTGTAACTACTCAAATTATTGTGGAAATAACTCTGTAAGAGTTAAATTAACGCCAATTCTGAAATGGACCAAGTAGACTCGCCATAGTGTTGATTGAATTCTGCAGAATTTGTTGCAAATTCTGCTGTCGACAGACAGCTGTCTATAAACGAATGTTGAAGTGTTAATAGTAATAATAATGAAAAGGGAAAACTTGGAGAATATGAAACGACGATGACAGGACATAGAATGCAGCTCTGAAAAATAGAAAAAACCAGAGGAGCCGAACCACAGCTGGACACAAGACAGAAAAGTCTCGTGTCTCAGTGACACAAGAGTCAGATTAAATGTGGCAAAAGAGAATCACCCAGGTCAGCTGGGAAGCAAAGCACAAAAACCGACAATAATCTAAATGAAATAACTACAAATAGTTGAGAAATTAAACACAAGAATAAACCATCTAAACATGGAGGAAATAACTAACCCGGCAACACCTTAGAAACAATAATAAACCGAGAAATGAACAGAATAGTGTGAAGGGAAGATGACAAGAGAAACCAAAACGCAGAGGAATGTGAGCTAGGTGGAAAGTCAAGAATCCAAAGAGGCAGGGGGAACATTTTTCAGTATCCGGATGTGTGAAGCTGCTAGAGACGCCCATCAGACAACTTTATGTTCTGGAAATAGATTTAGCAGATACCTTCTGCATGTCACTTTTATGCACCTTTTCTCTCTTTAGCTTCATTAATGGAGCTAATAAACTAGGTCAACGTTGGGGGGAAAAAAAAAGATTTCCAAACTCAAAAGTAGCTCAAGCTTAAAATTCACAAAGAGAGGAAGAATTTGACCACTTTCAAATTAAATATAAGAAAATAGTTCATATGAGAACTTTGTTAAAGTGCTGTTTGTTTAACAAACACAAGGCCACGATACGCACTCTATCAAACGGTTTAATTCCTCGTTGGACAGCACTATAAAAGTGAAATCAAATGATGTACTTATCTGGACATGGAGCCCTAAATGATCTCCTGCAGCTCTGAGGGGCTGTGAAAAACTTTAAACGTTGTCTATTATGGCCGCCGCCACTAGGTGTCTCCCTACGCAAGCATAAATCGTTTTCAGAGGGTTTTTTCTTCTTCTTCTTCTTCTTCTTCTCTCCCTTTCTCTGTGTGGTGGTATTTAGATTTTTCTGCAAGCGTGCATGTTTAATTTAGCAAATGAATAAATATCTCAGCTGGAAACGAGGCATCCAGCAGCGGAGCTTCGAAAAGGTTTGTCTTCAATGTTTTATGTATTAGTTATGACCCAGCGTCGCAGCACACCCTCCAACCACAAATGTTAATAAACGAGTCACAGAATTAATGTGGTGATCTAATGTAAACAAATACAAGGGATTTTTAAAAATAATAAAATAAAAATAAAAATGGTTTTATTTTTATTTTTAAAAATAATCATAATTTTTTTTTATAGAGGTTGAAGCAGCGACCACGCTCTCCGTGGTGCGTTCAGGGTTTGCTGCATTCGTTTGAAGGTATTCTGATCAGAAGTCATGAAAAAATGATGAGGCGGCAGCAGCAAGCAGCAGGGTTTGTCTTGTTGTGTCTGGTGGGCAGGAAAAACACGCCATTGCTGGGACAACATTATTCCTCCCCACAGACACGGAGGATGTCATGAAGTCTGACTGAGAGCGGTGGAAAAAAAAAAATCAGGCAGACAAGGAGGAGAGGGAGGAGATGAAGTAAGAAGCATGTGTGTGTGTGTGTGTGTGTGCGTGTGTGTGTGTGTGTCTCCACTGGGTCCTCCTCCTTCCTGTTACATCCATTCACTTTTCCTCACCGTGCAGCTCTCTCTTTCTCTCTCTCTTATTTTTTTTTATTTTTTTATTTTTTGCTGTGCGTGTGACTAGTTATCCCCATAAGAGGCCGTGTATTCTTTCTGCATTATTTATCCCCCCTTTTCATCTGAACGATTCTATTTTCGGACGATCATTTAATGTCATGCCTCGGGTTGCGTTGCGCTGAGGAGCGACATGAATCAGCTTCAGGACGAGGCCTTAATATTGTAAACACATGTGCGCTTCTCATCAGATAAAGCAAACAGTTCTGAAGAAAAGACCTTTTATCAGTTCGGTACGCATTGCTGCGAATGCACACAGAAGACGTGGCTGAAAGTTGATTTGGTTAAACAGAGAGAGAGAGAGAGAGAGAGAGAGAGAGAGAGAGAGGAAGAGAGATCAAATTACTGTCCTGTGCAAAAGTTTTAAGCCAACTCAAATCCCTTACAGTTTCCCTCCAGTCATCCAGATTTTCCTGCGGCCCTTTAAAACATTGATCAACAGATCTCAAGGCCTTCTGCACGACTCTCATCGGTTTTGTTTCACACTTTTCTGACCTGACCGTGACAGCATGCTGCTAAAAATACCGGGAAAGTAACAACTCTCCTCAAAGTTGAATGTGAAATAATATGTTCTTTGTCACAGAGCCTATCATGTGCTGTGCAGCAATGATGGGTTGTCCTTTGTAGTTTGGATGAATGAATGATTTATAGGTAAGGCTGAGGGATTTAACAAATAAACGAGAAAGAAAATTCCTCGGAGAACGATCTGGTACTGGAGCTTTTGCTTTTTTTTTTTGCTTTTTTAAAACTGCTCTGCATAATTTACACTGAATTTTTTTCAAAGTGATATTGTAACAACATAACTTCTCATTTTCTGTTCATGTGACAAACGCAGTGCCTTTGAGCATTCTGTTTGACTATACAACTACTTCCATTCAGGTATATTAACCGCATAATGACTTGTATTTGGTACAAAAAGTTGGAGTTGATGTATTTATAAGAACAAGATTTGTCTATCCAGCATTCACCCATCTGTATTTCCATTCCAGGCAGGCTGGTGGAAAAATGAAAGTAGAAATAACTGATGCAAAACGATACACCAGCACCAAAAAAAAACCCCACAAAAAAACCCGACAACAAAAGCAAAGCAAACGATTTAAGAAAAGAAAGGAAAGAAACAGCCAAAGTCTAAGATGGAAACCCAAACATAACATGAACTTGTCCTTCACTTTCCTCAGTTTCTTCAGAACTGACAGGAAGTAGCCGTCAAAGTCCAATGACAATAATACAGATTAAGGCCCTATTGATCAAACCTCCTTTTGAAATATCACAATAGACTGTTTCTCATTGGGAGAGCGCGGTGCTATGTCGTTTAACATTGTACAGTTTCTCATTGAATCTTCTTTTATTGTTGTAATCGGCTTCCTGTTCCTTCACAACTTGCTTAAGCAGGTCAATCTCTTCAGACAAGCTTCGACTACCTGCATGCGGGCAGCAAGTCTCCTCGGCAGCTTTACTCCAGAAGCTCCAGTTTGTAGTTGACAGACATTTAGTTGGGTTTTCAACTGTTGCTCATGACTTCGTCCCTTTGCCGCTTCCCTACGTTTGGTCCACTGCCACCATGTGTCGGGTTCCTGCTTTCACCACTGCTGATTTACTGTAATTTCCTATATACATGTAACTCATTGTCTTCTGTCAGGAAAAGGCATTTTTGCGACCCATGTGAATCATAACATGCCTTATTTGATCAGAGGCCCCACATAGGAATCAGAACCAAAGCCAATATAAATAAAGTAAAAATATGAAATATGAAGCACACTGTACACTGAAATTCAATTTTAACAGAGTTTTGATTTTTTTTTAAATGACTGATAGTCTCTATAATTAAACAAAACTAGTTAAACATGAGTGGTTAAGTACACTTATGCAGCAATGTGTGTTTAAAGTGAAGAGTTTGGGATAATTTGGTAACTCGGGGTCACAGCTAAGTGCACAAATCTGTAAGGAGGTGAAGCAACAGTTCACCACACCTGTGTTTACTGCTGTCTTCCTACATTTTAAGAGCAAGAACACTCTGTGTCGGCGTGTATTTTTGTGGCTATGAGAACAGCGGCGCAGAAAGAAGCATTCGGCATTTGATGGGACCTCCAGGTCTTCGCTCATCTTCCTTATTGATTTTCTCTTGCTTTCTGTTTTGCGCTCCCAGGGGAGAGGATGTCTCAATTGGTCCCGGCTGACGAAAGGAGGAGCTGAGAAATGGAGAAACAGATTGAGGACGAAGGGAAGGAGAGGGAGAGAGAGCAAAAAAAAAAAGAGATGAAGGAGGAAGCGGAGGCCGATCGCCGAGGCTCCGGCTGACCCCTGACCTTGATCGTGACCCGGGAGTTTGCCCCCGGAGGTCAGAGGTTGTGTGAAAGTGCCACGGCGGCGATTCACTCCACTGCTGGGTGATGATGATCTTATGCAGCCTCCCCAGCCTGTCTGACATGATCAGTGTTGCGCTCCTGCTTGCGTCTCCCGAGGGCCTCGCATCCGTCTCTAACCGGGCCACGCGAGGCCCGCTAAGAGCACCTTACAGGCAGAGTCGCCGAGCAGCAGGAACGGGGACACGAGCAGAGAGAACAGGCGAGGCCACGAGACAGAAAGGCTGCTTCATTTCGTCCCCTATAGCTCCAGCAGGGCTGCTGATCCTGCTGTATAATGGCACTGACCCGATGAATGTGTTTATTTTCTCCGTTTTTAGACTTTACTCAAATGTTCAAGTGCCGATGAGGCTGTTTTTTTTTTTTTTTTTAATGTGTGGGGTGCCGACATGTTCGCTTCGAAAACACTAAATCTTACCGAGTATTTTTGGTGGAGTTTCTCGTGCTAACATCTTGGCCCGCTTGAGAGACAAAACTAACTTGAGAGAAACCTTTCAGTAAGAGTTGAGAGCTTGTTTTAAGGAAATAAATCCTCATTTTTGATTTAATGCAGATCATTTTACTTATAACAAGACATTTCGCACATAATTGAAATGATCTGGCAGCAGAACAAGCACCTCGTCATCAATATCAAAGAATTATCGACTTAAAACAAGATCATATATTTGGCTGAAGAGAGACGATATGGGACACCTTCTGTCAAAATTTAATCGGAGTTTGATGGATGAGTGATTAATCACCCTAATTAATTTATATTAATTTCCGGTCACATGATGCCCCCCCCCCCCCATCCGGTCACATGATGCCCCTTCCCCCATCCGGTCACATGACCCCCCCCCCATGTCTCATGACCTCAGCATGCTTAGCACGTGTTACACTATATTCCCGCTAATTTCAATTCAACCAATAGAAACAGAGACAGGCTCCGAGTTTTATGAGTAATACAATTAAAGTACAAAAAACAATAAGTGTTAAATAATCTAGAATAATATACAATATAATATATTTAAATAGAATGTTGTAATTAACTCCGGTTTTGCTCACCAAGCCGTTCGTGTTTGTGCGTGTGTCCGGGCAGAATACTGGACACACGTGTCCCTCAGGATGTCTCAATGCCATACAGTGTTTAAGGGGAACTCCTTCTGACCTCTATGAGTTTGAAGTAGCCAATAGAAGCAGAGACAAGGGGTTCGGTGTTAGAAAATCAATAGTAACATACAATATAGTATATTGAAATAGATTTGGGTGTTGTAATTACCTCCGGGTTTTTAAACAGAAGGTCTTTCTGATATACTGCCTGAAGCGGGACAGGCCCCAGCCATCAGGAAGACCCTCATGACCTCCGGTCATCACGCGTGACACGTGTGGCTCTGTATATTTCCAATCATCTCAATAGGGTCTCTATCCGGGGTTGATTGATATGATGTAAACGCCAGCACAGGATTCATTCTCGTGACTTTTTGGAGGAGGTCCCATGACAGTGCTGCTCACCAAGCCATTCGTGTGTGTGTGTGTGTGTGTGTGTGTGTGTATATAAAGACATATAGAAACAAAAGTCCCTAAAGAAAACCTACAGTTTAACTATTTTACTGCATTATTTATGGTAGCACAATTAGCCAGTGTTGACTATGAGTTTGTGATTTCCTTCATCACTTCAATTTTAAACTCTAATAGATTTTTTTTTTTTTTTGTGTAACACTTGCTAGTGTGATACATTTCAGTAAATGTTCCTCATTTGTACACGTACTTCTTAAGAATATGTGACAGACAGTAAACAGGCCTACTCAAATTTAACTTTTATCTTTCCGCAGTTAAAGAATTTGTCCAGACTTTTCCAGAATTTGGCCCGGCATCACTGTGAATGATTTTGTTCAGTTTCTTTTCTTGCTGTTGAATCAACGCTGATCTTCCCACTGCTTCATGCTTTCTCCAAAATAGTAAATCTTGGTTTAAATACATTTAAACTCATAGATTTTTTTTCTGTAACACTTGCTAGTGTGAAACATGTTAGTAAAAGTTCCTCATTTGTACACGTACTTCTGAACAATATCTCACAGGGACTAAACAGGCCACGGTCAGGTGGCTCTTATGTATCTTTCAGCTTTCCCTCCACCCATTATCTTACACACTTTAGTGTGTTCACTAACAAAATATAGTACACCTCTAATTTTTTTAATTTTTCATTATTAAAACTTTTAAATGATCAATGTGAACCATCAGTCTGTATTAAAATAGTTAATATAATTCATATTATTTATTTAGATTTGATGTTTTAATGTGTGCCCTTGGATTTATATTGATTTATTCAATGTGTAAATATTTATCAAACTGAATAGCCATTCCGTTTTTTTTTTATATAGTATTTTTTTCTTTTGGTGTTTGTTGCACAAATTCAAATATATGCTGGCTATCAACCAACAATTAAATCAGTGAATTTGTGTTTTTTTCTTAAATACTCCGTCTCACCGAGACTTACTTACATCTTCTGACAGCTAGCCCCACTTATAATAACATTGACTAAGTTTGCTATTGGTACACTTTACCTAAAAATTAAAATTAAACATACTCACTACACAACCATGCTCCAAGAGTTGCTCATAACATGGTGAATTGTTTTGTTACCTTAAAAATGATCTGCAGCTTTTGTTCCTTGATGCTGTCTGTTCACTAACAGACCGTAAACCTCTTGTGATCGATAAGCTTATAAATGATCAATGCGAAGCATCAGTATGCGCTAAAGAAGATCATATCAGTCATATTAAGTAAAATATCATTATACTCAAAGCAATCAAAATTATATTTCTCTGAAAGGTCTTTTTTTTTTTCAGGGAGTTTAGACTGTATGAAAGGAATCATTGAAATATACTATAAAATATTTAATCGGCTGCATCCCCATAATAAAACTTCAATTGTGAATTGAATGATTACGTTGCATCTAGACACAAAAGAATCAACCGTTAATTAGTAATCATACTGACTAACAAGATCTGATCAAACAAGAAACTTGACAACCTCAAGGGATTTCTCACATTGGAGAACGAACCGTTTAGCCGATTAAATTTAACCTTACCAAAGTTTTGCCTTGGAGTAAACAGGTACTGAGTTTGAAGCAGATCAGACGCCTTCAGCCATCTGCTAAAGCTAGACTTCTGCCTTCCTCACTGTAAAATAAAACATTAGACTTAAAAAAAAAAAAGTTCAAGCGAACATCACTTAATTATCATCGACTTGTTGTTTGTACTCATCTTAAACAAGTGGCAGGAACATTTGGATATATATATATAAAAAAAAGCTTTATAAGTTAATCTATTTAAGTTGAGTCCATGCAACAAGTAAAATCAAATAAAAAGTGAACTATTTGAAAGTAGTGAGGATTTAGGGTGGTAAAAGTTGAACATTTTAACATGTCCAGACACTACGCCACTTCTGCTCAAGCAAACCAAAAGGTTTTGAACAGACCAACCATGTCAAATAATGAGACCGTGAATCTTTAATCTATGTAGCAAATATATTGCTGCTGCTGCTGTAAGCAGAAAATAAAAGAAGTTTTACGGAGAATAATATTTTGGATGAGTTTAAGAATATTGTTTGCCAAAATCACACGGTGTAACTACACTTGTCTTTTATATGTTGCAGTAATTGAATCTTTTGAGGCAATTGGTTGCATAAATTAAAGTAAATACGGTCTATTTTCCTGCTCCACATACTTAGTTAGCAATTTGCCAGTTAGCTTCCCAGTCTGAACTTCTGGGCAATGTCTTGATTCAGTCAGATTTTCTATGTGACCGGAAATTAATATCAATTAATTAGGGTCATTAATCACTCATCCATCAAACTCCGATTAAATTTTGACAGAAGGTGTCCCATATCGTCTCTCTGGCTGAATAGTCACTTGTAAGTTAGTTTCGTCTCGTTTCATGTGGACTAAGATTTTTTTTAAAGCTCTTGCACTAGAAAATAGACCAAAAATGCTTAAACTTTTGTGTTCCTGCTGCTGTTTTCCTCTAGAACTGTACACGTGAAAATAAGAAGAGACCGAGCTATTTACAACAACATGTGCATACGAGACCTCCGTCGGCCGGCGGATTATTCACCGTGTTACTTGCACCGAGCGGCCCTCCTGCTGCTTCAAAGTTGTTCAGACACCGCTGAAGTTCGGCGGAGGCCCCAGATAGGCCGTGTGTTCAATGCAGAGCTGAGATGCTGCAGATTTGCCCCGTAGACTCGTATCGCTAGATGAGTCTCTCCAAGGTTAATTGAAATAATTCAACATACTCAAAAGATGAAGGGCTTTTTAGCGAAGCAGAAACAACATGATAAATCATGGATCGTTTTATATCTTCAAAGCAGAGGTTACACTCCCCCCCCCCAACTTTCAGTCGACAAAAACAGCAGCCGGAGTCGACAGTGTTTTTCCCAAATTCCTATCTGTCTGCATTGGCTTGCTTTAAAACGCAGAAGTGCGTTTTGAGTTTTGATCCAGACCTGTTTAAGGCTTTCGTTTCCCGTCTTCCTATGCGGTGTTGTGCAAACATTTTTAGTGGATTTCTGCACAGAGTTCTGCAATTCTTGCTTATTCGTCACCGTTTCCTATCATCAAACTACACTAAGTAGTTTTGAAATTGTGTTTTTTATTTATTTTGGGGGGAAAAAAAACGTTGAAAAAAAAGTCACACGCAATCACATCTGCTAACAGCCGTTTGGAAAGTTTGCTAGGCGTAGCCAGGCCTGAGTATCTCCTGACATGTAAAATCAAGAAAACACTTAACTTGAACCTACATGACAACATGAAGTAGGCTAGAAGATCTCAGAAACATCACATCGTGTCCCGATTCAAACGGTTTAAAACACAGGTGGAAGAAAACAATGTCACTGACATTTATCCTTAGTTTGAATATCCATGCTTCTGTTAACTTTTACCTTGCTGCTGGTAAACCTCACTTTTCCCACTGTGGGACATTAAAGGAATTTTTTATTCCCATCTATGAGTCTGGAAGGAGTTCCCAAGTCATTTCTGAGTTTTGGGGACCAGAGAGAACTTTCCTGAGCTAAGGTTGCTGTTTATGATTCAACAATAAGTGAGAGTTTGGGGGAAAATACTTCCGTGCAAAGTAGAAAACCACTGATGACTAAAAAGAACACGAAGGTCTGACCCACATTTGCCAAAACAGAACGTTCAGAAAAATATCCAGAGGATTGCAGAAATAAAAGCAGAACTTTTTGTGGTGTAAAACCAAGATACTCGTACCAACACTCAAACATGGTGGCGGTAGTGTGATGGTACGGGCCCCGCCGTACAACTGAAACTGAAACTGACTGAAGCACAAATCTTGTTCCTGATGAATCCTGAAGAAGAATGTGTGTCCATACGTTTGTGACAAGAAGATGAAGAACTCTGAACGCTTTTGCTCTGGAGTCTAGTCAAAACCTCGACCTGAAACCGATGGAGAAGCAGAGAAGTGAACTTTGACAGAAAATCGCTCCATATTGAAGTCAAAACACTTGATTTCAGTCTAATATTAAAAGGAAGTTCTGAGCACTGATTATGTTCTAAGCCAATCAGTGTGAGCTTTAGTGACCATTTCACAACTCCTCACTTGGTGTTTTCTAATCTATTGTGGGATCTTGAACCCAAATAGAGGAAATGCTGCTTTAAATTAAACTGAACTGCACGGGCCGTGCACAGCATCGACATAAAAGTTGTTCTTTTTTCAGAGCTTTCGAAGGAAAGTCAGAATTTTCTTATTTGGTGGCATGTAAACAGGGGATTTTGTGTTACTAAAATAAGGCAAAAACACAGACTAAACCTTTAGCATGTAAAACCTTTAGTCTGCATCATGTTCCTGCAAAGGGGGCATTTTGTACAACCAATATACTGTATATACTGTATATATATATAAAACACACACTAAAATTTTACTTTTAGTCTGCATCATGCCCAAAACACGATCATGCGCCTGTGTTGACTCAAACTTTTGAATTCATCCTGTGCTTAATTCCCTGTTTTATTCGAAGCCACGTCTAAGCCATGAAATGTATCACGTTTCTTTCTGTGTGCCTCCTTGTGTAATGGTTGCAGATAACTATACAAATACAGCATAATGGACACATTGCAGAGCTACTAAGCTTGTAGGGATTATCTCAGACTCGTATTTCTGGTTTGGCTTAATGATAGGTAGCGTCACCAGTCAGGGGCCAAGCCAGGGAAGCGCTGATTAACAAAGAGAAAGAAATGACAGGATTAAACAGTGGAATCATCAGCTCATATGCAACTAAAGGATCAGCAGTCTTTGTGCAGATGAATTATAGAAAGTATATACGAAGAGGAATTGGGCGCACGTTGTAAATCACGCCGCTGCCATCACATCTTAATGATTAAATCAACGCGTATGCATCTGTTTTTCATGCAGTCCGCGGTAATCCAATGTGTTTTATAAAACGCATGTGACCGGCTGCCGTTGATGATGAGAAAACTCGCAGTGGGCCTTTTAAATCACTGCATTATACCCATAAATGAAGTATGAAATGAGGCACAGCTATTTAGGCTGCATATCAGAATGAACGGAGCCTTATTCATGCTCCAGGGAGGAGACACAAACAGCTTCAAATCAAATCAAGTAATGGCCTGAAAGGCGAGGTAGTTCCAGGCACAAGAATGCCCACCTTTGTGTCCGCACACATGCGGCAAAAGAGGTGTTATTATCTATGGCAAATTTTCCTGTTATTTTTGGGTGAATACAATTAAAGTGCAGCGGCTGTGAAGAAATTGGAGAAAAATAAATCTACGAAATCATTTTGGTGATCGCTCTCGGCCTTATTTATACATATATATATGTGTATATATATACATATGTATTTTAAAAAAATAGCGTGAACACGGGCGTGGATTTTCCACACTGCAGGCCCTGACACACTCGCAGACACACATGCACCATGGAAGTTTAAATTTGGGAAGCCACAGAGTGCTAAAAATGAAAACAATGTGTGCAGCAGATGTGTCACCTTGATAAACCTGGAGCGGCTCAGCTCGGGCTCGGTGGAGGCTGCTGCTGCTGCTGCTGCTGCTGCTGCTGTGTTTTTTGTTTTGTTTTTGTTTTAAAGGTGAATTAGGCGGAACAGTTTGAGGAATCCAGGGCAAACTATGCATACAGTGTAATTAGATTCTTTACATATTTCTCTTGGGCACGTCGACACGCTGAGAGGGTCAGAGGACGTGGCCTGCAGGAGTGACGCCCCCCAGTGGGGGGCTGAGGGGGATGTGGGGCAGTGGATGGGGGCAGCCGGGGTTCAGTGCACTGCTCAAGGTCACTTCAGCAGCGGAGCTGGATTCACACTGACAGTCTGACCACTGCCTGGCCTGCTGCAACAAGACTATTGGACAAACTGATGCGTGTAGTCCAATCCCTGGCTTTTAAATGGCTTAGCTGAATTACTGTTCTCACCGAAAATCACATGTTTAAGACGACATTTCTCAAGTTGCCTTCAAGTCCGTCCGTCCCGGTGGCTACAGCTGTGAATTAGCCAGCCTTCTTGTCCCTCATGCGCACTATTTCTTATTGAAGGGAACACGCTTTAATGAGTTGCAACATTTAATTTTTAGTTGGATGTTTTGAAAATGCTACTAAAGACATCTGTTCAGTTTGTCTTGAGTGAGGTTAATAATAATTCATTGCTGTTTCAACTTATTTGAGAAGCTAACCATATTAGCAAAATAATCAGTAATGTATTTTTCTCGTTTATTTAATTAAAAACACTATCCTCACCATCCTCTTTATGATTGTTTATTTTCTATGAGCTATTAAATTATATTATGTGAGCACTACATGATTCTTATCATAGGCTACATATGTTTATTCACTATTTTTAAAATTTTAGAATCTAACGAGAAATATATATGTATAACACAAAACGTTTTCATGATTCCTCACTTTTTCCACATTTTGTGGAACCTTATAATAAAATGCAGCAAACTAATTCTCTTCCCTCAAGATTCGGCTCACAAATATCTCATAATGAAATGAGACAAAACTTTTTGAGTGTTTTTGCAAATTTATTTGGAATAGAAAACCAAAAATTCACATTCACATAAGTATGCACAGACCGTTTTCAATGTTGTGTTGATCCACCTCTGGCAGAAACCGCCTCTTGAGATCTTGGCCGGGCGCTTTGGGTCGTCGTCCTGCTGAAGAATGAACCATCGCTCCAGTCTGAGGTCAAGACGCTCTACAGGCTGTTTTCATCTAGAGCGCCTCTGGATATTGCTGTATTTATCTTTCCCTCTCTCCTGACTGGTCTACCAGCTTCTGCGGCTGCAAAACATCCCCACAGCATGATGCTAACACCACCATGCTTCGCTGAAGAGATAGTGGAGTTTCCTCCCGACATGACGCCTGGCATTCCCACCAGAGAGTTCAATCTTTGTCTCATCAGAACGGAGGATTTTGTTTCTCATGGCCTGAGAGTCCTTCACGTCCCGTTTGGTAAACTCCAGACGGGTTGCCATGTTCCTTTTATTAAGCAACCGCTCCACCATACATGGCTGACTGCTGCAGAGAAAGTTGTCCTTCTGGAAGGTTCTCCTCTCTTCACAGAGGAACCCTGGTGTTCTGACAGCATGACCGTTGGGTTCTTGTTCTCCTCCCTGACTATAAGGCCGTTTTCCCGATTGCTCAGTTTAAATGGCCGGCCAGCTCTAGGAAGATTCATTCACCAGTGATGGAGCTCATTGGGACCCTCAACGCAGCTGAACTTTTTCTGGATCCTTCCAAGGATTTCTGCCTCAGGACAACTTTATGTCTGAGGTCTACAAACAAATACATCAATTTTATGCTTGGTGTTTGACCTCTTGACCTGCTGTCAACTGTGGGACTTTATATAGACAGGTGTGTTTGAGTCAAATCCAAACAACCGAATTTACCACAGGTGAACTCCATTTAAGCTGTAGCGACATTTCAAATATGATAAATGGAAACGGCTCAGTTTGGACTTCAACAACAAAGTATTCAGCAAAGGCTGTGAATACTTGTGTTAATGTGATTCTTTTTAAAATGTTTTTTGTTTTCAATAATTTGCAAAACTTTAAAAAAAAGTTTTCTATTTGAGGATTGCATCTCGAGGAAGGCGATTCATTAAGTACAATTTGGAATAAGGCTGTAACATGACAAAACGTGGAGAAAGCAAAGTGCTGTGAATACTTTCCAGCTCTGTACATACATTTATTTTTGGTGTTTCCTGACTAAACTACAGTTGCTTTCTCAGTTCTCCCTCCTGTCGGATTGCTTGATTAATGTATCTGTTTTATGTGTGGGTGTCTTTCTGGTCCATTCCCTTACAGTGAGGATGTACTATGTTGAATTTGTGCTAAATGCACATATATGTGAGATGAAGGGCAGTGACTTACTGCCGTTTCCACAAAGGACCAGTCTAAAACTAAATGTCACATTTAGTTTTAGCTTAAATGTGACATTTATTGGGATTCTGTTGAAGAAAATCTTATATTATTTATTTTTTTCTTTGAGCAAAAGCCTGCTAATTTCCAAATTTTTCCAAATCTATTTGGATCAACCGTTTAAAAGTATTTTAACTCCATGCACTTTTCCACATTATGTCACACTGCAACCACAAACTATAACGTTTTTTTGTTTTATTTTATAATTATTTGTGATAGACCAACACATAGTAAAACATAACTTTGAAGTGGAAGGACAGAGATACATGTAAGAAATCATGTATAATGTATCATTTTCCTTCCACTTCACAGTTATGAACTATTGTGTGTCTATACAGTACAATCCCGATAAAAATACATTGAACTTTGTGAATGTGGTGTGGCAGAATCTGGGGAAACAATTATCCCAGAAAGACGCAAGGACAACTACAATCAGATTGACTGGAAAAAGTCATTAATGAAGAGACTAAAATGACTATAAAGAGATTTAAACATGAAAAACTGGGACACAAAAGGACCATAAAGAAAAGCCAAACGGCCATAAAGAGACAATAAAGGCAAAGCAGCTGTTAAGTGAAATGATCTCCAAAAATACCTGTAATAAAAATGAACAAAACAATGCAAGATATAAATATCCTTGAACGGCAAAAACATACATACGCTATGTGTTACAAGTATGAACTAAATGCCCAGTTAGTACTCCATGAAGAGTATATAGTGTATATGTGTAGGAGCCTAAACCGATTTTGATTGTAGGAGCTTCCAAAACTACTGCTCACCACAAACTTCATCAATGGTCCCTTTAAATTGTCCTCATTTGTACATTTTATACATGTGAATGTTAATGTTTACAATGACAAAGAAATCTTCCTATAGAAAACAAAATAAAGCATTAATAGAATATGCAATATTGCTTAAATTTCAGAAGCCAGATGGCAATGGTGTGTACACTGGTGGCACTCTGAGTTACACTTTCTTTTAGAAAGAATGCTTAAAATGCTTAAATCATAGGTCCCCCTACCCCCCTTTTTAAATTTTTTATGTTGCATTTAGAGATTCTAAATTAAAACTAGCTACATTTTGAAAATAATGTATCATTTTTCTTCTACTTCACATTCATGCATCACTTGGAGATGGTCTACCAGATAGATATCAGTAAATATATTGGAATTTGTCGTTGTAAGGTGACAATATGTAACAAAGTTCAAGGGATATGATCTTGAACTTTGGAAGATACTAATAACAAGCAAATGAAAAACATCCAAACTTGTTCCTGCGCATTTTTATTTCCGTTTAACAAAAGTCACTGTAATTAAGTGCTAGTTTGGTTGTTTACCTGTAATTTCTCAATGTTAATAAAATGCTATTTAAGCAATTATAATGGCGTTATTAAGGAGACATTCATACGAGCCGAGTCCGCTCCACATAGCAGCTGTCTCCGGAGCACGTGGCGGTTGCGATCCAGTCCGGGTCTTCCGGCAGCCCAGTCCTCGCCACTGAACTCCAACCCCCGCGCTCTCTATCAGCATCTCATTCCTGTCTCAATATGTCTCAAGATGGCGGCCAATGCAGGATCGATGTTTCAATATTGGAAGCGCTTTGACTTACAACAACTACAGGTCAGTTCAACCCCCCTCTTAACCGCCTAGCCCTCGTCTTCTTCGGCCGCTTTGCCGCTCCCCGGGGGCCGCGTTTTGTGTTTTTATTTCGGCGGCCGCCTCGTCGGTTGTTTCGGAAGAGAATCCAGGACCTCTTCCTCACATTGATGAAAGTGGCTCTCTCGCTGATCAGAAATTGATCCTCTTTGTTCAATTCAACATCGATCGGACACTGCAGCCGGGCAAGCCGGGGCGACGCCGCGGGGGGATGCGCCGAAATAAAAGCCAAACGGCGGGGCTTTGGCGTTGGGGAAAGGAGAAGAAGCTCTCGGCTGGCTATCTTTATTGCGTGTTGTTCAACTTTTACCGGAGCGAGTAGTAGCCGTAGTTAGCCGCGACGCTTTAGCCGCTGTAAGGTTGGATAATTTGGGGGAAGGAAAAAAAAAAATAAGTGCGACTCATTATACGGTGGCGCTGTGGTGACACCAACCGCGGAGACCCACCGGAGCTCTTTGGGCTTTTTATGCTGTTTTGCGGACACATTTTTAGTAAGTTTCGGACCCATTTAGCAACCTTATCGGCTAACGGTTTTGGAACAGTTTACATGGAAGTCGTTTCGGTGATTATGCTTGATGAGGTCGGCCGTTTCCCCCCCTCTTCTGTCGGCATTCACACTTCACAGTGAGTTGTGTTTTTTTTTTTTTTTTAAACAGACATTGCCACGTCCGTGGAAGTGGTCAGGACGGGACAGTTAAGAACGCGAATGTTAGAAATGTGACAGATTGACCTTGTAATTACGGTAAACTCCTTAAAATGTACCTCCCTCATCCTCTTAACACCTTGTGCGCTCCACGCAGGGGATATGAAGAAGAAAAAAAAAACAACATATTGGGCCTGAATATATTAGACCATGTTTGACCTATCACAAGACGCGCGAGACAATGGCACTGTTGTGTTTTTTTTTTTTCCCGTGGCATTTAACACGCGTTGCTGAATTTCAAATCATCATTTATGAATATTAGTTGCCCGCTCGCCCGTCGTCATTAACATAAAGATTGCATTATGCAGACTGTAGCCCCGATTGTTCATACATTATTTTGAAGGCTGCACAAGCTTTGGGTTTTTAAACTTTTATTTGGGTCATGATGCCCTGATGACTGCGTAGACAAAAGGACAGTGAGCAAGTCTTCCCAGCGGGCTTTGTGTTACACTTATGCCACATCATCAAGGCTTCACTACTCCTATTTATTTGATCCTATTTGGTCCTCCTACTCGTTGCCCCCTTGTTCATGCATTATGTAAAAAATGAAAAAAAAGAAGAAAAAAAAAACTGAGACAGCTTTCTCTTGTCTTTCCTCACTATATCTATTAGGCACAGTGGCAGTCCTTGCATGAAAGACTCCCTGGGCAAACCCCTTCTTTGAAGCCCCCACCACCCAAGAATCTGTTACCGATGTATAATAATTGAATGTACAGTTAATTAGTCTATATATTTTATTTTTCATGTTTGTCTTGATCTTAAAAGACCCATTTCTTAAGTAAGCACAGGGATTGTGTTTTATTTTTTGGTGAGCAAATGCTTTATTTTGAAGGATTTGTTAGGTGTACATTGAATCTGTTAAACTTGAAACATTTTTCATTTTTGTTCAGAAGCAGTTGAGTTGACTGTTAGACGCTAGCTATGCTATCATGCTTACATCATGGTAACCTTGTAATTCTTTTTTTTGGTTGTTTTTGTTCGGATTTCAAAAGTACTGCCTAACTTGCTTGAAGACAACATTCGCTTGTCCTTGCCTAGTTTCACAAACTCCTTCTCGAAACTCGTGTTTTATCAACTTTCTGCCGTTCTCAACAGTGCGGATCTACACAATGCAGGAGAGAAAAACTAGTTACTTTATTGATAAAATGATGACTTGCACCAAATAGTCGTCCAAGGCTTTTAATAGCCCAATTTCCCCTTGATACTGAAAAAAGATTTTGCTTTCTCCTTCAAATGCTTTGAATCTGCCAAAAAAACCCCAACTTTTTTACTTTGGTCTGTAAATGCACAACCAAGTGGGAAGTTCTTTGAGGCATAAATGAGGGCAATCTTCCTTTAAAAAAAAATTTTTTTTCTCTGATTTTAAAGGTACGACCTGTCAGAGAACCTGCAGCACGTTTTCTGTTTTTATCGTCATTGTGAAAAGATCGGAATCGGCCACCATCTCAGCCGACTAGTCAGACGACTAGGAAAAGGCTGATCATGGCATCTCTGCCGCGCATCACCCCTCCTCCCCCTCCCAACATCCTTGACTTCCTCTCCGCCCCCTCCCTTCCTTTTTTTTTTTCTCCTCCATTTTTTTCTCCTCTTTCTGGCCCTTCACCCTGCTCTCACCTATTTTGCCCTGTCTGAACTACTATATGTATGTGTGTGTGTGTGTGTGTTTGAGAGAGCTGGTCTGGGATCCGTTGCTGTGTTGTTATGATTTTTTTTTTTTTTTCATAGATTGACAGCCAGCATGGACAGTGGAGGCACTGCCAGCAGCCAGGACATAAAAAATGCATCGCATAAGTTTGCGATAAAGCCCTGGGTAATTATGGCAAAGGCCCCTATCACAAGCGATTAGTCAGGACAGTGAATCTGAGCGTGTGCAAAAAAAAAAAAAAAAAAAAGGGCTGGCGGTTGGCAGGCCTGTCTGCAGGATAGGAATCAGCCGGAGCTGGTGCGCCGTGTGTGTGTGTGAGCGTGCAGAACCGCTCAGAACATTCACTTTCTATTATTGATGACATCTTATTTACTCTCCCTCCCACTGAGAGGCTCCTAGAGGAAAGCCTTCAGAGAACAACCTTTTCTTCTTATCCCCCCCCCCCCCCTCATTTTTTCTCCCGTTTTCTTTATTATTATTATTTTTAAGGCTAATATGTGGCTGGCATGATGTGATCAGAACCAACGCACGGCCTCGTCAGCCAGGTCGACTCCTCGTCTCGCGTCTTTGCCGACGAACGAGACGGGACCGCACACACACAACACAACACAACACGTGCTCGTCGCCTGTTTTTCCTTTCAGGAATGTTTTCTTTCTTGTTTTCCCTATTTGAAGATGAAACTCCAACCCCAGCCGGGATGTCAGTAGCTTTAAGCAGTCGTGGCGTCTGTTCCTCGCTCCAAATGCTGATGTTCATTAAAATCTTATTTGATCAGTATGTCCCATTCCCTGTGTGGGAAAACGAGCTAGGTGGTTGTTAGAGGACAGAGAGTGCTTTGAAACAGCACAGTAAGCTGTTAAGTTGTCTCTGCATGATTTTTTTCCTTCTTCTTCTTCTCCCCCTCCACCAACCACCACTACAAACACAAATGGGTGCAACTGTGAGGCTTTTAGCAAGGTCTTGCACACTTGCAGAGTGGATCAGTGATTCAGAGATGATGGCAGGGTGACAGTGAATTACAGATGGAAGAGGTTTTAACGTCTGTAATCCCTCTCTGTCCATTAGAGTTGAGTTTCTTTAGAGGGGAGGGAGATCATCACTCTTCTCTCCTGTTGGTTTTCTTCTTTTTCTTTTTCCCCTCTCTTTTTTTGTGTGTATTTTTGAAGACCTAGTCAAGCAGTTCGCCGGAACGTCGCATGTCTGCTTGAGAAATGACTCTTCGTTACAGACGCTCCTTAATAAGACGCGGGTGAATAGCCGTGCCCGAACCTATAGCTTGTAATTTTTTTTATTTATTTATTTTTTTTCCCTGCAAGTTGAGAAAATTAAGAACAGACTGCTCAGTTACACACAAATCCCAGTTTAGGCCTAATAGCCCCACGTCTCACCTCGTAATATTTCCCTGGGAAAAAAAAAAAGAAAAAGAAAAGAAAAAACACCCCAGATGCCACTTTGAGAGGAAAATAAAAGCAAAATAGTTCGCGAGTTGCGCGAAGCTAAATATCAACTTGAAGGGGGAAATTGATCCGGACGCTGTTCTTAATTCACCACCTCCTAATGGGTAAATTTAGGAAAAGGGTTTTGTAAACTGACCCCGGAGCTGCGGCCGGTGGCAACCCGAGTGGTATAAATCTCTCAACGACTGGCTCGCTGTTGTCTGCAGGAGTTTTAGTGTTAATTTATGAGCTGGTCGTCTGAACCCACTGGCGGGATATTTTTACCCCTCTTGTTGCTGCACAGGCCGGGGGAGCACCGAGGGACGGTGGGAGGGTTGTGGGGCATCACGTCATGGTTCCACCGTAGCCAACTCGCTGCTCTGCCCAGTGACAGAACCTGGCATCGGGACTGAAGTTTCACTGTGTGGTGCTGAGCGACTAAGCATGAGTCAGAGAAAAAAAAAAAAAAAAGAACAAGTGTATGTCAGGTCTCCAGTCTGTCCTTGGGTCCGCTCTTGGAGGGTCTTTGTCCTCTGTCTGTGAGGTTTTACTCTGAAGGCGTCGGGGATGCTCATGGAGAAGAGGGCAAAGGAAAAAAAAAACAACACTTTTCATGTTTACCATATTGGCCAGTGTTTCTAGGTAGAGACTGTCCTGAAAAACTTCTCACTTTGGTTCCATTTCTAAGACGTTTCTGCTTAGTCTACCCAACCTGCAAAGGATGTAGGACAACACCCAGTTGATTTAAATGTTTTTGAAAAATATTTCACCGAGTTTAAAAGTACTTTAATTAGACATCAGAACCGTAACTTTGCTCTGTCTTGTCTGAATATTGTAAAGAGCTCTCCATAGCTGCAAAAAACTCAGATAAAAAATAATGTAATTAGTTAGGGATGCAGCGGTCACATGTTTCCTGGCCAATAGCGATTTCCGGTCGTCTTTGTGACCGGAACCGCCAATTCCAATTTGGACTGAATCCCAATACGTTTGTAAAAGTAAGAAAGAATGTGCTTCCTGTTCTTTGATAGTAGTGGTATTAAGTCTCTGCGAAAACAAGGTTGTTCCTCTTTATGCACCAAATTAAATGTCCCTAAACTGTATCTGGTTTTTATTTAGAAAATCAGAAACATATTTAAAAATGATCAAAAACAGGATGGGGCTGGCTGGATCAGTGCAGACAGGGAAAACTGATTCTGACTACAGACTGATGGATCTCTAGTAACTTACCAGTATTGAAAATTCTGAAATGACAACAAAGTAATATCGGTTAATACTTTGAGGGGTTATAATAAAAATGGAAAAGGCTTGCTGTGGCCAAAATGTCATTTCTTAGCACATTTATTTTTATTTATTTTTTTTACAGTTGCTTATAACATAAATACATGTTTCCACCCTTTTTTCTAAGGTACAACACCCCTCCACAGTATTTGCTGTTGCTTTAATAACTCGTGTAGTAGTAGTAGTAGTTGTAGTAATATTTGATCACAAACAACTGTTTCTCTCATTAAATGAATGCAAATCCCTACAGAAATCTGAATGCTAGATGTTTCAGTAGTTTGACAGAGTGTGTTAAATAATATTTTGGCAGTTGCTGTATCAGTAAAATCAATAACATCTGTTATAACTCTTTATAGACTCCTATTTGTTTGTGTGGTAGTTGCTGGGATCATAAGCTAGCAAGTAGGGAAAGTAAAGCTACCGTTCAGCTCAGTTGTTCTTATTTACTTTTTTTTTTGTTTTTCACTAAAATGTGGCTGTAGTCGATCAAAATTCCTGACCTGTACGTATTTCGCTCCGTAACTTTAAATATCAAACTCCCACTGATGAGCCTCTCCTCCTCCTCGACCAGCTAGTAACAAGAGCAGAGAGGGGGGGCCGGTTTCCTGAGGCCTAATTCCAAGTGGCAGGCTTTATTTCCAGACCCACTTGGAGTCTCCCTCACCTACAGCATCATAGAGTTTCACCGTGTCTCATGACAGAGGCATAGCATGCATTACTCTCCTGCTCTGTATTCATGCATTGCTGAAGCTAGTTCTCCTTTTGAGTTGAAATCCACACTTGTGGTGTGCTACTGAGCGTAAGAAGTTAGCCAAAAGTTCATATTTTCATTAGTTCATAAGTGAAAGTGTGGTGGCGTAAGAATAGAAAGAACAGTGGCAATATCTTTGCCAATATTTCTTGATTACCTTTGGTTATTTGGAAAAACTGTATGATGACAACGCAGTTAAAACACATGTCTGCAGCTAAGAGCTAGATGGATTCTAAGTTTTCAGAAGTGTAGACTGATGAATATACGCCATGTTCTTTAAATAACTAGGTCTTTCTTTTTTTAAAAAAAACTAGTTTTGTGAAGACAAACAAAACAGTGAACAACAGTCTGGTAAGTAATTAGACCTTTCTACCTTTCAGGTTCGAAGCACTTCACTTTCTAAAACTATCATTTTATGTACCAACAATGTCTTAGACCTAGTATTATCAGATGATGGTTTGCAAATAATTTCTGTTTCAAGCTTTTTAAAAGCCAGAGTGATGTCTCGAACCTCATGTTTTAAGGAAAAGTTAGATAAAAGAACTCTTGTTAGTGAGAAATTGCCTTTTGACATTTCTGTGCCTTTGTGTTATCAAATTACGAGAAGTTTATCAGTCAGTAAAATATGTCCTGTTTTGCAGCGATACATTTATCAGGCATTTACTTCCAGAGACCGATTTCAAGTTTTCTATCATGTCTGACCTGCTGCTGATATGTGTAAACTAATCATTCAATAGTCAAATGTACAAAAAAAAAAAGGGAAGTAGAGCTACGGGTTGCTTGATACAGGTATTAGTGTCGAATCCCAGTGAAAACAAGGATCTACAGCATTACCGCCACAGATGAATCATCACTAACGTTTCAAAAATACTTAAGCATTGAATTAACTTGTAATTCAAGTGTTACAAAAAACTTTTTATTTTCAGATTCATTTTGCGCTTCATAAAGATCGAATGCAAAATTGTGACATAAGTCGATTTGATGAAAATGGGTGGGGGAAAAAATAGCTTGGGAAATCCTACCTTCAAAAACCTGATTGTTTCTTAAGGCTCAGATTTCTTATGACTCAGCCCAACTGATTGTGATTATAATTGTCATCATATGAAGTGTTGAGCAAGACGTCGACAGGGGAAGCAGATGCAGTCGTGCAGGACAGGAAATAGTCTGACTTTATCAGGGTACGTCTGATGACGAATAAGGTGAATATTCATTTGACGAGGATCTTTTTTTTTTTTTAGAAGGTTTACTGAACAGATTTATAGTTTTGTAGCACTTTGTCCTCCATATGTCGTGTTTGTGTTGAAGCACATAGTAAAAGTTGTTTCTCTACCAAATATTCTGCGGTCTTCAGAATCTAAAGCCAATCTATTGGTACCTAATTTTAGTGTTGTTTATCTCCCTGTTATCACGGCATAGCTGGGCTAAAAGTGTCTGAGTGGCCCTATGTGGAGAGCTTATCCCATGTCAACCCATGACTCCAGTATCAGTGTACTGTTAGATCATTGACCATAGGTATTGAATTCTAATAGGCCTATTGGCGTGTCCTAATGGTCCAAGTATTGAATTATGATATTGGCAAGCGCTGATGTCCTCGGGATTGAATTATGATATTGGTGTGGAGCAGCCTAATGGTTCCTAGTATTGAATTATGATATTGGTGCACTTTGATGGTGTAGGGATTGAATTATGATACGCTAATAGCTCACTCTGTGTAATTTTCAGTGTCAATCATGGCTTTTGTTGCTGGATCCATAGTCAGCCCTAAGGGCCGATCCTTCAGTCTTATCCGATAAGTCTTTCAACTTTTATTCTCAGTTGCTCTTAGTCTTTTGAGCAGTTGCGTTATTTGATTCTGTTCAATGCAAACAAAAATGTGTTAGTTTAACATCTATATATTTTTTGTGGTTATACGGTATAGAAACAGCGACTGTTTCCAGAGAACACCAAAGCGATCTAGTCTCGGTTCATATATCTGTGATTTATTCATTTATTTTTCTGTGGATTTTGGTAATCTCAATCTCTACCTTTTTAGTTGTACTGAGCCCGGTGTCCTCATTTCAGTAGTTTTACACCAGAGATGCAACGGTTCCTCTGGCCTCTCACATAGTAAATGGGTGGCTTGCTTCTGTGTCAGCCCTCTAAAAATAACACACACTGCTGGCTAGGCTCAGCAGAAAACTACCACCGATTATGATGATTCAACTACCCTGTATTCACAGGTGCATATTTGTGTCAGATGGGGCGGGGACGAGGGTTTTGCTTTCCAGATCGTCCTCTGCTTTGGGTATGGTCTTGGCTGACTTTTTTTTTTTTGCTTTGTAGTTATGTTGGGAAAACTTTGCTGAAGTGAGGAAAATCTTTTTTAGCAACTGTTGAAAAATACCTCAAACTGCTTATGTGTATATTTACTGCAGTAATTTTAGAAGCCTACATTTTTCACAGCTGGCACGATGTTGATGGTAAGTGCTTGTACCCAGCTATTGTCATTAGGTAGGACTATGATAACGCTTAAGCTAAAATTGATCCCCAGCATTGTCCAATGAAACGTGGGAAATTCAGTACAAATGATGCCCAATAGCTGTTAAATTCATTGAGCACCATGAGACGCCACTAACCTCCCCCCTCTAACCTTTGGGCTACGCAGCTGTCAGACTGGAGCCACAGTTCAGAGGTGGCGTGACCCTTACGGCCTCAGCATGACCTGGGCTGTCTGACAGACCTAACCTTTACCAGGAACAGATGATGACTTCACCATCTGTCTTGTGTTTAGTAGGTCTAGCCTACTTGAACTTGAACTTGTTTGAGACGTTATTGTGAGGGGAAAAATGCATCACAAGATTTTAGACTGAATACCAGTTTCTGGGCATAACTCTTTACCGTACCACGCCCCATGTCCGTCGACTATTAATTCAGGAAGTGATGGAAATATCCTTCTGAGAATGTAGCAACTCCTTCAATACGTGTATACACCATCAATTTGAACAAATTACTACTATTTTAGCATATAATTTGCCGGTTTGTCATAAACATTCTGTTGGAACAAATATAAGCACACATTCATTTTCAAGAAAAAAAAATGCATGGCCTTGATTTATAAAACAACATAAACTTGATTTGTGAAACAACAAATCAAGTTTATTGTATTTAGATTTTCTGTAATGTCGTACTCCAAACAGAAAAATAAACAAATTTAGTCAGTTTCTCGAAAATGCAGACCACATTTATATTCTGACATTCTTGACATTCTGAGGATTAGTCTGATTGCAAGTTTACTTGAGGGCTGCAACAGCTTTCCATTGCTTATGGACAAAAGAAAAGACAAATTTGCATGTTTGAAAATCTTTCCGGATCTGAAGAACAGACAGTCATGGTGTGAAAACGAAATATGAATGAGATGCCGAACGGTCGTGTGGCAAGTGATATTTCAATCCCTGGGAATCTCTAACTAACTGATATGCATCGCACTACAGTAGTATGTTAGAAAATAGTTGAATTTTTTAGCAGAGATCAATTAAGTGGCGTTAATGATTGTTATATACGAGAACTTCATAGTGGTTATTGTAATATTAAGATATAAATTTGTGAGTGGATATTCAATCACAGCTTAACCTTTTGTTTCTGTGAGTGCCTCTTCAAATTCCTAGTTTATCAGGGCTAGCAAGCCTCTCCCCCTACTCCACAACTACTAAGATACTCAAAACGTAGGAGGGGGAATGAACAATTAGAGGCAAGAAGTGAAATGAGCTGTTTCTCAAACTTAAAAAAAGTAGTTTTTAACCAAAACAACTAAAGAAGTTTCGGTTTTGGTGCAGAACTTGTGTAACTCATCCAGAGCTGGATAATGCGCATCATCTGTCGTTAAGTCTGTCAATTGGATTTTCAATGCTAAGCCGCGTAGCCGTCCATCTCCTCTCCCAAAAGTGAGAGTTGCCCTCTTGAGTAAGGGGGAGGGGGAATTGACTGTGTGTGTTTAGTCGACACAGGCTCATCCGCTGACTGCTGTCTGACCCTGAGTTCAGCGGTACGGTTATTAATAGGCCCGGAGGCCTCAACTTCCAGGAGGCCCTCTGATCAGCTCCAGATGTGGAATGAGAGGACAAATCTGTGGGCCTATCCATGTTTCACATGAAGCAGAAAGTGGGGAGATAGGCATTTGGCGAGACTGATAAAGAGCTAGGGAGGAAGGGAGGTACGCAAGACCTTTCCACAGCAGGAGTGTGTTTTGCGAGGCTTTGTTTTCATGTGTGTTTTTTTTTTTTTTCCTTTTTTCTTCCTTCATTTATTACACTCTCTGCCCTCAGACCAAAAGACCATAAAAACGTATGGTATCACCATGGCGACCATAATAACCACCTATAAAACAGCGTGTAAACTGTGAAATAAGACAAACAGACCAGAACAGCCTTGACTGGCTGGCTGGCTGGCTGGCTGGCTGGCTGGCTGAATGGCTGCCTTCCGCCATAAAACTATTTGAGAGCCAGACTGAAGGAATGCCTCGGAGGCTGCTGTGGCTGTCACGACACATGAAAGGATTAGGCTCTGTGTTTTATCTCCTCTTTATCTGATGGTAATGGATAAGCCGAGTGTAGCCTATCATCCGATGCTCGGGCTGGGGGTTTGATGTTTTAGTAGGGTGACGGTTTGTTGAGTTGACCGCTTTGGTCTATTGATTGCTGTTTGATGGTTTTGATATGTAGGCTGCGTGGAACAGGTCAAGTCTTTTATGCAGTGAAGGCTCCAAATAGCTTTTAGCTGTCCTTCACTCCCCCCCTCTTCCCCATTACTCTAGTGGTTCGTTTGATGTTTGGATCAATCAATAGAAAGAGCCTGAGCTCTTACACATGCTTCTTCCTACTTCCCACTGAGCTCAATTCTTCCTCCTTCATTGTGCAGCCTTTATATCACATTTTCTCAACACAGAATAAATGATATAATTACAGCTCATTACTTAGCCTAACGCAGGCTAATTATTCTGTCATTATGGCAAGGATTAGCTATGCTCATTCTCTCCTTTGCACTGTTTTCCCCTCAAAAGTCATGTGAGCGGTGCAGAAAAAGTCTTGCTCATAAAGGCTGAGTAAGTCAAAGCCCCTGGACATGTCCTGTTGACGTTGATCGTATAGACCGCGGGTGTCAAACTCGGTCAGACGATGAGGCCTCGCTAGGAAGTAGTGACAGCGCAGACCAGACACATTAAAGAGTCCGGGCACAGAGAGATGCCTAACCTAATGGGGCATTTTGATGTATGCCTTTTAATTTATGCAAAGAAATCAACATGCTGCTTTTATAGGCCATGGCACAGCTCATGCTGATGTGTCATCAGACGTCTAGAAAATTACTGGATACAACAGATAGACGAGGCTAAATTTAAAAGTGGGGGCTGGGGGGTGAGGGAGGTGGAGAGACATCATGCGGAGCAGGGTTGTGATTTATCAGAGGCACGTGAGTGATGGACACCCTCTCTTTCTTCTTTTCCTCTTTTTTTGTTCACCGTGCCGCAGGTCGTCCTTATATAGAAGTCTAAGTGAATTACAACAAATGAAATGGGCTAACGAACTGAGAGCAGAAGAGCACTGAACACCGTGCTGTTGTCAAGGGTCGGAGGCTTTCTGGGTCAAAAATAGATGCAGATGAGTGGAGGAAGTTGTGGGTGTCTGTAGTGGGACTCTGCTGTAGCACACCTGGGACTCTGTCATTGTCCTGTGATGCCATCTGTGATTCACATATGCAACACACCAGTACTTAAGGTATAAATTGGTACTTATGTAGGGATTTAAGTATTTACTGCCCACTTTTAAAACTCTTCTTAAAGCACATTTCTATCCTTTGGCATTTAACAAACATTGAGACTTTTGCTCTTACTCTATAGCGCTTTATTGCTTCTATTGTTGTCTTTTGTTTTGTTCTTTTCATAATTTGAATGTTTATTAATTTTCATTTGTACTGGACTTTATCACAGTGCCTGTTGTTTTAAAGTGCTAAAGTAGTAGTAGTAGTCTGTTGAATACTTGAAAAATAAAAACTCCTGTCATCTTTGATTTATAAGGACATCAACCAGCGATATGTACTTCAATACACATGTATTTAGTTTAATAATAATCTGATGAAGGTTAGGTTGATTAGTATATTGGGATAAGCTTGCATTTGCTGGAGTTTAAAACTTTCTTTTTCCATGAAGGAACTTACTGTACATTTTTAGGTGCTTTAGCCCTGGAAAAACGAAATGTCAAAGTGATAATCGGCAGGTCAGGCAGTAAAAAGAAAAAAATCAGTATAACCCAGGAAGAGCATGTTTCTGTGAATCACTGGTTTAGTCACTTTTGTGAGATACCAGAGCACCAGAGGAATTGAAGTTTTTTTTTTAAATAACTTTTAGGGCAAATAAAGTAATACTGTTCTGCCCCTCCACCACTTCTTGATGCACACTGCTGGTCAGCTGGTTGAATAAAGGTAAAAACGGTTTACTCCACTTAAAAGAGAGACAAATTCAGCTGTTTGGAAATTAGTTATAGAAACTAAAGGAATATGACTATTAAGTATGATTTTTGTGTTAAATGGGTTCATAATTTGGAATTAATAGTGTGTGAGATCAATGGGCAGGTTCTGGACGGCGCAATCGGCGCACACTCCTCGTGCCCAGTTCACTACATCAACTATAAATGCAGCTTAATCTGTCTTTACAGTCACTGTTACTGGTGTATAAAAACCCTATTTAAAATTAACAAATGACTGTTAGCCTGGTAGGGGGGTGGGCAAGTGAGTCTGGTTGCCCGCCAGGCTTATAATACACTGGGGTAGGCCCTGCTTAAGGTAACTCTGTTCTAAAACTAGGGTTGAGTTGCACAGTTAACTGCAGCCTTGCTACCTGAGCTGCCAGACTTGTGTGCTAGAAAGAATATAAAGATAAAAAGAGCAAAGTGTCCAAATGTTTATTCTATACTTTTACTTGAGAATCCCAGTTAAAATATTATATTTATTGTTAAATAACTTTAGCAATATATATGCAAGTAGAGAAACGACTTTGGCAAAACAAGAATGATTCTTTGAGATCCATCAATCAACCGTCCAAAGTTCAGAATGTGCCAGTTTTCCTGATTGGTAAAATACCCATAAAATCAGATTTTAATTATATCTGGTTCTGTTCATTAAGTACATCACAACTGGAAGAATAAAATACTTTTGATCTATAAACATATCAAACAACATGGGCTTTTTTATACAATAAATACCAAATAAAGGTTGGAATATATATTTATGCTATTGCCTTCTGATCCAATAAAGAATCTGTGGCACTGATCAGTTAATGTCAAGTTTCAACCATTTGCATTTCATGTTATGTCAACTACTAGCACCACTAAGTTGACAGCCTTGGGTCTCAGGCCTGTTTTTGTGCTGTAGGGCCTAGAGAACCCTTGTCCTCCCCCTCCTCTGGACTTGATTAATCCCTATAACCCCCCCCTACTCTATGTAGAATCGCGTTTCCATTTTTTCTAGTCTGTATCTGTTCCTTCATCCCCTCCCCAATCTTCCCCTCACTGGCACAGAATGGCTTCCTGGCAGAATGGAGGCATTAATTCAGGGATGAGAGGTGTGATACTCTCTCTCTCTCTTGCTGTGTCTCTCCGGTTCTCTCTTTCTCTCCACCGGTGTTGCGTTTGTAACTCCTGGCCTTTATCGTAGCCGAAACAGCTCACTACCCTCTGATCCTATCTCGGATCTCAATATCCTCGCCGTTCCACCCTGTAAACGCAGGGATGAAAAATCTTGCCCTTTCACCAATGCATTACACCCCAGCATATCGCCATACGCCCCCCCCCCCCCCCCCCCCCCCCCCCTCCACCCCCTTTCTCCCATCGCGCTCTCCATACCACTCACCCTTTGTGACACGGGCCTCCAGCGAAATTCGAACTCCGCAAAATGAGACCAAGTGAGCTGCACTTCCTTTACGCCAGAAACCATCTTAGTCTCATTATATTTGTATTTAGGCCCAGCCCAGGCCCTTGAATCTCCCTTGTCAGACAATAGGTCAGGCAAAATAATGACTCGCTCTCTGTAAGCTTCAAGAGAGTTAAGGCTTTGGATGTAGGGGAGATAAAACAACAACCGGTCTCTCAGCAGAGAAACATGGATCAATACAAACGAAGCGGCGGTGTAAAAAGGCTGTTTTTGATCCGGGCTTGCGTCAGCACGGCCGAGGTGAGTCTTGACAGCTCCCGCGCTGTTGGTAGATATGGATCTGTGTTCAAAAAAAGGAGCAAAACGCTCAGGGAGCACAAGCGTCTTGTTAGGCTGTGGAGCGTCAGGCCTTCCCCCTACCCCTCTGTTCCCCAACCGCTCTGCGTGCAAACACACGGGCTGAAATCATCATTGCACTGAAACTATAGCATTGGCTTGAAAACTTTGTGGTTTTTCACTCCTCCAAAGTAGGGTAGAGGAAAAGCAAAAATGGAGGATATGACTTGTGGTTTGTTTTTGAAAGCGGCGCCTGCTGGCATATTTAAAGCTCTCTAACCTGCTATGTCAAAGGTAGGTAGGGAAGCAAGCAAGGATGGCAGGCTCTTATCTTTGCTGCTGTTGTGTTTTGGGGGGAAGGGGGGCGTGCCTGTGATCTGCAATCGTGTACTGTGTCGTCGTAGCGAGTGTGCCTGTCGCTCCTGACTGAGCCGCCACCCCACAGCTCCTCCACCCCCCCCCTCACCCCCCCCACAAAGTAGGTTTTGGCAGACAGAACGAGTCAGCCGCCGTGGAGCTGGAACGCTGTGCCGGGTGAAAGAGTGGGGGCGGGGTTGAAAGGTAGGCTTCGTAGATCTTTAGATAAGACATCTTTCCAGACGCCTTTACTGTTTACTATCATAACCGCATAACAGCCTCAGACATGTTGGAGATGAAAGGAAAGATTAGTGACTGCTTTTGCAGGATAAAAAAAAGAACTTCATCTCTTAAACATCTGTGTCATGATGCCAAGTACAAAGGCTGTAAAAGGCTCCTCACTTTGTAATAAAAACTTGACGTCTTTATTTTCATATTGGTTTCCTCTGTAGTGGGGCTTCTATGGTAACCACTCCTAAAGTACATGTGTTTTTTAATGTCTCCCTTAAATTTAGAGCTCCTACTGTAGACATTAAACTTGTAGATGATGGCCTGCTGGATGTATGGATCAAAGGATTGGTGTTTTTATTGACAATTTCAAATTATTGTAAAGCTTTTATGTGCTGATAGAGAATTTAATCAATTCTGACTTTACTTTAAGAAGTATGATGTCAGAAGTATGTCAAAACTGTTTTTATTTTCTAGCCTTCTGCTATGTTTGAGAATGAATTGATAAAATAGTAGTGGGGAGGTGACGTCACACTGTGTGAGGGGGCAATTGCACTATACCAGGGTTTTACCATTTAAAAACGCAGAATGAGTTGGAGTTGGTATTTTAATGACTTTAACATCTCATCCTGCCAGTTAGCATAGCTAGCTTAGAAAAAAAGGACTGTTTTGTGTGGATATTAGAAAGTTTTTTTTTCTATTTGGGTTTTTTGAAGTTAGGTTCTGTGATTATTGGTAAAGGTTCCCTTAGCTTTAGTAGAAAGGTGTTTTATCATCGTAAGCATCACCTGCCAGTGAGTCTATCGGGATGATTTCTAATTCACCAACCTCCTTTGATGCTCAATGTAATTCCACGCAATAACAGGAACTTTGTTCAGCTGAACAAAACGCCACAAAACCTGACAATGATTCCTTGTGAAATTATAAATGCATGCGCACATAGCGTTGTGTCTTGCTGATATAAACATTTTTAGTTTCAACAAGATTTGTTTACTTTTTATAAACTCAGTGGCTTCTTTCTGCTACAGATAAGGAAAGTATTACTGATTGTAATAATCTGAACTAACTTTTAATGTAAGATTTCCAAAAGGCCACCAATATTTTTAAATGCAGAAAATTCCCTGATAGACGCTGATTAAAAGCATGTCTAGTAGTGCAGCTTTGTTGTGGTCTAGTCAACTTTTTCTGTTCCTTGCTGAAAATATTGCTCTCCTTCTGGCTGAATGAAAGACATATTTCAGTATGTAATACAAAATAAAGTTTTCTGTGAAGAAGCGTCCTAAACCTCCGAACTTCTTTGACTTGTTTTTCAACACCTGATGGTGAAAAGTCTTCACTCAATAACAGCATCCACACCAAATCAATTCGCATAAAAATCTTGATTCTCATTTTCTGTGATTCTGAATCAACATAAATTCTCAGTCGATTTAGAAAAAAAAAGGAAAGAAAAATCCACTGACTTTTGGCGTCCATTTTGTAATGACGTGGGATGCCCTGACGTCACCACACAGCCGGTACTGGAATGTTCTCGTGGTGGATAGCACCAAAACAAAGTGGACACAACAAAAATAAAAGAGAGGTTCAACTGAAACCTGCCTTTGTTGAAGTAAAAACTGCAAATCCACACAGCCAAAGTATGCCATACCATCCTGCAAGTTTTGCACTAACAAGGCATTTCTACTGCTTTACCTACAGACTACAAAGAAGGTTGTGACTCACCAGTGCCTTATCCAAGATGACCAAAGTGGAAGTAACATGTGATACTACTTGTAACGGTTCCATCTAAGTATGGATTAATGTTTGAAACTTTATAAATGTGACAGACACTTTAATGTCACCATTTGTCATTCTCTTTTGCAAAGCAGAGTGAAGTAGATCACGAGGATGCTTTGCAAACCTTTCGATTGAAGCAGAAATCTTTGAGTAACCAATTTGAGTGGAAGGTTCATTTGGAATTGAATTGTGGCCTCAGACCTCAGAATTGAATTGAATCTTGAGATGGTCATTAGAGCTACACAATATCAGGAAATCATGTGATAAGCAAACATGTTGGTGAATGTTTCTATGCATGTGTGATTTGCAAAAGATAATTACTTGACAATGTTCCATTTTTGATTTATGAGTCCCAGGATAATGAGTAGCATTTTATTTATATGTTGCGGCGTACTATTTATTGCAATCAAAGTGGTTATTATTATTTCTCACAATGATACTGCGATGACCATTTATTTAGGAGCTCTTTTGTTACCATTACCTGGTAATCAGGCTTATTGCCTGATAGCACAGGCAATGAGCAATTAATCAATTAATTGCATGATGAATTAAAATGAGCTTGATAATTTTCATTCTGATGATGAATATTTTTTGGAAGGGAATGTTTTTGGAGACTTCATAATTCATTCTATTTACAATTTTGGTTTTAAATGGTGTTTGTTTTTGTTTTAATTATTTTTGGTTGTCACGTCTTTTATCTTGGGTATTTAAAACATCTTCCTGTTCCCGTGTTTAACTCTTATTTTGTGAAGAACACTTATTTGTGTTCGAGAGGGCAAACTTGCTTTACTGTGTCATTATCAGTATATTACTTGAAAATTGTCTCTCAACAACATTATCATTTATCGCAATAATTTCTGGGATGATTTAATGTACGGTGAAATTTATCATGAGAGACCTAAATTTGTGTTCCCTGATTGACTGAAGCTGGACTGTTTTATTCAATCTTCAGTCAAATAATAAAGGCAGACAACTCATAACTTATTACAACAGACATAGTTTTTCGTGGGATTCACATTCCCAGCTATTCTCCAGAGCATCAGGCCTAATACCAGGCCGTGTATTATCTCCTCCTCCTTGCCTTAAACTCCTGATCACCGTGTCGGTACAGACAGCAGCTGCAGATTGACTTCATACTGTGTACATAACAATGACTTTGTTGTCATTCCAACGGCTTATCGAGCTCGTCATCGTCGGTGGGTGAGGGCAGAAGGAATTCCACAAAGTTTTGATACCAATTAAAGTGCGTCTGTCTCCCGTTATCTCATTTAGGCTGAAGTCAATATGATTGGCATAATCAGACATGCCTGATTGGGGCCTCCCATTTAATTAATCAGTCGCACTGTATCATCACCTGTGGCTCATTAGAGTAATTAGACAGAATTAGTCAGATAGACGGCCTCTCTCTGCCTGCACATGAGTGGAAGGAATTGCATTAGGAGGGCTGAGCACACAGACGTATACCTAAGTTCTGATAGCCGTCGGTAATGGGATTTGTTTACCCGTGACTGTTATCAGCGACAAGTATTTTTTTTTTATTTACCCCCCCCCCCCCCCCCCCCCCCCCCCCGCCCCCCTCACAGCGGTAGATGGAGAGATGTTCGTTTCCAAAATGGCCCTAACCTCTCCTGCCTAGCTGCAAACAAGCGCGCCCCATGCCAGATTTCGCCGGGGCGAAACATGTTCGCCGACTTCCTCTTCTGAAGCCCGGTTCAAAAGAACACGGAGAAACTGGGCGCGCCAAACTCGCTGCGGAGGGCCTGCCTGTGCGCTCATGTGAGAGCACACGCGTGCGGAGCAGCGTGCGAGAGAGGCTTCTTGGCCAAGTCGGTGTTGAAGTCTCTCGAGGGAGTGTTGGCAATCTGTTCCAATCGTCTTTACAGATGACCAGACGACCAAATGAACCAGGACAGGGACCGCTGCTGTGGGCCAGTCCGGCCAACCCCAAGCAAGGGCTGTTGCAGCAATCACGCAGACATTACAGCCCACTTAATGCTCTCCTGCACACACACACACACACACACACGCACGCCCTCCCCCCCATGCACACACACATTTCGTCCTCCGCTGAACTAGTCGGTGGAGACTTTACTGAGCTTTGCTCCATTTAAAAGTAGTGCTGGAGCTCATTTGAATAGTAGGGTTTTTTTTCTAAATAAAAATCCTAGTAAAGTTTTATTGTTTTCAGATTTTAAAGACTTTAACGACTAAAGAGCCAGAGGATTGTTTAACACACAGAATCCCTGAACATGGTAGATCGTACCTCGACTGAAAAAATACCACATTTTTGTGGTAATAAAACAAAGCTTTAAAACAACAATATAAAAGTAGTTGAAGACGTTGTGTAGAAAGTATTCCTTTCTGCTCACAAGAAGATGGTTATAGCTGGTTAATTAGCCAGGCGGTCTGTTCTGGTTCAAGTTTGATGCTTGTAGTCTTGCCAACTGCACCTTTTATTTTAAAACGGTGATACCTTTTTTTAAAAAAGATTGATGGGTTGACTTGTAAAATTCCAGAAAATATAAAAAACTACAACAGGAGAAATGTGGAGTCACCTGCACATTTGATCTCTAGAACCCCGGACTGTTGAGGATGCATTTGTAGTCCAGTGCACTTTAGTTTCCACACCATAAATGTAGGTGTTCTTTAGGGAACACTTTTTCAAACAGTAAAGAGAGTGTTATTTTCAGCCAGATTCCCAGCAGTGTGCAGCAAAAGGTGTAGAGAGGTGTTGCTTGTTTATTTGTTCTCCACGCAGCTGGAGAAAACATCAAGTTTATTTGTAAAGCCCATTTCAGCAACAAGGCGGTTCAAAGTGCTTTACACCATGAACTTGAAATACAGTAACGAATTGTGAAAAGAGTAATAAACTTCAGATCTTGTCAAATGACATCATCAGCTTTCTTTAGCATCTTATTGAAAGGCTTTAAAATCTTACGAACAGTACAGAGGGAATCTGAATCTGTACATTTTCAAAACTTTAAATTTAGCAGACACGTGACTTTCAGGTATTACTAATGGCTTGTCTTAGTAATTATTGAAGTTTCACTCTCATGTACACAAGGCTTCTTTTTCCTGAAAGCTTTTTCTCTAATATAAAACACATTCTACAAGCTGCTTAATTTTTTTGGGGTTAGTAGTTTGACTGCTTGACATGAAAAGTTTAATTATTAACATCAAATCGGTGAGAAAAAAAAAATCTTAGTGGCATTCCAGATGACTTTGAAGCATTTTGTTTGACATTAACACTTCTGTCTAGTACAAGTTAAAGAAGTGCGTTTGTGGACTAGATTTGAATAAAGGCAGAAAATAAGAAAGCAACTTATATGAGGCGTATAATACGCCTCATATAACATAAGCTTGACCTAATTACAGATCAATGGGTCTGGAGCTGCTCCCATTCTCTAAAACTGATCTTCGGTATTCTGGAAACCAAGTTTGTCCTGTTGACCGCTTTCCCGGCTGCTACAAATTCGTTTTGGCCTGTTCGTGTTCACTGTTTATAAAAATGAAAGGTCCTCATCTTTCTGTTTAGCCATCTGTTAATTAAGCTATCTGCTATATTTAGCCTCAGCAGTAATATCAGCTCCAAAGTGGGTGCGAGGGAGGATAAGTCAGCTGAAACGGCTGGCCACCGAGTCCACGCTGCAAAAGTATTAGAACGGTTGGATGTAAGAGGTTAGAAATTAATACCTATGTCTTAAAGACCTACATCCTTCTGCGGAGAGATATTGCTAAAATGAAAATATAACCTTTCAGGAAAAGGGTGTGTTTTATATGCCAGTGTTCCAATATCAATATCTGTTTTAAGCAACTTAAGAAAGATTGAGGTTTGTCTCCAGCTTAAATTTATTACACAAACACAGTAAGAATAAAGAAAATTAGCCTGTGACATGGTTCTCGTAAAAGCTCACTTTGTTGGGTACACATGGAGACACTAAAAAGCTAATTCCAGAAAGTGTGTGTCTGTTTTTCCTTATTAAAAACATTGTTTGCATCACGGCGGTCAGGGCTTTTAGGCGGATGTTGTCTTTTTTTTTTTTTTTCTTTCTTTCTCCCCCAGTGCACGTAATACAAAAACTGCATTGGGCAGAGAAAACACCAAAGCCTACTTTTTCACTAGTTAGCCTTACGTGCATAAAATTGTTTAGAAATTTTTTAATACGTGGTTTAATGTGCAAGAATAATGTCTGGCAAGAGGGATTGTGAACTTTTGGAAGTCACGCTTCAGTGATAAAGCAAGTGTAAAGTCTACCGTGGCCCGCTGATGTGGGCAAATAGTTTTCTGCATAGCCAAAACCTGATTGAGTCCAAGGGTTACTTTTTTGTTAGCTTAAAAAAAATGTTTTAACTAACACCTGGGACCGACCCAATCCTCTGTGATGTGTTTAGCTTAATGCTGAGAATTCCTTTGGAAATGGGGATCTGGTGTTGGGATATGCGCCGGGCATTGAGACGGGATTAAAGTGAATTGAGGGCGTTGGGGATTGGCACATGACCTTCTGGAGCAGAGCTCTAATTTTGGACCAGGCTTATTTTTAGATGCATCGATCAGCCGTTCCGCGGCCGATGCACAGTTCCCCATTTGAGGGTTAACTGGCAAAATTCTCATTGCGATTATTTTTATTCCAAGGACTGCAAAGCATAAATGGGTAAAAATCCTCAGCATATTTTAGTCCTGAATACAACAGGAAGTGAAAGAGTCACAAGAATATCCCGATTTATGCGTAAGAGCATTTATCTCTAACCTTTATTAGGTTTTGCAGAAATGCATCAGTACTTCTGCAAAGTGGTGTGGTGTGAGCTCGTGGTATGAATTAATTTGGTAAATGGGGAAATATTTGACATTGTTTACACTTACATTAAAAAACTGGCAAAGTTCTAGGTTTGCCTACTCTATAAATGTCTCATTGACCTCCATTTTTTGTAGGTTTCAGGGGAACTTTATAATATAGATACACCAATAAATCAGAAATGATTGTAAATTGCCCTATATTTTCTAGATCTTTCTTTTTATTTTGCTCTTTAAATTAATCAAAATTAAGACTTCCCACCATTTCTGCTCTATAAACACATCAAAGTGTAGCTTTTGCTTTAATGCACAAATTTGATAAAGAAAAATATCACATTAAGGTTGGGGAATTGAGCTTTGATACATATGTTGAGCATTATTTTTTATTTCCTTCTTTTTTTTCCTTTCTTTTACTGCATTCAAATCACTTACCTCTTGTCAAAAAATCTGCAGTACACTTTTTTTTTTCTAGAATAAAAAAATCAGACTCTGCAGTGAGATCAGAATTATGTTCTAGCCAGGATTTGACACATCTGTACTCATTACACCTCTATTTCTAGGCTACATTTAGGTGGATGATGGATGATTATTCCATTTAAATTAAGATCTGGTTCAAACTACTAGTACTAATTGTTAGACATTGTGGTTATCAAAATAAAATCTTGACGTAGTCGTAACTGTAAAAATGAATTATTCAGATATACTCGATAGCGTTAAAATCACAATTTTAACTATATTTGCCCAAATTTGTCGCCTTAATTTGCTGCAGGTTTTAAACTGTAAGATGTCGAGAACATCCAGAGAAACGTAAGATTCTCTTTAACTGACCAACAGCATTGTTAGGAGGTACTGATGAGGACTGCCACATGCTAGCTGCGCCAACGCTAAAAGCTAACATTATTGTTTTTATTTTCATTCTATTTTACTTTAGAATGATTCTTTAGTTGTCCCTCTATTTTTAGAGGCTAGTTGACAGAGAAATGGCACAAAAGCACAATATAAACCGGTATAATAACCGAATCAATATTTTCCAGCATCCTTGTTCTTTTTTTCTTTTTTTTTTTATCAGAGCCCAATCCATGTAGTAGAGCACCCAGTTTCTGGCAATTAATTTCAGGTGATAAAAAAAGAACGTGTTAGGCTCCTCCTTCCGCCATGCTTTGCACAAGCTCCCGCGTACGCTCGAGTTCACTTACACATAGCGCAGCTGCTCCATGGCCACAGGCAGACAGCCTGCTACATCAACTGCACCATGGGCAGCAAGAGCAAGATGGCGTGTAAGCAAGTTTTTTTTTTTTTTGTACCAAGGCTATAGCAGCAAACTGTCAAAGAATGCATGCTTCTTTTTTTTCTCTTCCTTATCCTGGTTTGTGAATAAAACAGAAATAGCGGCTGGCCAGGGAATTAAACTTAATGCTGATGAAGGCAAATCTACTAATTAGTACTTGATCACGCCATTTCTTTAGAGGATTGTATTGTGTGTTTTCGATGGGGTGGTGTGGGATATATATGCATGAGTGTGTTTTGGGACCTTGTCAGCGGACTGGGCCACAAGGGCCCCTGTGGTAATGTGTGTATTAAATGATTAGTGCGTTAGTTAGCATAACGGCCCTTCAGCACCATTTAATCACTCTCAGGGGTGGGCGTCCTCACAGGGGGTGGATGGAAGAGTTTTGTGGTGGTGGTGGTGGGAGGAGGAAGGGGGACTAAAGAGCGAGGCGCACAGTGCAGGAAACTGAGGAGACTAAACTGAGGAACTGCTGGTTGAATGAGTGAGTGGATGATCTGTGGAGAGGCTGCAGGGGGAGAAAAAAAAGAAGGAAAAAAAGAAAAAGAGAGAGGGCAGGAATCCAACAGAAACATAATCCGGCAATTGCCACACAGTCAGCAAAGAGAGATACAATCGGTACAAGTCTTGAACGTGTTGTTAATGTCAGAATTGTACCCATCGTCTGGAACAAGGCCCGTGAATGGCTATTAATAACAATGCAAAATAAATGTGGTTAAAGGCGGGGCTGAGATCAGCCTTGACGACGCTGTTTTAGATAATTGTTGCCGTTGTTATGTTACTCAGAGCGGAGGAGTCGTCTGGGGCTCACAGTTAATAATCGCTGTGAACTGCCTTGAATTTGCTGCCATTTGCTACACAGGTTTACACGGCCGACATAATTGTATTTTATGAACTGACAGGCTGGATGACTAAGATGTTACAGCCAGGAAGAGCAGATTCTGTAGCAGTTTTTTTTTTATTATTATTATTATTTTTGGGTGGAGAAAGGTGTTGCGGTGTTGTCCTCTGGGTGGTCTTCAGCTTTGTTAGATGATTGTGCTGCTATTTAAGTGGCTTGTGTATGTTTGTGGTGTCTGTTTTAATCATTTTGTTTTAACATTAATGGTGCTATGCGCAAAACAAGCCAGAGCAATAAATACAAATTTGTGTTTTTGGGTTACAGAAAGAGCTAGATGCCACCGCCACACAGCTTGCCAACAGACAGGATGAGAGCGAGCAGTCAAGAAAGAAACTCATCGACCTGAGCCGCGAGTTCAAGAAGACGACTCCAGAGGTGAGACGGCTGAACCCGCACTAATCTTTTATACAGCCATACTTGATAAATTAGTATATTGTTGAAAAGTTTGTTGAGACAAGTAAGTCATATATGACGTCTAAGATTAGAATATTACATCAAGCTAGTAGTATGATACAGAAATGTGGGATTGAGGAAAATACGTTAGAACAAATCTGGGTAAAAGTATACTTTGTGTATACCGAGGGAGGTAGCACCTTTTGGATATTCCCAGAACTATTGGGGGAGTTTTATTGTACGTAGACACAAAACATTTCCCAAAGTAAGAATATTTTCTCACTGACAACTCATTCTCCTGAAACTTTTTAATTTACATTCTTTGAGAGGTCAAAAACCGGGTCATTCCTATTGATTATGGACTGTCATGATTACAAACTTTGCTGTATGATAAATTACCCCAAAAATGATTGTGATATTCAATGTTGTTTTTTCAGACTATTTTCATGTAATGTATATGGCATTATCATTACAAGTATGCCCTCTCGCAGATCAATAAACTTTCATTTCTAGAGAACACTCTGGACCTAGAATACATTTTAAATATTCCAAAATAAAATAAAAACAAAACAAACAATATCGATAAATAAAACTGAAATATAAAACAAACACAACCGAAGCCGTAGATATAATCAATTTTGAAGTCTCTCTAAACAAAATTGCCCTTCAAGAAATATATTAATCATTAGGCTCAGACAGGTAAGATGGGTAACGCTGCTAGCTAGGACATTTATAATTATCAGGCTCATTTTAGTTCATCGTGTGATTAATTGATTTATTTCTCAGATGTTGAATGCGTTCTGCCACAGCTGTGTTGGAGAGTGACGTTGGTAAATGGAGTTGTTTTTCAGCAATGCAATTGTTGCGAATGAAAGGATTACGCTTTGACACATGCAACTTCACTTGAACATTTATAGAAAGGTATAACTAACATTTTAAAGCAGTTTCACCAAACTAGGCTTCCAGTTTAAAGTGAGAAGAAACAAGTCCCTAAAATGTTGTTTTGACTGAAAGAGTAACTTTTTTTCCCCCTGCAAATATGATAGTTAAAGTTAACACAAAATATGAGCTGTAAAGTGACACGACACGCAAGAAATAAAAAGAAAATTGAAAAGCTTAGCACTCTACATCCACAAAGCTCAGTCTTAAAGTTTGTGGTTTATAAAATATACTACTTTCCTCCATTTACCCTGGTAAATTCATTGAAAACAATGGCGGGCTATTATGGCGCCATCAAACTACCCTGGTTACTGGAAAGAATCCCACAGTTATAACAAGCCTTCACATGGTGAATACTTTCTAGCATTTTGTTTCGGTCGTTACCCAGTTTAAATCCCCTCTGAGTTCACATTACCTGTTAATTTATGTTTACACAGCAAGTGTTTAGTACTTTTTGTTTGCATTCACTAGACTCAAACCTGGTTATTAAATGTGACGCTTCATTGTCTACATTCAAATACATTAATAAAATGAGCTATCCTTTGTGGAAGTATTCGGAAACATCTGTGGAAGCAGAGTAAACTATCTTATCAGAGCCAGTTGTAGAGATGTAAACTGTAAAATGACTTTATACATGTTTTAGAATGGTAACCACAGTGAAATGATGATTTATGGCTGTAAAACATTGGGTTAAAATGCTGGTTATAGCTCACTTTAAAAAAAAAATAAAAATCTTTGCTCCAAAAGCGAGAGTTTTACATAAATCTGTACTGGCAATATTACTTTGTTTCTTAGTTGCACCTTTTTCCAAGAAATTTGGAATGACTTTACAAGAAGTTGTAAAGTTTAATCCATTTGACAGAATCACTGGTTGAAGTTTTCTTCCTGAAGTTTACGTTATTTCCACAACGGGAGCCTGTGTGTCTTCCACACACTGAGGCCGAACAAGACGTTGGTCCACACTCCCGAAATAGGAGCGACCCCTTTTCAGCATCGACAGATGCAATGTACATTAACAGCCCGTTTTTTGGACCCCACACAAGAAGCAGCCTGGGTAAAACGGGACGTTCTGGAATGGGGGAAAAAACCCGTTCCGGGCCGCATGGTGGAAACGCACCTTGAGAGTTTGCCCAAGTGTGTCTCAGCATCTGCTTTGTTCATAAACACCGCTGTGATTATTTACTGAAAAAAGCAAAGGGGGAGGAGAAGTCGGAGCAGAGAGATGCGGGCTCGTCTCCCAAAAATAGTCCCTCCATTAGTTTCCCTGAAATCCTAAAGAGACAAAACAGAAACCCCCTCAGGAGTTTGTATTATCTGACCTAGTTTTTTATGTGAGCAGAAAGTGTGGTCCCTGAGAGTGTGTGTGTGTGTGAGAGAGAGAGAGAAAGAGAAAGAAAGACAAGAGAAGCAGGAGGGGTAAGAGAGAAAAAGAGTGTGACAACACTACTAAGTGGGATCAGGAGGGAATTCTGTCCTGTTCCTATGTTCCCATCGCTCCTCCTGGGAATATTTGTTTCATCTCTGTTACCAAGGCAACACATTTTAAACCTCGCAGTGAAAACAAAGTATTGTTGTGTTATTATTGGTAATGTCACCATGGTGAATTATTGATGGTGGCATGAATAATGGATGAATGGTGTAGACAGTGGATAGAAAATCGTCAGCTCTCGGTGGAGTTGACAGCAGGCCTATTATAGTTACCACAGGATGAGGATTGTGACGATTGACTCCAGCATGTTGCCTGTCCTGGTGGAGAGGAACTGTAGCTGCACTCCATGTTCACCTCTAAAATAACCAGCAGCACACAGGAGGCACTAAGGCAGAAACAAATAATCGTGATTAATCGGCTATTGAAATAATCAGCTAATTTAGTAGTCGATTAATCGTTAGCTGGAGTATACAGACTAAAAAAATGGCCATTTGATTAAAATAAAAACATTCTGAGCAGTAATTAAACCAAATGTGTACATTCGGCATTTAAGATAAAAAATAAAATAAAAAAATCTTTTCTGTAAATAGGCTTTAGCCAAAACTCCTCAAATGGCCTCATAGTTTCAGCTTCACCCAGTTCAGATTTATTAAAGGAATGCTATGTTAATGCAAACAATAAATTGTTTATTTTCTTTAGGGATGCACTATATTGGATTTTTGGTCGGTATCCAATATGCCGATATACTAAAGCAAATTTTTCCGATAACCGATACAAATATTTTTTCACTATACCTACTTAGTGAAACTATATGACTTTCTCTACTGTGGAATTAAAATACTACATTATCTTTTGTCAGTCTAATCTGCTACAAAATGCAAATGCTGAAGTGATGCAACACTTTTAACTTGCATTATGTTTCTCTCTCTAAGACAATGACGACACTCAAACAGTGCAAATTTGACGCTGTGCTGCAGGTATCATTGTCACTGGTTTGTCATATAAAAACGACTTTTATATCGGTGAGTTATTTTGATGGAATGGCCGAAGTTCGATATTAAATTTTACAGCTAACGTCGGCCGATACAATGCCATGACGATAATATCGTGCATCCCTAATTTTCTTATCTATAAGAGGAGTTGTATTAAAAAGGTTTGTGGTTAGATAAAAAATCTGTAGGGTGTACCTTTTTAAAACAAAAAAATGATTAATCGTCAGAGCAATCGATAAATTGATTACTGAACCGATCGTTAGCTGCAGCCCTACAGAGCACACAAAGGAGCACATAGGCAGATAGCCTCGATCACAGAACAGAACTCACACATTCATCAGTGTAACAAGGCTGTGATTTAGGAAGGCTCCTCTGGCGTCTGTGTGGCCCCTGGCATCTCCCTGGTATGTGGAGGAGGAATCCGAGCCAGGCCAGCCGAGCGACGGGATTCATTACAGAGCTCTAACGGGCTCAATAGGAATCGGCACTAAAACTCTGCAAGTACCCAAGCATCAGAGCCGCCTACCATAACAGGCTGGTTTATAACATGTGATGGCCTGCGCTTGATTAAAAATCTTTGTGTTTGTGAAGTCTTTTTTTTTTTTTTTTTTTTTTTTTTTTTCCCCCATCTGCATGGCTCTGTGTGTGGTTGACCAGCCCATAGAGGGGGCTGTCAGCTCTCTGTGGTCCACACCAGTCAACGGAGATCACAGTCACATCAGATCAAGACTGCATTAAGCGGAGCGGGAGTCCGTCTCTGATCCATTATTCAGCAACCAGGAGACCGGCCCACGTTGACTGTGTCTGGTCTGCCGAGCTGTACTCGGTGTGAACTGCACTCATGGTCTGCATAATAACACAAACGCACACACACGCGTGTGCGCGCTAACACAGCGGCGTTTCTAGCGTTTGGAAAGTAGCGCAAAGAAATGCAGCGTGAAAACAAAGTTTTTATAATTCATTAGAACTGACACACAGATTTCCCCTCCCCACCTCCTAAAGACTACATCTCACAGTGCTTCCTAATTTGACTGAATTATTTATCTGGTTTTTTAATTTCCTTTCAGTTAAGGCTGTGCTGCTAGTGTTTCTTTCTTTTTTGGGGGGGGGGAGTTAAAAAAAGGAGAAGATGGGGATGATTGGAAAATGCCCCAAAGATTGCTGGCCAGAGGCAGTGGTAGTAAAAGAACACACACACACGCGCGTGCACACACACACGTTTGTGTTTAGCTGTAGGGCAGACAGACAGGGAATGGGAGTTCCATACTCCCTGGAGGATTCCTCAGGCTGGCCTGTCTGCTGTCTGCCGGCAGCTTACACACCAGCCATCCATCTCCTGCTGCCTGGGCCCCTCACTCCCCTTCCAAAATACACACACACACTCACACACTCGCAGATTGACCATGGTGTCTGTGTGCATTGTTATGTTATTTGGTCATAAATCTTTAGAAGTGGTGGGGGCTGGGGAAGAGGGGCTCCAGAGTGGACCGGAGGGGTTCAGAGCTTCACTGTCCATCAGAGGTACATGGCTGCTGTATGCTGGGTTGGGTGAATGCGTTTATTTATTTATTTTCTTCCCCCATGCAGGTACTCCCATAAAGTTGAAAATTACAAAAGCACAAGCTTGAAAGATAAATCGTAAAAAGAAAAAAAAACTATTTTTCCATCTTTATTTCGAGGTGCGTATTTGAAGAAAGTGTGCTGCATGTATTCGAAAATGAAGGAATTCTCCATCGAAGCATATATTTTTTACTAAGATCAAAAAGTTCAGCAGAGTTCAGGCTGTTGAGTTGTTTATAGTCTGAAATTGGTGGGAGCTCTTAATTGTGCGTATAATAAGTTCAAATTTAGTATTTGTGATTAGAGCTGGGAAAGCAAAAACTGTCTGGCTGATTGATAGGTGCAAGTAAGAAAATGAGAAAGCAGTATGAACCTTTCACTTATGTCTGTTATAATTTCAAAAAATAAAACCCGTTTTACATTGATTTACATTTCTTTATCACATCCTTTATATTTCATTAGCCAAAACATTTGTTTGATTTTTGTCAAAGTAGTTGAATGATTTGGTTTTTGAGTCGCAGACAAAACGTCATATACACCAATTTTTTCTTTGCTCCGCACCAGGGGTAGCCAACTTCTAAATGTTATAGATTTGTCCGACCCAGCTGCGTTATTAGCAGAGTTATTGGTTTAATTTGTCATGAAGTTTTGCAGAGGTCTGGTTATAACCCCATCATTTGATTCACATGTGTTGAACCAGGGGAATGTCCACAACATGCACAGGAATTGAGAACAGGAACCCTTCCTCTACACCCTCCTTACCTGTACTGTCCTGGGGGTCCGATCTCATTTAGGTCGAGGGTGGGGGGGAGTGAAATTGGATCTTGTGGCACAAGATCTCTCCGGTACAATGACTATTTCTGATCTGTCTTGTGAAGCAGTGAAGTATCTCAAAATCTCAAATTAGACAGATCAAACCGGAGCTGGATGATATGGGACAGTGACTCTGTAGCTTGAAAGTTCTGGGTTCGATTTCATGTTCCTCTTGCCATATGTCGATGTGCCACCGGGCAAGGCACTTCACCCAAAATTGCCTACCAGGCTGTTATAAACGGTTATTTTAGTAATTGAGTGATCTATCAATTATTCTGACAACTAATTATGTAATTGAGTATTATAGATTATCCTGTTCTGCAGTAGCTACTTAAGCTAGTAAAAGAAGTATGTGAAACAGAAAATGCTAATAAAAAAAACATTCAGTTCCTTTTTTAAATAATAAATGAAAATACTGATTATTTCTAATCAATATTTTCATGTCACTACTCTTCTTTATCAGCAAGTAGATGTAATGTTAGTCAGAATGTATTTCCTTGACATGCATGGCATGTCAGATTCTGTACTATCACAGATTAAAGCTAGTGTTTTGCAAAGTGAGCAAAAAAAGTCACCTCTTGGCAACCATGAAGGAGCTCGTTTTATGTAGTGGATGTTTCCTCTTGATTTGTTTGAGGAAGGAGCATCCAGGACTTGCTATCATAAAAAAAAACAATTCCGTTTTGGAGTATGCGCACGTAGCTGTGTCATCTTTTCTATTTAGTATAAAATAATCACACCTTTGACACTTTTTCCCTCTTTACTGGCGATGGTGAGGGACATGGATATGTCACTCAGCATCTCCCTCCATAGCTGCTAATAGCCCTTAGCATTCGTCAGCAGCTCATTGGCGGAAGTGAGAGTGTTGCGCTACACAAATAATCATCCGGCTTTAACACAGCACGCTAAATGGTAAGACATAATTTAATGAAGCCTTGAGGCAAATAATTTGCTTAGAGGAATTTTAAAAATCAAGGTCCTTGAATCATTCATGAATCGTCACAGCCCTAATCGGCTTATGAATGTGTGCACTTTTGTGGGTGCGTCTGGGTAAATGTGGTTCTAGTGTAAAGCACCACGAGTGATCGTTGTGACTTGAAAGAGAAAAGGGTTACATAAATTTAATCCATTGACCATTTAGGACTATGGAGGCTTTTCTCATACCCCTTAAGATTTAGCCTTAATTTTTAACCCAAAAAGTACTTTTTAAATGCTTTATTTGAATTAGCATTAGACAAGAAACGCACAACGAACCTGGACAGAGATATTTAACATCCCCACCATACCCCCAAAAGTTGTTTTTTTTTTTGGTCCAATCTCTTACGCAAACTAGTTGAAAAACCTGAACAGTTGTGTCTGGGAAAGAGTAGAAGCTTTAACATTTCTAGAAACCCTGTAATTTGCTAAAGAAAAGCATAACTTCCAACTCCGTCATGTGAGCACTTGCTAAATAGAATCTGAAGATTGGGTTTGCATGCTGTAACCAATTATTGCAGGACTGATAGACTTTCCTGGAAAAGATGACAACCTCCTAACTGTAGATATTGATCTAAAAATAATTTTATGCCTCTTAGTGGACTTTTAAAATAAAAGATTTACTTAAGTGTGCCAACATTTTGAAGCTAAATTAAATGGGGAAACCGTTGTCATCCAAACGGGAGCATGTATTGGTAATCTCAAATGCACGCCGAAATGGGAGGGGTGGGGGGGACATAATCACAATCTGATGCAAATTTTGTAACAGCCACTTATGCTAGTGGTTTTGGGCGTGGGGCAACCCTGGGCTGGACAGGCGGGGTTAGAGGGTGCAAGTCATTACCCACGACGGGGGAATATTTGAATTGGCCCAGACAAACGGCCGATCCGACCCCTAATGAGGCAACAATGAAGCGGGGTCACAGACTCCTGACCTGTCCTAAGCCCCAGACAAACGGCCTGTCTGGACCTACTCGAGATTAGTCCAGCCCCAGACGCTGGTCACAGGTCAGCTCGGGATGCCTGCTACCCCACACTTCCCACTTGGCGTTTTGGCTGCAGGTTTTTGAAAAGGTGCAGATTGTCCTCTTCAAACAGCTGCTGTTGCCCTACTTAACGTCTTCATTAGCCGGTTTTGTGTTTGTGTTTGCATCCGTACGCTGTGCAAATCAAATGTTTCTGCACATAATGTCCTATTCTGCTGAGCTTTGTACCGCACGCTCCAGTTCAGTCTGTCAGGATGCAGGCTTGGCTAACAGCATGGTGATTTGCATGTTCCCCTGATACATACAAGACTGGCTATCTAATCTGAAATTGCTGATTCGTACTGGAAAGTCATGCCATACTGGACCTGAAGGATGAAATGCATTTGGTTTGTTGTAAGAGAAGGGGGGGGGACCCTGGTGTGCCACTAAAACAATTTGCATTAACTGTAGGCCTGCTCTATGGCTCCTTTTGCCGCCGAATCACACGCACTAGCGGTGCCTCTGGGTGGCCCAGGTGGTGCTGCACCTGTTCTTATGAGAAACACAGTCCGGTGAAGCACCTCAGGGTATAAAACCGGGCCTTTTCCCCCCACTCTGTTCATCACTCGCACACTACAGTGGATTTATTGGCTGCAAGAAGAATGGCTGCCTCTTTGAATCTAGGATTTGATGTATTTTAGCGTTTTGTTGGATTTGGTTTGTGCTTCTTCAGTACATCCCAGCCTCCTTTTTAAATTTACAGACATCTTACTAACAGATGCACCAATTAGAGATTCTGTGGGAACAGGTTTCTTTTTGAAAATGAGATATTATTGTTTTCCATTCTCAAGAGAAATTGAAAAATTAACTTGTTTGAATTACAGTGCTGACTTTTTCATATATGGCTCAACGTTACAGAGCTGTCTCCCTCAGCCACTACGTAAATCCACGAATACAGTGAAATCCTGCAGAAGTATCAATAAATAAAACCCAACTAAAACCGGGCTAAAATCACTGTTTATCTATTTGCAGATATGAACATTTTGAAATATTTCACCAGATGTTTTTTCTCTACAAGATCCACTGAAAAATATTCTGTCTGAACATATTAAATTTAACAGAAAAATGTTTTATTGCAGCTATAGAGAACGTTAAGTGCTTGATCCTTATTTATAATGTGACCAGGGTGATGTCACACTGTGTGCGTGAAGAAACTATTGTCGTTACACAGTTCTGATTTTGAACACATTTTCACTCATTTTCACAAACGATTATGAAAAAAAGAGCCAACATTTCAAACTCTGTAGAAGCTAATATTAATGAGATTAGTATGGTTAGCATAAATACAATAGTTTGAGTGTATTCCTCAGTAAGTAGACCTAACTACCTGTGACATTTCCAAAAGTTTGTCAACCTGTCCTGTTACAGCATGTCCCATGACAGTCCCAGTTAGACTCTGAAAATAATCAAGTGGAACAGTTTTGTTGTAATGTCTATAGCTTCCTGTTATCTGTTGACATCCAACCCACTGTGGATACATGAAGAAAGCAGTTGACGTGTCTTTGGTTTCCTCTTTGCAGTGTCTTTCACCTTTTGATATTTTTCCCTTTTGAAGACACAGTGAACTTTAAATGCTTCCCTCACTAACCACTTCCACACAAGGTTCTCAGTGCGAGCTGGTAGCGTCGATGTGACTGGCAAAAGATCAGATTTATTTTTTGTACAGTTTTCGATCAGAGCTGATTTAGCGGAAAATCACCAGATTCCAGTTAGGAAATGTCTTTTTTTAATACTAAAATGTTAGCAGATTTTCATTGTTTACTAATCTCTCTGCATTTTATTTTCTAGGATTTACGGAAACAGGTTGCCCCTCTGCTGAAGAGCTTCCAAGGAGAGGTGAGTTTTGTTTTTAAAGTATGTGTAGAAATGTAAAGTAACCACCACTGTTCCATTTACAGTACTTAAAAACCACTGTTGACAAACCATGTTTGACATTCTTCAGTGCCCTTTTCTTCCTCCTCTTCTCTCGTCTTTCCTACATTGTCACTTCTTCTCTTCACCAACTGTTTTCTCTCTCTCTCTCTCCCTCGGCACTATCTCATTTCCCCCTTTTCCTCTCCTCCTTGGCTTTGCTCTCCTCTGCTCTTGATTTTCTGTCCTATTCATGAAGTTCTGTAGCCTGAGGGTGTGTTTAAATTGCATCCTGCAAAAAGAAAAAAGTCACCACAAAATCCCTAGCTCTAGCCAGTCACAACTCAGTGACTGCTATTTCCTCACACTTTGTTCCTCTGTATAATTCAGTGGTCTTTTGGTGAACTATAAACTAGCCTTTTCTCCCCTCGTTGTGCCACATTTGGTTATATTCAGTTTAATGGTGAATTCACGAGGATCAATAAAAGTTGACTGAACTGTGCATGTGCTGCATTATGCTCTTATATTGCCGTCCTCCATCATTTTGGCCTGATTCCATCTTGATTCCATCTTGACTCCTCCTTTCTGGGCAGCCACGCAGTTCCAGTTCACTCCCTTATGTGAAAGTCCGAGGGTAGGAGTGGAGACGGCTGGTTAAGACTGGGGCTTTATTCAGGGTCGGAGTGGGTGGGTGCACGCTGACGCACACACACGAGGAGACACACACGTACATGCAGTCGAGCAAAAATCATCTGAATAGATAGTGACAAGGTCTGTTGTACTACTGGCCATGGAATATTACAGTTTAACACTGGGTTAGTTTCCATATTCTTGTGTTAAAACAACAAACACAGCCGGCGGTTGTGTAAAAATACAGTAATTTATCGCGGTTCCACCGCGTTCTGCTGATGATCCACAATCTATTTAGAGAATAGAAACAGCCAGCAGTATAATTGGGGCTTTGTCAGCTGTTTCCACCATCTTTATGTTGACACACCTCGATGGCGTGCACACCAGGACACGCCGAGACGCGCAGTGGGTGGCCGCGGAACTGAGAGACATTATCTTATGATTATTGAGATAATACTGTACACCAGCGCCAGTCTCGGAGCACCCCATCAATCAGGCGACTATTCTGTGCGTTTGCGTGCCACAACTCGAGTCGTTTTCGGAGTGTGTAATTTTAGACCCGTCTTTGTTTGCTTAGCCCTCAAACCCTTTGATCAGAAACAAGACAGCACCAAAAAAACAGAAGGGGTGTGGGGGGTCGTCTTGGAGTCTCTCAGTAACCCATCCCAAAGCACTCGCCCTCCCTCCACCCCCCTCCAACAAACTTTAATCATTACTAAGTGACTGTGGAACTTTGACAGGGCAATAAAAAGTTTTAGCACAAGGAACTCTGAGGGTCCAACACTTTTAATCTTTGTCATTGAAAGGTGGATGCCCTCGGGTCATAATTATTACCAATAACAGTACGGTTTCCACAAGGCCCTAGTTTGGTAAACGGGTTCTCTGTGGGGGTGTGTGTGTGTTGTGTGTATTGCATGCTTACTGTTCCTTGTTGGTCCATCGATCAGATAAGCTTTTCCATTATCCAACGCTTCAGTCTCTGCTTCCCATAGCCTCCCCTTATCAGACTCCACTGGGGCCACACTCGCACACACACAGACACACCCCCCCACACACACACACAGGTCAGCCCGATGCCCTTCACACACTACGGGTTAGATAGGGGAGCAAGGCGGTGCTGAGTGATGGTGCCACAAGCTGCTGACGTATGTATGTATGTGTTTGTGTGTGGATTGGTCAGGGATACCTTCTGCCATTGTAAGCACTTCTCATTGGTAACCCACCGATACTGGCGAGGTATCATTTGTGTCACTTGGTTTGTTGTGCTTGGTTTGCGTCTGTCTGTCTGTCTGTCTGTGTGGGATGGGGGCAGGGGAGCGTGTAACAGCAGATGTCATCGGGATTGGTTGAGCGAGCCGCAGTTTGGAACAGCAGGGCTGTATTTGCAAATCCTGGGTGGTCTTCTAATGGCTCTGGTCCTGCAGTTAACCTGCTTTTAACTGTAGGGTGTGTCCTACATTAAACGTCTATTTCCTGCCTCCCATGTTGCGCTATATAAAGCTGCTGTACCACTGACCTTGGCCCAGTCATTGTACAGTCATGCAGCTGGTTTCCTTCACTGCCATCAGCCCGTCTTTTTTTTTTTTTTTTTTTGTGCCGTCTTTATTATTGACAGTGTTGATGGTTCTCGGAATCTCTGATCGCATGTTATTACAAACACATGCACACAAGTTCAACATTGTTGTGTAAGCGGTCTTAACATCAGTAATCTTCCATTAGTGGCTGAGTATCTTCAATCGCACACGGTCACACAGCATTCGAGAAGGGTACTGGGCATGATGCGGCATGTTGTGGGAACGGGATTTATCATTGGCGTTTAGGCAGTTATGAGAGTCTCATGATGTCTACGCAAAAAAATGTAAACCACACATGATCTTTCACTGTACATTTACTGCAAAGTAAATGTTTAGTGGTGCCTTTTTTTTCTTCTTTCTTTATTTTCCTGCAAATAAAGTTTTAAAAAGTGTGGCTTTATAAAAAATACTGTTTTTGCATTGTAGATTTTTGGATCACTAATGTCAAAGAGGGAGTAGGAATTGAAGGTGGATGACAGGAATTGGGAATGGTCGATAGAACGGCAATAACAGGTTTATGGTAGTAATTTTTTTTTATGTATTGGTCTGATAAGTAACTAGGCTGGTATTAATAGTTGAAATTTATTTCTATCTTGTTCCATTTGTGGTTTGGAAGAAGGGTTGGCACTTGGCATTTGTTTGGGCATGTGACAGTGATGCAGTGCAGGATAATGGAGTGTTTAACATCGGCAAATTAAAGTTAGCGGTGTGGCTTTTTAAAATGTATTTATTTGTTTCACAGTGTCAGGGAAATATAGGTATTGCAAATAACAATACATTATTGCTATCGATCTATTAACAGCAATAATACATTAATTGCTGTTAATGTAAAGTGTATACTTTATACTTGATAAAGTATTGGGGTTTATCAAGTCTAGAGGACGGCAAAATGTTTTATGCTACATTTATTCACACACCAATGGTGGTAAACTACATTGTAGCTGCAGCTGTTTTGAGACAATTTCACAAAAGCGAGGGTGCCATGCACCGACGCCACCAAACCCTCTGGCCACCATCAGCGAGCGAGGCGCGTGAAGTTTCTTGCTCAATGATTCAACTAAGACAGGCAGAGTGGAGTTTGAATGGGCAACTCACCGATTACAGGACAAACTCACACCCCCATCGCCCCAATATCCTAAATATTGGGAATTGGCCATAGCAGCAATATTAATATTGGATATTGATATTGACCCAAATTTTTATATGAAGCAATCTGCTCATGTACTCTCAGCAAGTTGTAAAGGGCCAACGCAGCAGGCAAAGTAAATTGCATAATCAGAGTGGAGGTCTTTGATTTGTGACCTTTGCTTAACTGGATTGTGTTCTTGGCTCAAAATGTTTACTTGTTCACATGACCTAATCAGTTCCTCTGATCGCATCATTATTCTTTCTCTCTACCAGATGACTGCTTTTGACAGTCATAGCAGATAACTCTAACTCTATATACAGTTGGTTTGTGGAAAATAAGTTAATTTCAGTCTACCCTAGTGTATGGAGTTTCAAATATTTTGGAAACCTTAGCTGTGTTTGCAACTTATGTCTTGGTATTTTTAAGGGATACAAATATACATCTGAAGAATAAGCTGAAATGATTTTAAACAATGTCTGGCCAGAACGTTCAAAACAAAACAAAAATTCAGGCTCCTGCTAAAATAATGTGTACAAAATCTATTACTTTTATTGTATTTTATTGTTGACTAGATTAAAACTGTAGGATCTATGATGTCTGCATCATTAAGTCTTAAATTCATTCATATAAAACTAAGGTCTCAAACATCTTAAAATTCTTAAAGAAAATGTAAGTTGGCCTTAAATGTGTTAATCACAAGTCTTAAATTTTGTCATGAAAGAACTATTTAACCTCTTGTGGACGTTTTTTTCTGGAGGGACTTTTCTGTCAGGTAAAAATTTCACTCACTGCATTCTTGGACTCAAGGTGGTTAAGGCTACCGGAAGCGAGCTGTTAAAACTTGCTAGCTAGCTAGCCAGTAAGCCATTAGCATATGGTTAGCTAGCATGTGCCATATGAGAAGCACAAAGCTGCTACCAAAAGCCGCAAAATAACCACAGAAATTTTACAGGTTTGGTCCCTTGCATTTCTTTTGTCTGTCGTAATATAGGACTTAGATTTTATTCACAATGGTCTTTACAAAGGTCTTTAAAAATCTTAAATTTGAGTTGGTTAAACCTTCATAAACCCTGAGATCAATACCCACTAAATTCATCAGTGCTCCTGTTCTGCTGGTTAATTAATTGGGCTGTTTGCTTGGAAAAAGCCTGCAAATCGCTGATTAAACAGACACGCAGCGCCTAGCTTACAGCGTATGGTCGTTAAACAGAGCTTTGTTGGTAGGAGTGACGGCTGGCGCTTCTTTTGTTCTACGCGATGATGACCGTGTAGGTTTTTCACGAATGGAAAGATTTCCAAATCGTTGAGTTTGCCTTCCCTGTATGGAAGCCATTTGTCCACCAGCTGACTAGCAGTGTGCAGCAAACGGTGGGGGAGGGACATTGCTGAGTTACTCTGGGCTTATTAAACTCCTGTTGCTCCAGAACTCTCTCTGGTGGCTCATTAAAACCACTGTATACTGCTGGAACGATACAACGGAAAATTTTAGCCCATTTAAATTTATTTCCATGTACCTCGATACCGGTAACCGGCCCGTTTCTAAAAAAGTTGTTTTTGCTTCCGTGTGAGAGAGTAGAAAGTTCTGTGACAGAGAAACATGTGAGAGACTGACGCCGAAAATCATTGAGGGAGAAAAGGAGGGGGGGAAAATGAGTCGGAGAACATGGAAGTGACAAGAGATAGACTGAGAGAAAGCCAGAAATAAAAAGACTTGGGGGAAAGAAGGAGGGGTGCTGGCACCAGCCTACTCGGGGCCAGATGTTTTGTGGCTAAAAAACTACAGATGAATCAAAGCCATGTGAGGAAATTTATTAGGTTCCCATAGGAGCCGAGGCAGTGTTACATGTAGCCTGTTCTGTTTACAGTGGCAAGAACCCCTCAAACCACCCATCAACTACACTACTGGTTTGGCTGGGAATGTGAAGACTTTATATTTGGACTTGCGCAGGCTTTTGTCTCCATTCCTTTTCAGTTCGTGAACGTGCTGGAAGAGCTGGAAGAGAAACACATGGGCTGTTTAGTCTGAGCGCGGCAGCCAGCGTAGTCAGCTGTAGCTCTGCCCAGTACAGTAGCACCATCTGAATGTCTTTATTTGGCATCTGTTTCCCTCAATTTAGACAAGATTTCAGATGCGTTCTCGACTACCGCGTCTGATTCTCATATGGACGCGTGGCACAGTCTGTAGTAGAGCCTCATCGCTTCCTGCTGCCGCGCTGAAAACTGCTCCAGAAGTCCCACAGCATGATTTTTAGTAGTAATTTCTTATAGATCTGTCCTAATGTCGTCCATTTCGATATTATTGGTGATGGAATGCATGCCGTGCTCTCTTGTGTTAATGGCTACATCAGTAATGGATCCACACTGTATTGCTGCTAAGAGCTGACTGAATAATCTGCCCCTGCTGTGGCTGGAAAGACTGAGCCAGCTGTTTAATGATGTCAGCGTGCTGGAGGGGGGAGACGAACACACACCGTTTTATACACACACGCACGCCCACATACACACACACCGGCTAACAAACGGACTTAGGCACACTCACTCGAGGACAGAGCGACGCAGACGCGCGCTCGCGCACGGCAAACGAAAAGCATCCGTCAGCAGCTGAACAGCTGAACTGGCTTCACGGGGAAGGAAGCGCCGTCGTCGAGACGGCCGCCATCGCAGGCAGCATACCGAAGCATAGTGAGAAAAGACAGATATGCAGGCTCCTCTTACTGTGAATTTAATGGGCCTTCTTTTTGGGTCAGTAGATCCGACTCTCAGATTTGTGGTGATAATTAACCGTTCCTTTTCATTTTTCGTCTTCGCAGATCGACGCCTTGAGTAAAAGGAGTAAAGAAGCAGAGGCCGCCTTCTTGAACGTGTACAAGAAAATAATTGATGTCCCAGGTAAGGATAGTTTCTCGGTCTGTGTTTGTGTAAAATTTCTGTTGGGATACATCAAGTCAGAACTGGAGTTTGAAACCCACATCCACCCAGACGGCCACTTAAAGAGACGAAGGGAAAAACTATAGCTCCTCCTCTCCAGACATGACGCGTTATCTTGAATTAAAATACAAACGTTCCACCATATTTAATATACCAAATTGCCTTTATTTGTAACAGAAAGTCATCATTGAAATATAGCTTTAGCCAAAAAACGTGTCTATTGAATTAATTACCACACTTTAAGATTTAGTTTTATTGAACAAATTTTATATAAAAAAAGTAGGATATATTTTTAAAACATTTTTTATTATTCAAAATTGGTTACCTGCCAAACGGGTAGATAACCAAGGCTAGTAAGGCTAGCTGCTTATCAGACATGATGACATCGTCTGCTACTTGAAGATTTAAAGCAATATCTCTATAACAAGAGTGACTTAGACTGACTTTATTGTCATTTTGCATGCACAGGGTGTATACAGAACGAAATTTCATTTCGTGATTGCTGACATTTTAATTCCACACCCATAACTCTGTTTTTCATGAATAGAAGTATTTCAAAACAGCTAAGCTAGCCTTTGTTGTGATTAAGGACTAAAATTTAAAAAGATTATTGGCAGATTTTAATAACATACTTGGATAAAGACAAAATTATTAGAGTTCATATCACGCTGTGAAAATATAATGTAGAAAAGAATAATATAGAAATAGCCTTTACAGACCAGCAAAGGGGAAAATCAAGTTTAACATCATCATCCAATATAAAAGTTCACACAAAAAAGTTATTAAAGAGTTAAAAACAATTTATAAAGCAACAAGTTTAACAATAAAAACAATCACAGTAATATCCTGCAATAGAAAATACTGTGTAATTATTAGAAAGAATGTCCGACTCATGATCCAAGAGATGTGCAACTGAGTCGGATCACTTTGTCCAGAAATGTAGATAACGTGGTTGTATATTGAGCATTAAAAAAAGAGATTATTTACAATACAGTGTAAGCGCAGAAAAACAGATGTGGAATAACAGTGGAAATGTTATTTAAAAATGAGTAAGAGCAGAGCAGATGATTATGCATATGCCAGCAGGGACGTAAACACTTAATGATTTTGTTGGGAGCAGTGATGGTTATAGAGTAACAGCTGTTGGCGGGAAAGATTTGCGCTATCACTAATTAAACTATCTCCATGCACTATGCTGTTTCACAAAAACGGCATAATTCACGGAGAATCAACCAGTCAACAGACTTCACTCTGGTTGTGGGAAAGGAAACGGGTGATTTTGCAGAACCAGTTGAGACCAAACAATGGGTGAGCACTGAAATCACTTTAGAGCAGTGTTTCTCAAACTTTTCCAGACTTAACACTTAACCCGTTTAGCAAACACTCACGGACCACCTAACTTGAAATTGCCCTCGCAATAACTCAACAGATTAAAATATACAACCTGAAATGAAAATGTTAGTACCTTACTGCCCTTATTGAATTAACTACTTTTAGCTAAGGGTATATGTGCTGGTGGCCTGCTGTTGTGCAATTCACACTGAGAAACTGAAAAATACTCCTGTAGACATACATTCCCCCTTTCAAAGATCATAGTATTTTATTGTGTAAGCTCTTTTAAGTTTTATCAAGGCAAAGAGTTCCATGTTAAAATGTTTAGTTATTCGGTAAGCTAACTGTACACATTTCACTTTGAGCTCATGTTACGACAAATAACTGTTTGTTTACATGTGGTACCTTGTGGACAATTAGGGGGCGCAGTTTGAAGAAGACAATTTTAGTGGAAAAGTCTTCTTCACACACTAACAGCGTCCACACTGAAGAGGGTTGTCATCTTACTGCTCCTAGATATAGAGGATTTACTGATTGGAAATAGATCAGATTTTTTTTACGTTTCTGAACAGCTGGGTATCAATCAGGTTGGAACATTTTCGAGGTTTAACCGGGCCATGCCCAGTCCGCTCTGATGCCGTCTCATTTTTCAGCTTTGTGTGTGTGTGTGATTCCGTAATACATCCCTACAAGGCCTAATCCCACGGGTGTAGCTTTAAGATGGTCTTAACAGAAGGTGCATCCTGACATTGATGACAAGTACGGCCCCGGATTGGCTGTGGCGAAACGCACGCACAGAAGAAAAAAAAATAAAACCAGTCACGTTTCATACACTGAGGCAGAGAAAAATGACAGAAGCGTCTGCACAGCACTGCTGGTTGGAGGTTTTCAGCTGCGCGGAAGTCCTGGAGGGCCCCGGTATGTAGGAACGAGAAAGGAGTCGAGTTCATCTATAACGTAAGGAGGTCATCATATTCCCACACGGATAGACCTACAGTAATATCTTTGGATTGTACTGCTCCCAATAAGTCAGCGCCGGTTCTGACGGGGCTATTCTTAACTTGCAGCGAGACAATGATGTAATGCCTGATGCGCACATGCACAGAGACACAGAGCAGCCTGACTAATGCAGCAGTCTTGAAAGAGGAAACAGTGTGTTTTCTTCTGCCTTCTGTCAGCTTGAAGGCCTGGACAGTCATCCCAGCGTGCTCTGGTTTAGATTAAAGGTGTCTGGTGAGAGCGCTCAGCACCAGCGGCCCACAAGTCAAGCTGTCTTTAACCGGCCGGGGAGGGACGGCGTCTCTGTGAAGGACAAAACTTTGATAAACGGGAGAGAGAAAGTTAATTTTCAAGGGCACAAAAGTAGATAGGAGTCTATATTCAGAGCATACTGTTATGTTACTTAGTATTTGTTTGTTTGGGACTCCAACTTATGTGAGCGAGTGTGCGTGCGCGTGTGTGTGTGTGTGTGTGTCGGAGCTCAACCCTGCGTGGTGTGTCACCTTGACGGCACAAAATCAGCATGAAATTCCCCAATCGTTCTCTGCTGATCTCTCATTAGCATAGTTAAGATATCTAACTGCGTCAGACACAAGACACACACACACACACACACATACACGGCTCTTACCCCCAGCTGTAAGCTGTCAGTTCCTCTTATCTGTACAACACACACACTCACAGAAACACAAACACACACACACACGCATAAACTGCTCTTTTAGCTGGCATGCTGATGAGCGTTGCCTGCGTCTCTTGGCTGCCTGTCACCAGTCTGCCACCCATGAGCACCAATCAGATGTGATTGGCCTGACTGACAGAGCTCTCTTCATCACACTGACAGTTAACCCTGCTGTGTGTTTTCCAGGGTTGTTGGTAAAATGCCTCCAGAAAAGTTGCCTTTCTTCCTTCTGTCTCCGTTTCTCTAATCTCTTATTTACAGTTCTCTCTGCCTGTTTTTTTTTCTTTTTCTTTTTTTTTTTTTTTACAGCTTCGCTTTTGTCCAACTGTCTGCTGCCATGTTTCGCCTTTCCTCTCGCTTTCAAGATGCATCGCAGCGAACACTTTAACTGATCACAGCCAGTAATCTCTCGTTAATGTGTCTAATCTGTGTTGCTGTCTGTCTGCCTCGCTTTGCGTCTGTTATCCAATTCTCCTGCTGTGTCAGCCATCGTCGTGTTAGATCCCCGCTAATACGAAGCCAATGTTTATGACAAAGCTCAACAGTTTCCTCTTACAGGCCATTGTTGACTAGACCTAACGGAGAAAGTTTGTTCACACGGGTGGCGGTAGCTAACGGTGACGTGTCGTTCAGTTTCGGATTTTTACAGCAAGCCTCGATTTTAACTTTTATAATTATTACATCATTAGCAACACATTGAGTAAAATATTCTGGCTGTTGAAGAACAACAATTAAACAATAGCAGTTGAATAAGGAAACTCGGCTGGAAAGCCACTTTTTTTCACTTCTGATGCCAATACAGATATCTGAGGTTTAGCACAGTAAAACAGTGATGAATTAACTGACATTTTTTTTTTTCAAGCACAGTCATAAATGTACTGAATTACAAATTTATTTTATAACTCTGCATCACTACAGCACACTTCGCAAGTTTGGTCAAACATGTAAAAGCAACACAACTTTAATTTGTTCAGTCGGTGCAATTAGGAGAATAACAGCCAATGTAAAGTAACTTGTAAAAAAAAAAAAGACTTAAACTGACAAAAATAATTCTAAATGTAACGTAGAATAAATAATACAGCATAACATCGCTCCGAGCACAAAACTTAGAATTAAACTGAATAGATCTGCCCTTATGTATCGGGTACATTGTCAATAATTACCTGTTCTGGAATTTTCTTTCAATATTGATACGTTTTGATTTTACTTGTTTTTTTTTTTCTTTTCCAAGTTTGAATAGATGTGAAAAAGTCAATAGTTCTGCTAAAAAGTTCTGATAAAAAGTTTCATTTTCAGGTTTTAATTCTCATACCTTGTCTAAATGCGTCCTTACTTCTGTTCTCACTTTCTGTCCAGTTTTTTTCATCTTCTTGTTTTTTCTTCCTCCAAATTCCTTGTGTCCTTCCATACAAGGGAAGGTAGGAATGTCCTACCTTCCCTCTTCACTTTTTCCTTCCTTCTTTGGTCCCTTTTTCCTTTTTTTTCTTTTCCTTAAATATATTATTTTTCCCTATTCTGTCTTTGCTTCCTTCCTTATAACCTTTCTTTCTTCCACCCTTATGTCATCCCATTTTTTTGTCTTTCTTGTGTCCTACTTCAGTTGTTTCCATCCCACCTTTCCGTCTTTCATCCTATCCTTTCTTCCTTTATAGTCTTTTCTTCTTTTATCCTTCCTTTCTCTTTCCTTCCTTTCTTGTAGCATTTAGATCAATAGGCCGACCCTACCTGACATTTGGGCAGTCAGGTTCCAGCACAGAAAAACCTGAAAGAGAATGGACAACATAAATATGTTTTAATCTACTTATTCTTGTCTAAATAGAAGGGCGGCCAGTTTAGCCTGGTCAGGAATCAAAGTGAAGTGCAGAAGCTAATCAGACTGTAGCGAGCGCAGTCGAGGCGCATGCAGCCCCGCCCTGCTCCTGTCAGTCACACTTCCCAGATCATTTGCTGTTGACTCACCCTGCAGTCACAACAAGCAACAAGATGGAGCTGGAACATGTTACACTTAGCTAAAAACGGAGGAAATTACGCTAATAAGCCAGCAGAGTGCAAAGTCGGAGGTCTGGAAGGATTTTAATCTGGTAGCAGTTTAAAGTAATAGATCAGGTTTACTTCGGGCTTGGCTCTCTAATTAGAGTTAATTAGTCAGGTTGGATCAGGCTTCAGCACAATGTCTATGGGCTCGGGTTGGGTTGATCTCATTTCTTCAGGCTTGATCTAAACTCTTGTGTCCTACATCCATTCCTTCTTTGTGTCCTTCATCCTTCTTTATCCTTGGTGTCGTTGTTTGTTGATACCATATTGAAAGCCTTCCTGCTGTATAAATATTTGCCTTTTGCATAAAAATTACAGTGAATTGTTGGGAATTTTTCCAGTACAGTAACCCTGAGTGACAATAATCATGGTGTCAAGGTATTTGGCACAAAGATTTAAAGCAAATTGGAGGCGATCTATTTGCTTTTATCTTCTTTAGGATTAGCTCGACAACTAGTTCATAGTTTGCCCGCTGTAGTTTTAAAACACCACTAGCTTAATTTGAGTGATGGGTGTTGCTCCTTTAGTTTCCATGACTGTCAGTGTTTTCTGCTGCTGCTGAGTCTCTGTGAAAAACTCCATGAAGGAGAATCTGCGCTCAGTAGATCGACAAGATTACACGCATGGCTTTTAATGTAGTTTGTCAAGTAGCCCACATGGAAATGCGGTGCAATAACAAAAATGCCAACACAAAACGATAAAACAATACTGAAAGAGGTTAGACTGATGGAGGACGAATACAGAATTTTCCCTTTTAATAATCAAATACTTAATTTATTTACATAACTGTATATAGATCTATTTCTTTTACCAGTACAGCTGTATTCTGTGTGTTAATGACTGAACTTACATCTTATCTTATCACAGGGTTGCTTCTAATTATGTTTATGTTTCACTTCTTCCTCCAATCAGTCACTTTCCACAGAGATCAAAGGTCAGGGTTCAGCTTCAAACATTTGTCCTTAAGCTTGTAAGATTCATTGCCTTGCTCAAGGACGCATCAGCAGTTCAAACGCTCGCTCTCAGATGGCCTTGACTGCAGTTATTCTAAACACACTCGGCCACCTCGCCGCCCTTGCTTGTCTGATCTGTTTTGGAGTGTGTTAACATGGAGTGTGTTTTTTTTATTTTTTTTTTATTTCATGTCTTTTTTTTATTCTTTCCCCCCTCAGACCCTGTACCTGTGCTGGAGCTGGCTCAGCAGCTGCAGCTGAAGCTCCAGAGGATGCACGACATTGAGACAGAGAACACCAAGCTACGAGAGACACTGGAGGACTACAACAAAGAGTTTGCAGAAGTTAAAAACCAAGGTTAGAGGGGGGGGGGTTAAACGGAGAGGATATTGTTAACGTACAGGGGACAATGAGGTAGCCGAAACCAATCAAAATGACTCAGTTTTTGCTTCACGCTGCGACATTATTTAAAAAGAAAATTATTTAGTTGCTCAACAGAGAAGGAAATCTTTACCTGGTGAATATGCTGTTAATTTGAAGTGTCTCTCTGCGTTCTGAGAAAAATTGAACTGGTCCCCTTGTTTAGAGACTTTAAGTTTCATAGTATCACAATAGTTTGTGATGCTATTGTGAAAACGATGAAAGTGAAAAAAGAACTATTTATTACTTCCCTTTTAGGTAACTGTATGACTGTCGCTGCATGACACAGCAATTATAACCCCATCATACAAACAAATCCATCTGTAATGCGCTGCTTTAGGACACCAGTCACATAAAAAAGTGTGATTTCTGTCACTGAACTGCACATAGTAACTGCACTTCATCATATTTTCAAATTAATTAATATTTACTGATACAAGCAGTGGAGAAAATAGCAAAAATAAGAATCCCGACTATACAGACAGTTTTGGCAGGATTTAAGCTTCATTAATTGGAATTTATCATGACAATGATAAATCAGAATAAGAAATTTATCACGGTAAATGATAAACGATACGATAAATGCACACTTCTACTTCTGTTAGTTAAAAATAAGTCACTCTGGTGATTATGTGAGGTCAAAGTAACTTTAGTTCCCTTTACAAATCGACTCGTAAACCTTTTCTCTTTTTTTCCCCCTCACATTTGCATTTTACTGTAAATTTTATTGGGTCGTTTTCCAACATAGATCCCTTTTGTATATAACAAATATGAATCAAGTTTTCTTTTTAATGGAGTTACTGAAGTACATTCACTTGATATGTGAAGCACAAATACATGTCTCCTAAATTATATTAATTTAGTTAATTTTGCATCAAAAGAATTTTAACAGTTACACAACGTGCTTTGTTTTTTTTTTATGTTCTTCTATAAAATTTATAATTTTAAGGATTGTGACTTACAGCAGGCGGGGGGGAATCAGCTTCCCAGAAAATTAAAATCTCGCGGAGAAATGTCGGCCCACTGGGAAGTAGATGCACACACTAAATATTTTACTGCATCAGTGCAGCTTGGCATGGCCGTCAGCCTGTGGCTCTGCTGTGTTGCTAAGGAAGCAGAGGCTGCTTTCACAGCAGGAGTGTGGAGTCTCACAGCTCATCTTCCCCTCCACAATACCTCCAAGATTTGCCAGGTGATCAGCTTTGCACATCGATGCCACTGTTATTAAAGCAATATTGGTACCTTTGGTTCGCTACTAGAAAGTGAAATCAACATCTCCATGGAGCTTGTCAGCAGAAGAAAGAACCAGGTGCTTTAAGGCTTTCTGATTGGACTTTGGACTTGATGAAACACTGGGTACCAACTGGGACAGAGGACATGGTGAGCTGTGGAAACAACATACTGGACCTCCAGCAGCTTGGATTCTTTGCCTCTGTGCTCTTCCTCCAGACTTTGAATTTCTATATAAAATGCAAAATTAAGTTTTTTCTTAAAGCTGCAGTATGTAACGTTTGTAAAAATGTTGCTCCATATTTCTTAAAATATTCACTCTGTCATGACAGCATCACATGAGATGGATGATCTGTGGGGGGAAAAACAAGCTCCTACGGAAACTTGCCTTGGCCTTCATTGGTTGTTTTTTGACAACTAATCAATGAATGTCTTTAGACGGCTATATCACTAGAGATAGAAGGCAAGGGAACTTGGTTTTTTTTTTTCACAGATTATCTGTCTTACACTGTCACCATATAATAAAAGTTTTAAAGAAATATGTAAAAAAAATATATATATATCAGTTGTAAAAGTTACATACTTTAATATTGCTTTGGACCACTGAGCATACTCCTTCTCTCTGAATTAAGAGTGACTTAACACACTGCCAAGCCAGTAGTCGGCCATATCCTGGATACGGGTGTGCGTGTGGGCGTGTGTGTGGTAGCACTGTGACTCCATTTGCAGTCCTTGTGAATTTTCTCCAAACTGTTGAATGGACTTTGACAACGCTGGATTTTTATTGCATTCCTGTGCAGTTTTTCTTGTACCACACTTTTTCCTTTCACTAAACTTTCTAACAGTGTGCTTGGAAACGAGGCAGATTCTTTGGCAGTGACCTTTTGCGTCTTATCTTTCTTGTGAAAGGAAGGAACCGTCTCCTGGACAGCTTGAGTCAGCATTTTTCTCCATGATGGTGTAGACCAAACCATGACCAGCATTACTGTAATAACGTTCCTTGTGTTGGTCTTATGCAATATGAGCATTTTATGAGATTTAAAATTTTGGGTTTTCATTGGCTGTGAGTCACAATTATCAAAAGTAACTGAAACAAAAGCCAAAAAATTTAATGATGAAAAAATCTGAGGTTTTTTTTGTGATCAAGATGCAGAATCTATCTTAACGAGTTATGAAAAAATCTTTTCCCGTTACGTTTTGCATGCTGTATTAACAGAAAAAAATAATATATAACATCACAACAAATTCAAGGTTTAAGTCCTTATTTGAACATATTTAATGCGTCATGCATATTTCAGAAACACAGGAAAACGTACAAGGTTCTACATTTTCAAATAGGTTTTAAAGATGGGAAAAGCCGGCAGAGGGTTCATGAATAAAAGACGACGGGCTACCTCAGGGTAGAGAGAGATGGAAAAACTGACAAAGGCAGAAAGATAACTGTGAAGCGGTAATAAAAGTGCTGCAAATCCAGTCAAAAAGGAAGAGTGAGCAAGTGAGGGAATGTTTTGGAATCCCCCAACCCTGTTCTTTTTCTTTTTTTTTTTCCTCTTTCTCAGTGAGAGTTAATTGGAACAGCTCGATAACGGCAGGGTTCCATTCTGCCATTGATTTTTCTGTTCCCTCATCCTTTATCCCTCCTTCCCGCCTCAATAGATGCGGGGGGATATTTAAACCCCCCAAAACACACTCTGGAACTCCCACTCCTGTTGAAGCGCACACGTGGACTCGCTCGGCGCGCATACACCAATACACACACACACAGACACGCCGAGGCGCACGGAGAGCAGAGGCCATTGATCCCTGCAACCTAAATGTTTAAAGTTCAGTTAAGCAGTTAAGGGGTAAGAGGGCTCTAAGGGGACTCTCCTGTATTGATTATATGTCAGAGCTGTGAGGCTGTAGTTTAAATCACGTGCACACACAGAGCGCTAAGAGCCCTCAGTCAAAGGCAGCATTGCTTTATATCATTGTCTCACTCGCTTATATCTCTCTCTGAAAAACGCACACGAACACACAGGCCTGTTTATTACTCCAGTTATGTGTTAGATTTATCTCGGCCGGCCCCCATACGGAGCTCGGCAGCCGGCAGGTTATGGGATTTCGGTACTAATGCGGCCCTAATGAAGACAATGTATCTGCTGGCGTGGGGGAGCAGCTGAATATTCGGTACCAGTCGCGGACGCAAAGATTAGGCTGGAGCCACGGGGGCTACGGTCTGCGGCCTGTGCTGACAAGAAGAAGAAGAAGAATGTGTGGATATGAAGCGCTGTTCCCTAAAGGTCAAAATGCCCCGTCAAACACATCACGGTCACGGCTGCCGCTTATCACATCCTAGAAAACGGATGTGCTCTGGGTTTTTTGTTGTTGTCGTTTTTGCAAGTCGTTCAGTTTAGTTTGAACACTTGTTTTTCTGCTCCGACTCTTTCCTTTCAGAGGTGACCATCAAGGCCTTGAAGGAGAAGATCCGCGAGTACGAGCAGACTCTGAAGAATCAGGCGGAGAACCTGGCCCAAGAGAAGCAGCTCCAGCTACACAACGACTATGCAGAGAAGGAGAGGTATGATAAACAGTTTGACTGCTGATAATTATGTCTTTATTATGAGGTTATTTTAGTTCTCTGGGCCGCTGTGGCCCTCAGACAGAATTATCAACACTTTGAAGGATTACTGTAAAGAACATTTAGGGGAACAAATAAACAACGCTCATTTATGAACCACTTGTTTGCAGATGTCTACCAAAACATCGGATTGGATTTTTGAACAGTTTTAAAGGAACTGAGATGATACAGTTAATCAAATGTAAAAAAATAAAAATAGCACCTTCAACTTTCAGTCATTATTCTGGGTTTTAGGCCTCCATTTTTGATTTTAAATTTGTTCATAAAGTAAGGATGTGGGTCCCTGGACTGAAGACAGTTTTGGTGCCCTATGCACCAAGGAAAAGATTTTTCACTTTTACAAATTACAATACATTAATAGCAGAAAGAGCAGGTATGAACTGATGCATTTAACACGTCCTCTGCTCAGTAACTTCATGTTGTTTCCAAAGAAATAAACTATAACTTTATCATTTTCAAATGCTGGGATATTGTTTATATTCAGTAAAATCCTAAAACAGTACTACTCACATCATTTGGGCCTATGAGTTTTAATTACAGTGCAATGTTTTATGTTTTAAGGTTGATTTCTATTGTACAGCATTTGTGAATGTATGTCTCTGAGGGTTAGGGTTGTATGTATGTCTGTGAAAAGCACTTTAAAATGAAACTGTACTTTCTTACTTACAAAACATTCATCATTAATTAAAAACAAACAAACAAAATAATCCTTTAGGGCCATCCCCAAAAATTGGAGCCCTGGGCTATTGCCACAGTAAGCCCTTTCAGAAAATATCCATAGGTCAGTGTCTCCATAGGTCAGATGTTTTCGTTGAGACTCTAATTTATGCTTTTCTTTCCTCTTGCTATGAATATTGCATTGAAAATAACCATGTCGCACTAGTTCAGTTTTAATGTTGTTCCACAATGAATCTGTTTGGAACAAATGTTATCAGCTGTACCTGACCACTAATGTCCGGTAGGACTCCCCTCTGACACTTTTGTTACTTTCAACAATATTTCATTCAAATGGTCACACCCAACACAACAGATAAAAAAAAAAACACAAAAAAAAAACAGAGTCAGATCACAAGCCAAACGGGGAAGAAGAAAAAAGGGTTTTGATAAGACGCATGTTGTGCAGAGATCCGTCTGTCCTCCGTCCATCTGGAGGGAGGAGAGCCGAAGATAATTTATCTTTCAGGAACTGCAAGGATACAAAAACTTAACCGACTTCCTGTGAGAAATCACCGTGTTCCTGTACGCTGTGCCGACAGAGTACAAGCCAGTGCTTTATCGCCCCCTATGAGGCAGAAGTGACAGCTGTTTATGACTAAGTGGAACTCTCTGGTTTAACTGAGTTAAAGATCAAGTGATTTAAAGCACTGCCTTGTTCTCTGGGTCCAGGTGGCTTTGAGTTCAGCTGGTCGACTGCTTCTCTGTTCTGACCTAAAGGTAACGTCGCTCATTTAGGACGGGGCTGAAATTTTTTAGAACAAACTCCCTCTCCATGGTCGCTCCACTGCTAAATGTGTCGAGATTGAAAACTCGTTTTCTGGGACTTTGTGAGAAAACATGCAGGCTTTTTTTTTTTCTGTCTTAGTTTTGATTATAAGCCATTAATTTTCTTCTGCTGGTCTAATTTGATGTTTATTGCTAAGTTCTTTGAGGCAACAGGTGTCTTTTTACACAGTCCGTTATAAATTGAGTGACTTGCTTTGAAAAGATTTGACACCACTGAATTTTCAAAAAGATCAAGAAAGTGACCAGAGTTTTCTCTGAATGTTTGAAGCTTAGGCAGCACCGTGCTGCCCCCACTTGTTGCTGTGCCAGTTAGCTAACAAAACGACACCACATTATGCCCTAGTTTACAAGAAAGACAGAAATATGTCACACTAAGTCATTTTACTTTTCTATCTTAATTAAAAGCATACAGTCATGTTTTGGATTTTATTTGTTTTGTATAGAATACACATGTACTGTTATGTAAATCCAAAGACTTTGGGTTGTCACTCTTACCATTTCATCATTTTGAGCGAGAAAATACAGAAGACTCATAGTTGTAATAAAGCTTTAATAACTAGAAGTCAAACTAATTGAACAGGTATAATAAACAGTTGACCCAGTTATCTGAAGGTGGCATAAGTCGACCTAAACAAGGGTTTGTTTCCATAATGAGCTCCATACAGACTATATTTTCCCCTTGTCAATCACCTTGTTTACGTTCCGAAGGTGTTTTAAAGATTTCTAGGCTTGCAGTCGAAGATCAATTGTCCGACTGCGTTTCCTGTACGTCAGAGTTTTATAGGCCCCTTCCTGTCAGCAGAGAGCCGACTTCCTGTGTCTGAGAGGGCTGGTAAATGGATGGCACCTCCTGATGCATTTTATGCCGCGAAGGAGCGAGCGGAGGAGAGAGACGGAGATGAAAGGCTGAAGTAGAGGGCAGAAAAATAGAGATGACAGGAGAGACAGATTGGTGGAGAGGAGGGGGGCGCATCAAAGGGTGTCATAAAGGCCGTATTTGTGCTGGATTATTGATGTTTTTACACGCAGCGGCAATTTCTCAGCAGAGCCCCACTTTTTATGTGCCAAGAATGAATCTATTTTATCCCTGTGGTTTCTGCCCACCCTCGCCCACCTCCCTCCCCCCACCTTCTGAGTCAGCCATTGCGGCCCCCCACTCCACCCCCTGGGTGCAGCGTGCCCCAGTGGCCAGACATTCCTGCCTAATAGGGCTGCTTAATGAGGAGTGGGTTGTGTTGTGGAGGGTTTTTAGTGGGGAAAAACTCTTCAGAAATGGTGGGAAAATGGAGGAATGGTTGCATTTTCCACCAAGTGTGAACCCGAGAATGACTGACTCACTATCTCTTAACTGCGACTTTGTGCTTCCTGCTTTGTTTTTCGCACCTCTTTAGGAAACTCCAGGAGAGTCAGGACTCCATGTCTTCAAGGTTGAAAGAGGCTGAACACAAGGCGCAGTCCCTGCAGACAGGTACCGGGCCCACCTCTCTGGGCTTCCACTGACTTCATTTTGAGCCCCTTTCTGACACTAAGAAAAGCTTGCTTTGTGTCTCCTTCACTCTGTAACCGACCCAATGCCACAAGAAAAAAATTTTTGTCACCATGACCTGGTTGCACTCAAAAATAATACATTCGCTGACCGGAAAATTATCTTTGAGCTTCACATTTTTAGTTTTCAGGTCCAATCCAACTTGAAAATTGACCAATTCTGATAGACTGATTCTCTGTTCATTTCTGCTTAACTTTAATCTGGACTGTGTGTGTGTTCAGACGGTTGAAGATAATGTTAGAAAAGGCAAATACCTGACATAAATTGGCACATAAACGTCTGACATCGGGATGTAAACAATTAATTGACTTATGACTACTTGTCGACTAATGGTTTATTAAATTAAAATGAGTTCCATTCGACTATTTAATAACATCCCTGTAGACCTGATTGTAGTGATGGAGGTTGTCCGTCATCCAGCAGAGGGCACCGAAGGTCATCCTTAAGCAAAGCCAGTCAGAAATAAAGATGGCGGAGCCGCCTCTGAACGTGAAAGAGAAACGGTCCCATAAAAGTCCGGTGTGGGACACAAAATGCATTTTATGCAATTCTTCTTTTGAAATCCAAACGCTCCAGAAGTCGTAACCGTAATAGCGCTCATTTAGTTGAGCTACATGACGGTGTCAACTTCTCATTCAAAAATTACTGATGCGCTAAAAGTGGGCAGCATTACTGCAGAAAAAAGATTACTTGATGATAAAAGACATGATGAAGGTTGATTTCATCATGTTGAGGGCAGTTGTGAGTTTATGCACTTCATAGAGCGAAGCTTTAACATTCTTCCAAGAGCAACCACAGACGGTAGGGAGCTACTAGTATGAATATCTCTCTGATTCACATATGTTTTCTTTTCATCTTTCATTTTTTTCTACTCAGCAGCCTAAGAGGTACCTGTTTTGTTACATTTTATAAATAGGTCTAAGTTAATCTGGGGGAAAAAACAACACGCTTTTCCATTTCTCAGTCAGTATTTAATACAACTGACACAACATAATAGTAAAATATATATTTTTTAAATTCAACATATTATAAAAATGTAGTCCTTAATGTTATGAAAAAAACGGTTGGCCCTCTTGGTACAAGAGAAAAGTCAAGCTTTTAAGAAAGTGTACGCTTATTAAGCATTAGTTGATCAATAAGATCAATCAACTTTAGATTATTTGATAACTTGCTTCCCTAATCCGATAGAAATATCACCAAAATTAATTAAAGGTTGTGTTCATCTCTTGTTTGTGGATGAGAAGTTAAGCTAATATAATTTCCTGTTTTTGTTTTAAGATGAAATGCAGTTGGAGAAAATAAAAACACAACTAATTATTATATATTTTCCCCCCATTTTTTTCAGCACTTGAAACAACTCAGGCCGAGCTCTTTGATTTGAAGACAAAGTATGACGAGGAATCCACGGCAAAGTACGTGTCTCTCTAAGCTGCATGTGTGTTTACAGGGTGACTTTTCCCCTCTGGCGCCCTCCATATTCTGCTCTTGACATAATCATCCTGCTTTAGTGAATCTCCCTCCCTGGAAACTCCTCCTGCTCTCTCCCCTAACAGCTGGAATGTCTCCCACAACGCTCAGCAGCCTCCAAATCCCAGCATTACCCACTCACAGTAAATACTGAGAGGGATTGTAATGCGTTTTGCAGATTCGGCAGAGCATCAAAATTGATTTATGTTTTTGCCGTGGAGTTTAGAGTGCTCCGTCTGAATCGGAGAGACACAGGGGCAGCACACTTTGAGGCCTCTGACTTGAAGCCACACGGGTATATATTTTTTTTACAGGACCTGAAAGACAAGATGGCTTCGGGTTCTCGAGCTGTGTGCATCTATCATTATTGATCTGGTTGTGTTGGGCATGATGAAAACTGTTTTTCCATGTCTGCAATCCACACTGAGAGACTCTTCACTGTCTAAGGTTTAGCTATGGGAACTGAAACCACTTAAGTGTCAAAACTCCTTTCAGAGAGCTGAAAAATTATATTAGTGGGAGTAGGGCTGAAACGATTAATCCAATTAATCGGGATGAATCGATTATTGAAATAATAGTCAACTAATTCAGTAATTGGCTAATCATTAACTGGAGCATACACACTCAGACATGCCATTTGCTGAAAGAGCATTAAACTCAGAGCAGTGTTTAAGCCAAAACTATGCAAAGAATGTATACTTTTGGCATTTACAATGGAAAAAACCTCCTTTTCCTGTAAATATGTTCTTTCCATTACTGAAGTGGCAGTTTTAGCTACACCTGGTTCAAATACTGTTAAAATTTCCTTTTCAGCACCTTTTACTGTCCAGTTATCAATTTTTGAATCCAAAAAATAACCTAAACTCTTGATAAATCAAGCAGAAGTGGCTGAAATTTTCACGTTGACGTGTTGTTTTAGCTTCAGATCCATCAGTCGTTCACTAAAGTAATGCTGTTATTGCATTTTATGGAATTAAAATATTTTATTTTCGTACTTGGAGAAGGAATTCAGTTGTTTATTTAATGTATTTTCAATATTGTATTTAAAAAAGGCTTGAGTGGTTAAATGACAAATCTGCAAAATGTGCCAATTTTCTTTATCCAATTAATTATCGTTAGAAAAATCGACAGGACAGTCAATCACTAAAATAATTGTTAGTTGCTGCCCTAATTGGGAACGTCTTTCAGAAAAACAACTGAAAAGTGCGGGAACCATTTGCATCCAGTGCAGTTAATCATTTCTTTTTTCTTTTTTTTTTTTTTACCCCTCCAGGTTTTTTTTTTTTTTGTGGGCTCTGGTGTCCCTTATATGAAAGTAGGCTGACAGGAAAGGGGGGAAGACATGCGGCAAATATTGTTGGGTCCGGGAGTTGAACCCGCGACGGCCGAGTCGAGGATTCAGGGCCTCCAAACATGGGTCTCGCTATCCCCTACGCCACCACGGCACGCCCAGTTAATCATTTCTAAAAGTAACCTGACAGGTCGGGTGGGAAAAGTTGTGGAGAAGTTCAAAGCAAGGTTGGATTATAAAACTTAACACCATGGTAAAAACGCCATTCCTATGGGGAAACATGGCGGTGGCAGCATCATGGTCAGCTCTCTTTAGGATCTTGAAGCCACAGGAGCTGAAAGACTGGTTCGGCTACTAGAGATGTGTGCCGCCATCGTTATTGATCTCCTAGTGGTGGGCAGGATGAGAACAGAAGCTTTTCCATGTCTGCACTCCACGCTGCAAAGTGCCACTTTATGACATTCACACTCCGCCGTCTCTCAGGGCTATCGGTGGAAACCAGAACCACTCGAGCGTCCGGACCCCTTTTACAAAAGCTGAAAAATTATATTTATGGTACGGCGGGTGGAGAGAGAGGCGGGGATGGGAGGAAGGAGACGTTTATCGTTTTATTGATCACCTGTGCGCAGTAAGAGAAAGTGGCACTTTTCTGGAACTCCCTTGCTAAATACGAGGCGTTTAATAAAAGCTTGAAGAGCGTCCCGCGTTCATGCATAAAGTGCAACCTGGAATCAGCCCCGCTTTCAAAAAGCCACGCCATCCAGTGGCGTTCACGCCGCCCCGGACTCGCCGTGTCTCTCCATTACCAGCGTTGTTAAATTGATTGGGTGTTAAAAACAGATCGATCCCTCCTCTGTCTTCGTCAGAATATTTTTTTTCCCTTCCTTTTTCTTCCACCCACCCTTTATCTTTTATCTCTCAGCCTTGTGTGTTTGTGTTAGCGGAAAGGCCATATGAAGATATTGCGTGCAGCGTGGAGGCGCTAATCGATAGTTATTGTTTATCAAGGAGACACCTAGTTTTTCCACTTCTGACTGTCTTGGACTTCTTTCTCCACTTTCTTAGAACTTCACTTCTTCTTCCCCTCCTCCCCCTCTTCTGTTTCTTCCTTTCATTTCAGACAAGAACCCTGTTAAAAGGGATGCCTATAGTCAGCCCCATTTGCTTACAGAAGCTAATAAGCACATGCCCGCCCACATCCACACATGCACTCACATTAAAGTATACACACACTTGCTCGCTCCCTCGCTCACTCATTCGTGAGCCTCAGGCAGTCAGGGTCCTTGACTATGTGGCGTGCTGTGATCTGAAATTTTAATGCAACGCTTTAAAGCGCACACAAACCCCTCTCCGACCCTGCACCCTCCCAGTCCTCGGAGTCCTTCCCCCCCGTTTACTGCTTGGCTGAGCAAATCACCAGTGTTTGGCTGAACAACTTTTAACCCTTTAACTGGGTCCACTTTCACACAAATGCCATTCATATTATGTAAAACATACACGCGTCGATACGCGCGCACGCGAAAATGAATTCGCCGTGGAAACTTCCCAGCGAGGAGTTTACGTGACAAATCCGACCCCTCCTCCTGCGGCCCCCTCGTCTCTCGCTGCGTTTAGGTAATCTCCCTTTTAAAATACACCCTCACACACACTGATGACACACCCCGACAATCTGGATGACGTGGCGATGCCCACGGTGTGTGTGTGTGTGTGTGTTTGCGAGAGAATCAGCGGGAGGCAGACCCTGTGGATGTAACGTTGCCCCCCCCCCCTCTGCTAGAGTCTGGCCAGCCGCCTTTTAATCGTTTAGTTCTTGTTAAAGATTAATGATTTATTGATTTCCAGCCCCGCAGGATGCTTTAAGAGGGCGTGTGTGTACAAATTTCTCTAAATGGTTCTCTGTCTCTACCACTCTAGTTATTCTTTTATTCCCAATAGTTAGGCAATGTACATATATTTTTTAAATTAACGTGACCAGTACAGCTGGACGATAAATTGATTTCATCAATTAATCAATTTTTCTTTTGGTTTTTGAAGATGACGTTTCTGGAAAAACTGATTTTTCTTTTTCTGACTATTTCAATCCTTGAGTGACGTCAGCAGGCCCAGGGCGGCCATCTTGTTTTGACAAGTGTGTTTTACAGCTTCTACTTATTTAGACTTTGAAATCAGGTCAACTCTGTCATGGAATATCAGACTAAGATTTTTTGTTTTTACGAAAATAAAGTCCTAGTGTCACAAGAATACAGTCGTAGTAACACAAGAATAAAGTCATATGACAAAGTCGAAATAATACGAGAATAAAGTCATAATATTAGAAGAATGAATAATTTTTAATGAGAACTTCAACACAAGGTAAATGTACAAGTTTTTTACTCATTAAAACAACTTTGTTCTCATAATTGTAAGACATTGTTCTGGTAAAGTGACTACATTCTCGTAATTAAGAAAAAAAAAATCTTGTAGCCTGGCCCTGATATTCTGTCGTACAACTCGCATAAAGAATGATTGAAATTAAATCCACTTTTTGAAAATGTTTTCTGTCATTTTGTAATTTCGTTTTTGAAAAAGAAAGCAAGAGGGACAAAATCGATTTGAAATCGGATCTGGTGTGAAAAAAATAAATAAATAAATCGGAGAGTTAATTTCCAAGCCGCATCGCCCACACCTGGTGTCCATTGCAAGCACCCACAAACATAAAATGGTGCGAGGATATACTCAAAACAAACACATACTCTCTCTATCTCTCACGTCTCGTTTCGTTTTAAGCCTCCCTGAAATCCCTACGGTAACATGCTGTGAAAATGCAATGTGGAGAAAGCCAAGGAAAGAAAAGAAATGGAGTGATGAAAGCTGGGGGGCAAAAAAAAAAAGCAAAGCCAGGGGGTGCTTGAGGCTTCGGCGAGGAAGACGGGATAAGAGTGTGATAAAGAAGGGGAAATGAAAATCTAATTCAGGGGAATATCCTGCTGGCACAGAGGACAGAGGCCGAGGAAGAGAGGGCGATAGATGAGAGAGAGAAAACTGGAAGGGAACAGTTAAGAGGAGGAGAACATAGGCGGAGGGGAGAAAAAGGAGCAGTCGAGAGGAGAGCAGGACAGAGAAGATAAGAGATGAAACGGCCTGTCTGAGATGGAGGATGTGCAGTCAGGGCTCTGAGGCTCTGGGTTGCTTTCAGAAGTCCTACTAATGTCCCCGGCGGCACCCGCTGGCTCTCCTGGCACAAAGCAAGCCTCTATACGTCTACCTCTCTGTTCCTGTTTGCCATTCCTCCCTGTGGTCGCCGCGTTAAGCTTTACATTTCGGCGGTGCGAAACCTCACACCGTCGCGCCGCTTTATTGTTCGTCAATGAATTAGTTGGGCCTTCGGGTCCCGCCCCGCTTGGCGGCCGGGCCGACTGTTATCAGGACGCGCTGAAAATCCCCTTCCCTGTGATCTGCTTTGGCCCTCAGCCTTTATAATTCCCAAATACAGCCAAATCCAAAGGTTATTTAAGAAGACTTTGTGCTTTGATTAAGCGATCACATTTGGAGCAGGAGCGCCGCTGTATTTGGGTTGCATTACCACCCATAAACGCTCTCCATTACAAGCTTTTTGAGCTCGGTGACTTCCTGACCTCGTGTGTGTTTGTGTGTGCATATATGTGTGTGTGGAACGTAGGCTGAGTCCCGCACGGTATAGCTTAGGACTAGATAAAAGCTGTTTGCGGTAGCGTTACCATTATGTTGCCTAAACACACACCAGATCCTTTCAACTATTAAGGAAAGAGTAAAAAAGAGAAAAGAAAAAAAAGCGGAGAGCGAAAAAGCTCTCCCACCCACATCTGATTCTTTTTGCTGCATCGCCCGTGGCACAATGTTGACCTAATATCAACTGTGTCTGTTTTGTTAAACACATTCAAATCAGCAGTACGCGAGCCTATGGGACACAGCGCTGTTTCGCATACTGTGACACACAAATACAAAAGCTGCGTGGGCTTATTGGGTTCGCTATCAAAAGATTGCAGTCGGATCAAAAGGTCCTAATGGAGGCAGCGGTGCACATATGGGCTCACATCTTTGCTCTCGCCGTGTCTTAAATAAGCGGGCCGGCGTGTAGCGTGCTTTCTTTGTGCTGCGCTGAACGCCATTTCTGGGGTCTTTATTTCCGTTCCTTCTTCTGCAGCGCTTCGCAGAAACATTTAATTCTCCCTGAAGTTCATGTTTGGTCTTATTACAAGCAGATTTTATTTTTATTTTTCTGGGAATTGATGGGATAGGTGGATGCATTAGTAGGAAGTGGAATGAAATATCTACACTGTTAAGAAATTTGCCAATAAAAATCTGAAAGGTGTGTAGTGCTTTTGTGTTTAACCCCACCTTTAGTGATGTTGGCTCCTCCGCCTTCTTCGAATCGAACAAAATTAACCTCGGTTTGTGCTTCATTTGTGCCAGTCTTTTCCTTTGGAACTCTTTATATTGGTTTACACAATTCAAAACAGAAAATTACTAGAGTCGGGTGATTAAACACACACACAAAAACACCCCAGATTCTCCTCATTATTGGAACCCATTTCCAAAATCTGCAACCATCTAACACAGTTAGAGCTGTAGTAGAAAGAGTTGGATCTATTCCTTTACCAAATTTAGCCTCTGCAGCAAAACTTGAGTGTCTATGAATTTTGATTTTCATTGACACCCATAAATCCTGACTTGAATTATTTTACTAAGAGTTTGAACATGTGCAAAGTTGGTAAAGTTACCTAAACAGATTGTGATCGCATTAAAATCTACCGAAAACATTCAAATTCAAAAATACCTCTATTGATCCCAAAAGGAAATAAAATGATGTATTAACTCGTATTAATTCACGATTCTTCAAAGAGTTACTATAGAAGGTGATGGCTGTGGACAGGAAGGATCTGCTGTAGCAGTCTGTATTGCAGCAGATTTGAAGTAACCTCTGACTGAAGACACTATTTTATGAAGAGGATACTCAGGATTGTCCATAATTTTCTTAATTTTATGTTAAACAAGAAAGCATAGAAACAAATTCACAATAAAAAAAAAAACATGTATGCCTGTGAGCTTTAAGGTACGAAGTACTCAGATGTTCTAATTTTTATTTGTAGAAAAATTATAAAAAGAAGTTCAAAAAATATTCATAGGTAAGATTCACCCAGACCTGAAAATGAGCATAAATAATGTTTTGATGAGAAAATTAAAAGTTTAAACACATCAACTTTTATTTAACATTTACATTCCCCCTGTTTGAAGGCAGATGGTTGACGTTTACATCACCTTCACGGAAAACGTGAACAACTTTTTCTGTGTCCGTTTTTTTTTTTTTTTTTTGCATGGATGTATTCTTGCCGTCTGACCTCTAGCAAGTGAGAGGTGAACCTTGGCCTCCATCCAGACCATTAGTCAGACACAATCACACAGCTTCATAGCAGATTAGTCTGCTGTATTAGGACTTAGAGCTCTATTAATGTAATCCCTCTGTTTTAGTGTGGCCTGGGGTTTAGGGGGCTTACATGTGCACACTCACACGCATAGGCACACATGTGCACTTAAATACATGTATGCAAGCATGCGAGCTGTTTGAGTAATGGAGTTTTACAATCAGTGGATTAAGGTGAAATTTAGACGGTAGCTAAATGGAGGCCGAGTTCGTGAGCAAAATGTTCTTTTATTTCCGGGAACCTGCAAAGTTTTCCCTCCTCCTCCCCTCACTGTGAGCTCTGTTTGCCGTTTCATCGTGTTTTGTCCGTTGATTAATCGGACATGTCTCTTTCAGGGCTGACGAGATTGAGATGGTGATGACGGACTTGGAAAGAGCCAATCAGGTAATTCACTCAGTGTCATGTTACCGTTTTATTAAAAATTGCCCGTCACTCAGAGAAGTTAGACTTTGGACATGAATTTGCAGAATCAATTGGCCAAAATTTCATTCAATCGTTTAGTTTATTTTTTTATTTAACAGCAAATGGCCAAGGTTAAAAAAAAAAAAAATTGCTTCCACTTTTTCCAATCTGGATATGTTTGAGAAAAAAGAATGAATATGGCAAGATATTTGTTTCCAGTCACTTTAATCTGTTCAGTAATTTTCATATTAGAACGTTATAGTAGTCAGAGATAAGCTATATCTGTAACGAAGCGATCTTTTGAAACTTTTTCCAGTTTACAGCAACTCCCAGCATGACTTCGATGAGTTTCATCAAAATTTGTTTGTTTAATAGGTGAAGACATTCTCGGCTCTTGGTGTTTTTAGACAAGAAAAGCTGTGCATACAAGTAGGAGCTCAAGATCATGGGAACTTTATGATAAAAAATGAGCTTTGGATGTTGACATGTCATGATGAGAAAAGGAAACATTTTTCACAGCAAAACAAGCTCAGCACCTCACTATCTTAAGATAACCAGCCAGTGAAACTTGTAACAAAAAACCCAAAATTATATAATTTTGAGACGATTTTAGAGAAATGATCACAGCAAAATGGACTTGATCCTGTGCTCCTGAGTTAATACAACTGTTAAGCTTGAAAGTGAATGGAAAATTGTTAAAGTTACACATTAGGCATGGATTTGTAGAATAGTTTTTTTGCATTATTATCTAAGTTTTCACAATGGAGATGTAGGAAAATTCAAAGTGCAAAAAAACCCCAATTAAAACATTTGTTTCCACGCTTTTGTTTTGGTTCCGTTTCCATCAGATCTACAGCTAATCTGTAGATGATTTTATCCCAAACATTTCATGCACAACATTTAGGCTTTGAAATAATTGAACGCTCAGTGACATGTTGGTTTGAATAAGCTTCAGGTGGCTGTCTCTCAGGTGATGCGATGTGGTTTTGTTGTTTGCAGAACTCTGATGCTGAACTCCAAACACACAGAAATGACATCAACGTGTTCGTCTGTAATGCTCTAAGATGTTACGTGTGGAAAACTGTGAATTTTGAGATGGAGAAAGCATGTAGGAAAAAAAAACAAAAAAAAAACACAACAACTTTCAACCAAACGCCTGCCGTCTGTGTAAACCCTCCGACGCTGAGCTAAAAACGCGAACCGGGGGTAAAATAAGAATCTTTCTGACCGAGTCATTCCTTCATTATGTGTAAACAGGCACTGCTGCTGTTTTAACTCGACCCCACCCTTGTCGTCTTTGCTGCAGAAAATACTCACCTGAGCGTCAGCTGTGTATTAATCTGTGGCTGAAAATAGTCCCGAACAAGCGGCCTATTTGTTCTACTTTGAGCAGCGCTAATGTCCAGCTGGTTTTAAGGAATTAAGCTCTTTCTAAAAATGCACCGTGTATTTTTGACTATTTTAAACCCAAGAGAAAAAATTGTGCTGCTACTTTTTCTTTCCTTTTGACTGGAAAAATAGGCATTGTTACTCATAATCGCTTACCAGTTCAAAAGCTATGAAAACTATCCCCTGTATTAAAAACATGAATCTTTAAATAGAGCGAACACCTACTGAGTTCATCCAGCTGGAGCGAAGCTCCCAGCATTCCCTCTGCCCTGGCGTTGTTAAAAATCCCTTTGCTATCTGTTAATGTCATTGTTGTTAACATTCATTGTTAGGCCAAGAGTATGATTTTGGTTAAAGGGCCAGCATAGGCATGCAATGTTAATATTAGCCCAAAGGTTAACGCTCCGACTATAATGCCACTCATACACACACACACTCTCGCGCTGTTCACACTTTTGATTTGAGGTTTACTGAGGGTGACAGCGTGGCCCGCAGCTCAGTCAGACTTTTTAGAAGCTTTTACGAGAAGAAAATGGAAAACAGGACTTTTTTTCTTGCTTTCCTTTTTTTTTTTTTTTTGTCTGGCCTGGCACTTTAACTCCCACCCAGTCAATAACAGCTCTCAAGATGGTTGCAATTAGGAACGCTGTGAAATCGGCTCCCTGTAACTCCTAATGATGGCAAGTTGGGCCAGTGTAGCAGATGATTCCAGACTAGAGCATGGCCGAGTGGTTGTAAATGTACAGCCATGCTTATTATTTCTGTTCTTCAGGGAAATATATTATGATTTATGAAGAAAATCAATTTATTTATTTATTTCTTTTACATTTTGAATATTCCCCCCGTCGTGTTATTGAGCATTTTGTTTAGGCTGTAAAGGGGGCCCATTTCCTTTTGTATACAAACGCTTCACAGCATGATGGCGGATTGTGTAATGGAAAACCTTTACGCCTTCACTTTATTACCTTTGGCTCCACGCTCGCGCGCGCTTTAGGGGATTCGCTTTTCTGCACGGCGAAGTGAGCGTCCTTACAGTTTTGATCAATAACTGTAAAGAAACAGTTGGTGCCGATCAAATTGAATTGGGTTCCCAGCCTAATAACCATCTCATCTCCAGTTTACGTTTCTGTTTGTTTCCAGCGAGCGGAGGCGGCACAGAGAGAGGCGGAGGCGCTCCGAGAGCAGCTGTCATCGTCTAACCAATCCCAGCAGCTCAGCAGTCCCACCAAGGCCGACCCTGACTCGGTAACCCACTTTCGTTGCCTCGCTGATTGGTTGGTGGAAAGCTGCTGATTGGATAAAACTCCCTTTTTCTAACCTAGAAGTGTTTGGTTGTTTATATTTTATGCAGCTGTACTCACTGAATTGAGCAGTTATTCTGTGGGAACATCAGTGATGGTGTTCAGAGCCAAAAGGGCTTTTTTTTTTTTTTTCTTTCTTTTTTTTTTTAGAAGAATGTAAAGCTGCAGATTTTTTAATATTTGGGTCCAAATCTGGATGAAAACTGAATAATATAATTGAGTAGGGAGAAATTATTCAAGTTTCCTGTCCTGTTTTCCCAGATTATTCTGGGGGAAAAAATGAGTTAATTTTCTGACAGTTTATGCAGAATAGATCAGGGGTGTCCAAAGTGCCCCTTGGATGTTTTTGTGGCCCCTAATTGCTTCTTTATTTTGATAATTAGACAAATGATTTCTACAAATAAGCTTAAAAATCTCATTACTTCAAAAATAGTTGAGATAAGAAAACTAGTTGAAAATACTTTTTTCCTCAACAGAATTATATTGTTGACAACACAGCCAAAATAAGTTAAAATTTGGTAATTGGGAAAATACAAATCTGAAGATTCCATTGTGTTGAGATAATAAGAAAACTGTATCGTAATATAAAGAAGCAGTTAAACTGTACACAGATGACAACGAGCATTTTTCTCAACGACTAAACAGAAGTGAAATTGCTCTCGTGACAAAACGATTCAGATTTCATTATCTTGAGATAAGGCGGTAAAACTAATGGCAGCAAACTGAAGCCCCCTTTATCTCAAGATAGTGAGATAATAAAAACTGACATTAACAACAAAAAGAGCTGCAGGTGTCCTAATCATGTGATATGTTTAAATGATCATACATTTAAATCACATTTGAAAGTACCAATATCACTGTTATCACAACAAAAATGAGCCATGGATTATATTATCTTCAATTTTTCCATTTATTAAAAGTGTCATCACTCGGGGGGAAAAAAGCAGTATATTTCATTCTGGGATGGTGAAATAATGGTTTTGTTTTGATAACAAAGCAATCTGGACTGATTATCTCGGGTGACATGACGAAAAAAATCACTGCAATATTGTGTGAAGCTGTAATTAGCAAATGATGCCAAAATACTAAATTGAGCAGCTTGTTTCTACACACTGATAAAAGTCTAAATCTATTCATTACATTTGTGGTGTTTTTATCATTACTGCATAGTTTTATATGACTAATAATTAACCCTAAAATGCTATTAAAGATGGAAGTTTATCCAATTTATGTTAAATGTTTGCATAAACTAAAATATTTAAACATTTGAGGAAATATTTTGATGATTTTGTGTCCAGAAGAGTCAGTTTTATGTTTATAAAGGACTAGGAACTGTGAGGTTTTTTTTGTTTTTCTTTTAAAGCTTGATTCAGTGGTAAATGAAACTTTACAACATACGCCGTCATGGATTGTTTTGGCTTATTACCATTGGCAAATGAGTTTATTTGCAAGGAAGTTTCTTTATAGACTCTAAACAAAGATTTGAAGAAGTTCAAATAATGAAAGTTTTTTTTTTTTTTTCCCTCTTTCTTGCCCGCAGGATCAGGCGTCAGAGGTGGCGTCGCACTCGAACCTGGAGGCGGAGCTCAGGGCCAAAGAAAGGGAGACCGCCCAGCTGGTGGAGGATGTCCAGAGACTGCAGGCCAGCCTGACCAAACTCCGTGAGACCACCAACTCCCAGATCTCCCAGCTGGAGCAGCAGCTTAGCAGCAAGTCTGCCGTTCTCAAGGTATATAAACAAAGCATCCAACTTCCTCACTTTTCTCTTCTTTTCTTTTTTTGGCATGGGAGTTCTACTCTTCAGTCATAAATCGTTCATAGGACTCTGTAACTTCTTCCCATTTTCCCCTTTTTCCACTCCGCGTTGTAATAATCGTGTTCATCTCGACTAAAGCCGCTGGAACGTTTCCATGAAATGTTCACTTTTCATCTCGTTGTGATCCCTCAGGAACTGGAGGAGAAACTGGAAAGGCAAGCCGACTATGAGGAGGTCAAGAAGGAACTAAGGTGGGGTTAAAATGATAAACACTTTTGAATACAGTTATGTGAAAACCAGAGGAATATCCTCATTTCAACCAAGTGAAATGAGGATGCGTTTTAGTGAGCTGAAAGTTTCTTCTTTTATCCCCTCAGCATCCTTAAGACGATGGAGTTTGGAACCAACTCAGTGCAGGTAAAAACACTAAATTCACGTCTAATGGGTGGGAATTGAAGACCTGAAGGTATAAACAAAAATCAACAAACGCTCATCACCTCTTCGTTCCACTTGTCCTCCTCGTCAGGACTCGTCCAAACCTCTGGAGGTGCTGCTGCTGGAGAAGAACCGGACTCTTCAGTCGGAGAGTGCCGCTATGCGCATCGCCAACACGGAGCTGAGCGGTAAGTTCGAGTCGATGCCGGTGTCAGGTGTGGGGTAAGAGGCCTGGAGAAGTCCACAAAAACTTCAATGGCTGAAAGTTCTGCTTCGTACGAGGCTGAACAGGAATGTAGAGCGAGGCAGAGATGTGTAGGCATGCGCAGTGGCATCAAAAGGTCTTTTTTCTATACACGTTTCTAGAGTAAGCCGTTTAGAGGAAGGATCAGAGGAATGAAAACTCGCCATAAGTTATAAAGTGAATCAGTTTAAGGTGTTATATTTTTGTTCTAAATATGACCTAAGCATCTCAAAGTACAAAACCAGATGAAAGACATCAAGATTGTATCAGAAAATGAGAAAAAACAATCCTTTTTGGGTGGAATTATTCCATGTTTTGCCATTGTCGTTCACTGAAACAGAACTTCTGTCTGGGGTTCTAAGACTTTTGATGCCACTTCATGTTGGTTGGCAGGTTCCTTTTCTCTGAGAATACTTAAATATTTCATTTTCGATTGAATTATTTAAACATTGCCACCGCCAAACACAGATTTATCGTTTTAAAACGGGGGGTAGGGAGGAGGGCCGTTGTGTGACTGTGAAACCTTTGTTGTGGTACAGAGATGTTGCTTTTGCCTCACGTTTTGCAGAAAAGCATGTGTTGTGTTTTTTTATAAATGCACCAGCAGGCAGTTCAACCTGAAAGGTACAAAAAAAAGAAAACAAATCCTAGCATTGTACAACAACAACAAAAAAAAGGAGGACACCATCCTCTGTTCTTTACATCAGGACTCGGCTGCCCTCTCCAAACTGTTTATGGGTTTGAAATGTCATTGCTTTAGGCTTGAATAGCTGAATAGCTTAGAATTGATTAACATTCACAGTGAGAGGAGCTTACTGTCTTATTCGATCATGTTAAAGTCTCAATGGTTACGCATTAAAATAATTCTCCCAAGCGCTCAATGGGATGAATTCTAGTCGTTAAGACTGGAGAAATATAGTTTATGTCTGCATGTTCTGGTTATTGTAATAAAAAAAAAATATTGCTGTTTTTTTTTTTCATTTGATAAAAGTTTGAGATGTTTTTTTTGTAGCTGAAGTGTTGTTTTTTTTTTTTTTAAAATGAACACTTTTAAATGAAAAGACTGTGACGCAGCATCTGCAGTGAACTGCGAAGATCGTTGAAGTGGACTCGCCCGGTCTTATTGACTCCATCAGGAAACCTTTTGTTTTGTTTCTTTGTAAACTCTGTTCAGCTACCTCTAGAGACCGAGCCTGTGGCCAGGCTCATCTGCCCGCGTGGCACGGTGACAACTGTTTTGTTTTTGTCCTGTTTCCTTCCAGGCTGTGGCTTACAAGAAAGGTTGAAATCACAAATGCATGGGCACTTTGTCTGGGGGGGGATTGGCAAAAAAGGAAAGTTCACTAATTTAAAAAAAAAAAAAAAAAAAAACTTCACAAAAATAACTTTTTTTTTGCTCTCTCTTGTTTTGGAACCCCCTTTTTTGTTGACTCCCCCATAATGCATTGTGCTTTGACCTTTCTTGTAGGGTCAGCCGGGCGGAAAGGGACAGAAGAGTCCGCAGCGAAGGAGGATGCCGTCAACAGCGACCCCTCTCTCCCTTCATCCTCCTCCTCTTCCTCTCAGCACCACTTATCTCGCGCTCACGTAGACCCCCTGAACGCCGCCGCCGTCAGCAGCGAAGCCCCGCCCTTCACCCCGACGGGCATCGGACAGGAGCTGTACTCCCCTGTTTTCCCCCTGGTCGGCAGCAAGATGGCGCTGAACTCTCTGATTCAGCGGCAGCTCCTCCAAACGTTCTACTCCAAAGCTCTGCAGGACTCGTCGGGGATCCACAGCGGCGCCCTGCTGTTCACGCCCTTCACCCCGGCGCTCAGCTCCCTCCCTACCTCCAACCCCGGCTCGGCCTCGGCCGCCGTCCCGCTGGCGGCCAGCAGTCCCCAGCCGCCCCCTGCCAGCCCCGACATGGCTCCCGTCAACGGGAGCGGCACGGCGGGCGGCGCCCCGTCGCCATCGCCCAGCCACTCGGACGCCGCCACCGCCGGCAGCGGCGTCCTGGACGGGGAGGACATGGACACGGCCGAGATCGCCCGGCAGGTGAAAGAGCAGCTGATCAAGCACAACATTGGCCAGCGAGTGTTCGGCCACTACGTGCTGGGACTCTCTCAGGGCTCGGTCAGCGAGATCCTGGCCCGACCCAAGCCCTGGAACAAGCTGACCATCCGGGGGAAGGAGCCCTTCCACAAGATGAGGCAGTTCCTGGCCGACGAGCAGAACATCCTGGCGCTGCGGAGCATCCAAGGGCGACAGAGAGGTTAGTGTGTGTCTTTAACGCAGGGGTGTCAAACTCATTTTAATTTTGGTGTTATATCTAGATTATGAATGTTCTCAATGGGCCATTTGTGCCAGAAGGCATTGTCAATACTCATTAACAAACTGTTAAAATACTAATAACAGTCCGTCTGAATACGATGAGTACTTCTTAAAGGGACAGCATTATGGAAAATTGACATTTTTGAGCTTTACATCATGTTATAACGTTATTCCCTCATCAATAACATACTTGGAGTGTTGCTTTAATCTCCCTTGGCAACAACTCAGATGTGCAAAATGCTTGACAGGACCAAGTACCTCCTCCTTAAGGCGGAGTTTCAGAAAGAGCAGGAAGGAGTTTTAAAGAGACAGAGGCCCAATTTCAAGGTGTTAATTTACAAAGTCACATTTCTTTTAAGTGATCTTTGATATACAGTGTTTTTAGAACGACTAAAAGTTACCAAGTGATTGTGTTATAAAATGGCACAATGCATACATAACACTGCCTCTTTAAAATTAAATGTTGATCATATTTTCACACTGATCAGTCCCTCCAGGATTTTGCTTTGTTTTTGGAATCAAATGTAAATATTTGCAAGACATTATGCGATATTTGTGCTTACTTATGATGGTAAATAGGACTCTTTGTTACTCGCCACATCGATCATACTATTAACTTTACATCAATCAGACTGAGGTAGCAGTGTTGTAGTAGTAGCAGTAGTAAGAAATACTGTCACCTGCAGGTGATAATTAACATCGCTTAAACCCGATGTCTGATCATTTTTGCTGAAAATTTTCCAAAAAACAAGTCGCTGCACTTTTTCGCACTGAGTGAATTGATGCGAGAAAGTGCAGGGATTTGTTGATTTCTGCATGAATTTCCACGATTGTGGAATCGTGATAAAACGGATGTAAAACAGATTAAAAACTGCCTTCATTTAATTGATAAAATATTTAAGCTCACAACTGTCATCTTGAAGGTTTAAACCACCCGACCCACATTAAAAAAAAAAAAACTATGGCGGGCCAAATTTGATCCACTGGCCTTGAGTTTGACATATGTGCTTAAAATGGTTCTCTTTGTGTGTGTGTGCGGGTGTGTGTGTGTGTGTGTGTGTGCGCAGAGCTATTGATTAGCTTGTCGATACAGACTATCTTTTTTTTTTTTTCCATTTTTCTTTCTGCCTCCCGCCTCCTGTGCTGTCCCACACCTGTGTGTACTGAATGAGTTCCTAGTCACACACCGATCCCAAGAGCCTGTCCTTGCTATTGTGATCAATACAGAAACCTTTCACACATCAATGGTATTGATCGGTAGGGAACCAGGAGGAAGGCAGGGATGTACTGTTAACTGCGGGGTAGATTCGATTAGCCCCGGCCCGCTTTTCTTAACGCATCAGGACATTTCTGATTGAAGGTGGCCTCGGTGGAACAAAAGTATTATAAAATGAACCTGCACTTTGTCTGCCTCTGCGTCGGCCATGCTACGCACGAGTCTCTGTTTCTGCTGTGGCTTTTATCGGGCAGAAGTTTAACTACCGCTCCAGCCACAGGTGCTAAACGTCAGCGCATTCACAGGGGCATCTCAATAAATACAAATATCATATTGACAAGTTGTATTTTTTTTTGTAGACTTTAGTTCAAAAAGTGAAAGGGATTTAATTGAAGTGTTTGTTTTTGTTCATTTAGGTGATTTTTGGCTCACAGCCATCAAGAAGCTACGTTGAAAATTGAAAGACCAACACCAGCAGATGATATGGCTCCCCAAATGTCAATGTCAATTTATTTATAAAGCACTTTAAAACAATGTACTGTAAAACAAATGTAAAAAAAACAGTAATTATAATAATAGTAAGGTAAAAAGTAATAAAATCTCCCCATAAAACAGGAAAAAGAACAGATATGTCACTCTGTCGAGTTTTATTTTACTGCGATGCCGCCTTAAATCATCTCTGGAGAGACTCATCGTCCAAGCTGCTGAAAACCCATTGTGGAGTCTCCGTCACAACTCTTCCTTTAGTCTCTGGCAACTTCTTTCGCAAATGAAATCCAAAATTAACTTTTACATTTTTTACTTCCACGCAACTTTTTTACCTGCCTTGTGCAGAGACGACTATAAAGTCAACAGTCGGCCCGCTGATTATTTTCTGCTCTAACTTTCCTCGGAAAACAAAACATTGCGATATTGTTGATACTGATCATCAACATTTTCTTTCGATCATCACAACCCCTCCCTATCTCCTTCAGCTTTAGGATCTTGGTTATAAGTTAGCCTGTCACAATAAGCAATTAATCAATTAATTGCATAATAAATTAAAATGATCTCCAGATTATTTTTTTTGGAGAGCAGTTTTGTTTACAGACATTATAATCCATTCCATTTCTGATTTTGTTTGTGTGTGTTTTTTATTTCTGATTTTATTTATCATTTTTGGACCTTGAGCTGCTCCTTGTACATCTAAAAAAGTCTTCCAGTTCCAGTGTGTTGATCTTTCAGAGGGTGAACTTACAGTATTATCCCATTTTCATTTTATTACTTGAAAATGGTTTTACTGGGACAATTTATCATCCAGCTAAATGTGTTATTGTGACAGGCCTGGTTATAAGATCTACATCAGTTGGGAATGGCTTCAAAATGGCTGAATACTTACTGGGAAATCTCAATTTTAAATCCAGTGACACTACCTAAAGTAGCAAACCATTGAGAAACTGGACGTTTGGTTTTCATTCACTGTAAGCCATAATCCTCAAAATGATTGAAATGTAACAAATGAAATTCTAAAATCACTTTTTAATGATATTCTTATTTATAGAGATGCAGCTTTTTCATGTAATGTCCATCAGGCGGAGCAACGTGCAGGACGCTGTGCGTCACCGTGTAGTCTAGCTGTAGAAAAAAAAAAGACACAAAGCAACACCAAAGTGCTGTAACTTAGTGTGTGGTGTATTGTTTTTAACAGAGGGCTCAGGCCAGCCCCAGCTTAGCCGAGTGTTTCAGGACGCTCCGAAGCGGAGAACCCACTCCGATACACCTTCACACACAGGTCTGTCCCGTCCACATGCAGAGATTCTGGCACGTTTGTGTCTGTGTGGCATGTTTGTGTTGGGGGTAAACCGTATCCATGGTGTGTGTGTGTGCGCGTGCATACGAGTGTGTGACGCCGTTTGTTAATTGCGGGCAGGCATACAGATGTAAATGTGCCTTGAAGGTAACCGCACAGTTCCAGTGACTTGCGTCAAAGGAAAAACCCAGCATGTGTATTTAGGCTTTTTATTGGTAGCTGTTGTTCTGTGGGGAGTGTTTTTATTCGCCGAAGTGTGCATGTGTGCACTCCACACAGAGAGACGTAGGGGCACTCTCCAGTGCTGTCGCTGTGCCGTTCAGTGGTGGGAATGTTGGTCTTTGTGTTGTGAAATGCAGGCGCCTATCAATTAAATCAGAACGTCATCAAAAAGATCACTTATTTCAGTAATTTCATTCAAGAAATGAAACTCTTTTATAGATTCAACATTAGGGGTGGACATTTATCGTATCGTTTATCAATTATCATTTTCTTATACATTTTCTTGAAACAATGTTAAATACGTTTTTTTTCCAATTTTTCTCTACTGTTTGTTCCATAAGAGCATCAACAAATACCAGTAAATTTGAAAATATGAGTAAATCTTGTTACTGTGAACAGTTTGTTGATATAAATCACACTCTTTTTTTTTTTTTCAGATAGTGGCAGGAATGCGCCTGTTTCAAAATGGGAATGGTTTTCAAGGGCATTATTTTTGTTTGTGGCACTACAAATCCCACCTGTCACAGGCAAAAAAGAAAGGATAAAAAAAAAAAATCTTTTTTTAGTCAGAATTTTTAGAGACGCACCAATATAAAAATTTGGGCTGATATGGATGACTGGTGTTAATATTGCTTTTATTACTGATAATATTTGCCAACATTTTATATGTTGGCACCAAGATTAAAAACAAATATCTGTTAATATCTTATTTGTCGGACAGAGACCGATATGGTAAAAAATTACTAATATCGCCTGATGCTGAATCCTAGTACTGATATATCGTGCGTCATTAATACTGTTATCGCGATGGTACCACAAAATATCACAATAAAATTTGAAATCCACATCACCCACCCCTATTTTAAGTTTGGCTTACAGCTGATGGAAATTCAAAATGGAGTTTCTCAGAAAAGTTGCATAAGTTGCATATACTAAACCAAAAGTACTTGGTAAGATTTTGTGTTTTTTGCGGTGTTCATCCTTCACTTGTGCTGACGAGCTTTCCAGAGATGCTCATATTATTTTTTTGCTCACACGGCCAAGCGTACCAGCACCTCTGCTGGATTTGACTGAAAGTGCTTGAAGCAAAAGGAGCCCTGACCATGCATTGAACAGACTCAGTCATTTTCTTCAAGCCAGAGATGTGGGTTTTTATTATAACACACCGTAATCACAGAAATAAATGTTTGAAACTGATCACTCTGCTTACTATGAATCCAGGTTTCACTTTTCGAACTGAATTGCTGAGATAAACTTTTTGATGATGATCCAAGTTGCAGAGCTGCATCTGTAGTGAATGTTTATTCATTCTGCTGGTTTTTCCTCCTATTTTATTCTTGACGCCTCTTGTCGTCTTTTCCCGTCCCCACCCGACCCCCCGCATGTCCCTTCCAGGTAACATCACGGCTCGCGTCCGCACCCCGGAGGCGGGCTCGGACGAAGCCATCAAGTCCATCCTGGAACAGGCCAAAAGAGAGCTGCAGGTGCAGAAAGCTGGTGAGTTCTCCTTTATTTCCTCATCTCCACGGTAACCGGAGCGTTAAAGACGGACGCTGCGCCCGTGTCTCTCCTGACTGCCCATTTCCTCTGCTTTTAATAGACCTGTCCCACGCTCAGCCGTCTTACACGGGGCTAAAAGGAGGGGGCGGAGGCGGCGTGGGAGGTGGCGGGGGCAGCGGATCGGACGAAGCAATCCGCTCCATCTTGGAGCAGGCGCGCAGGGAGATGGAGGCTCAGCAGGCGGCATTGGAGCCCATCCTCAAAGCTTCGTCTTCCTCCTCCGCGTCCCTGTCTCAAAGAGACATCCTGGGCTCGTCTCTCACCGCCCCGCTGCCGCCCTACAACCCCCTGGCGCTCTCCCTCAAGAAGCCGCCGAGCTCCCACTTGTCCTCGCCTCCATCCCCGTCTCCAGTGCTGGACTTCAGCTCCGGCGGGAAGAGAGACGGCCGGGCTTCCTCAGGGATTGACATGTCGGCCGACGGCGCGTTCAGACTGGGCCGGCCCTCGGAGTGCTCCGGCCGCTCCGGGAGTGCCGTGGGAGGGGGATACTGGAGGGAGCAGTGGTGGAGCAACATGCACTCGGACCACCGGAGGGCCATGTCCAGCCAGGTGGGAGAGGACAACCACAACCAGGAGGACTCCAAAGAGGTGAGAGCCAAGACGGATGTCCTCCTTCTGATATGAAGTCGGGGTTCCTTCACTGTCCAGAGAATTTATGAAACGTTGAGTTGTCCAAAGTTTGTGTGGTTGTAGAAAAAGACAATTGAGTGGAAAAATGCAGTAGTTCAAGCTGTCACAATGTCTGTCAGAAGTTTATTTGTCTGTCCCTCTCTCAATCTTTCCATTCATATAAATTTGTCTATCAGTGCATCCCCCATCTTTGAATCACTCTATTAATCTATTACTGTTTTTGGTTTCCTCCACCATGTGTTGTTGTACTAGTCTCTCTGTCCATATATGTATCTATTTTATACCGTTTTATTATTCCTCTTCCTGTGTTGTTCTTTTAGCAAATCTATACTATGTAACATTTAATCGGTCACTATATTAGCTGACAGTTACTTTAATAATCGATCCATCTTGATTAACCGTTCCAGCGGTAATCAATCTGTTATTTTATCCAGCTTTTTATTCATCCATCCATCTGTTCATATTTCTGTTTAATCATCCATCCATTAGCCTGTCAATCTATCTATTTACCTCTTCATTCCTCCGTTTACCTAAACTTGACCGCTCCTCCTGAAATGAGAATCTGGGAAAACTGGAATTTCTCAACGGAATACGGCGAAGGGAAGCCCTGTAGGATTTGCCGGCGTGCCTGAGCTGTTCTTTCGGTGTGTATGTTGCAGGGAATATTGAGCGACACTTTAACTCGACACAAACCTTGGAACAAGTTGAACCAGAGGAGCAGGGAGCCGTCATACCTCCGCATGCAGACGTGGCTCAACGGCGACCAGGCGCAAAACACACACGTCCCGCAAGCCCAGAACCAAGGTGAGCCCAATCCCGACCCACGTTCCGCACGCTCCTCACCCGGCCAACGCCGTCACCTGACGCCGATTAGCGCCAGTGGCTAGTTGTTACTGTCAGCCTGTCACTCACTCCGCCCTCCTCCTGGCTTCCACCATCCCCCCTGCTCTCTCTCCACATCCCCAGTTCTGTGGCAGTGTCAGCCAGCAAGCTGCTGGTTTGTCATGTCATAGACAAGTTAGTGTTGCAGCGCCAGATGGCAGCGCCGCGTGTGTGTGTGTGTGCGCGCGCGCGTCTCTTTTTCTCTCTGGGGGTGTAAACAGCAGCTAATGTACACTGACAGCTCCTCATGACTGCTCTCTTCCAGCCTGCTGAGCGGCGCAGCAGCACTACACAGATACATGAAGGAATGAGAGGAGGAAGCCAAAAATAAAAAGAGGCTTCAAACCGAAAACTTAAGCACCTTTTTTACAGCTTTTTTTAAACGGAAGTCTTAGATTTGTTGATGCGGCTTGATTGAAGAGATGAAACTCTGCACACACATAATGCAACATGTCACCTAACCTGCGTTGTCTTTGTCACCCTGTCCGTTCCGCTCAAGCAGAGGGGACTCCCAAGACGTCGGCGAGCTGCAGCCCCGCTCCCGAGTCGCCGCTCAGCTCGGCCGAGGAGTCCGTCAACGGTCTGGCCGGGGACCCCCTCGCCTCGCAGTCCTCCAGCCTCAAGCCGCTGTCTGAAGACCCCTCGGGTGGGGAGTCCCAGCCTGGCACACCGCTGCCCATACCGGGCCACTCCGGCCTCAGCATCCAGGAGATGGTCGCCATGTCTCCCGAGCTCGATACGTACGCCATCACCAAGAAGGTTAAGGAGGTGCTAACTGATAATAACCTCGGTAAGAAACACGTGATTGGAATTTTTTAATTTTTTTTTTTTATTTTGAACTTTTTCACATTGAAATTCAAGCTTTAATGGGTTTTATTTGAGTTTTATTTAATGAACTGGCCTAAAGTGGTGCATAAAAGTGTAAGAAAGATTGCTAAATGGTTTTCAGTGTTTCTTGCAAAGCAAAATCTGAGAAGTGTGTTCTGCTTGTATTGTCACTCGCAAAGTTGAAACCTGGTGGAGTCAAAATACATGACGCTACCAGCTACAAATCTTTCTTTCTCTACCCGCTTTTGCACATTCTGTTTTGCAAAGTAAGTCAGGTCCAGTCAGATTGGAAAAGGAGTGTTGGTGAACATAAGTTTAAGTCTGGACTTTATCTATTCCATTGTAACACAAGATGCATGTTTTTGATCCAAACTCTGGTTGTATGTTTTGCTGTGTTTGTTGGTCTTCATGAAACTGTTTCTTCTCTAAATTATGAGCTCTAACAAACCTATGAAGCCTTCACAGAACTGTTTTCTGTTTATTTATTTACACAGAGGCAAAAGTACCAACATTTCATTAACCTTTCAGAAAGGTTGGTGCCAGGTTATGGCATAAACAGCTAATTTCCACCTGCAGTCCCTGGACAGGATGATATAATCAAATAAAACTTAACAGATTATGAATTGGTGAAAAGCCAGTATAATGAGTAATTGCAGACCTGTTTGATAATTCATTATTCTGATCTCACTCAAACCAATCAAACTGAAAACACAGACAATTCATAAAACAGTTTATTTGCCTTCATCAACAATTTGTACAAATCTGCTTGTGTAGTAGCCATATTTTTGCAAGAACGTCTGGATTTAAACTGAGATTAAATTACACACACGTGGGCTTAAACTCACCAGTTCTGTGACATCTGGGTTTCATTTTAGGGTGTCAAAGTAAAGGATGCTGAACGATGCCGCGCTTCTCATGTTTTGATTTGTAAAAGTACTAAGCACTGTTTTGTGTTTATCACAAAAACAGGATTCACACAGGTGTTTGAAATCCTTGAAAGTGCTTGAATCCTTGAAATAGGTGTTTTCAAGGTTTGGAAAGTGCTGATTTCTGTACAGAGTGCTTGATATTCAAACCACACACTTTTGATGTGCATACTTCTCTGATATTTTATTCGTTACACAAAGTTATTAAAATTGGGGGCTTTTTTTTGGTGAAATTATTGTTTTGTTCTAAGACCAATCAGGTGTGTAGCGTGACATTTCAAAATATAAAATATTATATTTTAGTCTACATTGTCCCTGCTATGTAGAATAATACTCACTAATGAATTATGTCACATAATAGCCAATTAAAGCTGTCGCCTCTACTTGATTAGTTGTTTTTTTCTCCAAAGTGTGGTGCTAGAAAAGTTTGAAAGCTTAACTTGGAAATGCTCAAAAAGTGCTTAAATTTTGTCGTGGAAAAAGTGTACTAACACACGAAGTGCATTGAATGTTGTGTCTGAAAACAAACCTTTTTATATTTCTCCCTTTTCCTCAACAAGGTCAGCGACTGTTCGGGGAGACCATCCTGGGTCTGACTCAGGGTTCTGTCTCAGACCTGCTGGCCAGGCCTAAACCCTGGCACAAGCTGAGCCTGAAGGGCCGGGAGCCGTTTGTCCGGATGCAGCTGTGGCTCCAGGACCCGCACAGCGTGGAGAAGCTTATGGACATGAAGCGCCTGGAGAAGAAAGGTGCGCCGCAGCAGAAGCTGAAAGAGACGGCAAAGAAATTCCTTTTTGAAAACTAGTAAACAAACAAACCAAAAAAAAAAAAGGTCACAGAGATGCGGTCATTGGAGTGCTTTTATTTTTATAAATACATTAGGAGGAACACACAATGGCACACACACATACACACACACGCTATCCTTTGTGCAGGACAGCAGAGCATGTTGTGCAGATCACAGTCATCTTGGTGTGATGTCTGTACCAATCAGGGCCGCAGACATCACATCCTCTATTGGATGTGACAGCTCGGGGACCGCCGCAGGGCTGCTTACTCACACTCATCAGCACTCTTCTTCATCATCATCATCATCATCATAATAATAATCATCAGTGTCTATAGGCTTGTGTTTTTGTTTTTTTGTTGGGGTTTTTTTGCCCGTCGTTCGTAAGCGCGTCGCCCTCTCTGTCGCTCCATCATGCCGTATTATCCTCTGGTGGTGGGATTTGTTAAAAACCTACAAAGCCAGCAGACTTTGCCTCTCTCCTACCCCCGACTCTACCGACGACCCACTTAAAGCAATTTCCTCCTGAAATGCAAAAACGCAGGTTTTGAACCTGTCTGCGTACCATCCTAGAAGCGCCGTGGCAAGCTAACCTCACATCTTTCTGAAGGTTTTGGATCAGAGAGTGCACTCCCGAGTATTGACCAAAAAAATAACTCAGCGGTCTGGGCCACCAGCGGAGCCCAGAGGAAAGACATGGACCTAATCTAGACTAACCGTATTTGACCTCTCGCTCTGGCACTGCCTGCCCTGTGAGGCAGCGCGCAACTTTTCAGAGAGCGCTAACCTTGCTCTGAGGGGTTTCTTCCCCTGAAACACTAATATATCTGGCAGCGTGTATCGGGGTTGGGGAAAATGTCAACCTCATGTTGAAGCTGCCACGAGCTGTTCATTTTCAGCTGCTGGTGCCCGGAGTAAACACGGCTGCTTGTTTGCTGTGAAAGGGGAAGAAGGGAGGCGTTCGCTGGTAAAGATGCTGAGAAGGGCGAGAGCACCATCTAGTGTTTGAAAGCTTAACTTGGAAAGTTAAGCTTTCCAAGCACCATCTAGTGGTGCTTGGGTTTACGAAGCTGTTAGGGCTTTGGTGTCATTTTTGACCTTTAGTTCGCGCTGCATGACACCAGAAAAATATGAGATTGTGGGGTTTTTTGTAGTGTTACATTTTTTCACTCTGCACTTTTTCATATTCATGATGCTTCATGAGCTACTGAAACCTGTAGCCAGGTGTGGACATGAAGAGAGGTGAAAGTTTACCCAACTGGCAAAATGTGCTTGCAGAGAATCAATGTATGTCGCTTTAAACATATATACATACTCTTTCCAAATTGTCACTTTGTTTTTTTTTGTGTGTGTGTGTGTGTGTGTTCTATAAGGCGTTAAATTGCGAAGTCAAATTTTCTTTAAGTCATGTTTGATGTACAGAGCAATTTTATAACAACTGATGGTGCTATAAAGTGGCACAATGTGCCTGGAAAATACCTAATACTGCCCCTTTAAGGCATCTTTAACCAGATTTTAAGGCGCCTCAGGAATTATTGTAGTTATTAACTACTTTCTATAACAAAAGCAATAAAAAAAATCTATTTGTTGAAAAGCTTCTTCAGCAGATCTTCTCCTATAAAATCTACTTTTACAAATCTGGGCAATGATGTCACCTGTTTTTCTGTCCTTTTTTGTATTTATACTCATTTTTATATGCATATGAATATATAAGATAAATAAAGCATAAGAATTTATATAGTACATAAGTAAAGCACATTTTGTTTAAAACATAACCGTACTTTTCCTTTTTTTTTAAATGATGTCATCTTAGCCATCAGTTGGTACAGGTTTATACTTTGAGTGTATTAACTTCATTTTTTTTGTGTGTTTTCGTTTTTCTCTCTGTTGTCCAGCTTACATGAAAAGGCGGCTGAGCTCTCTGAGCGACGGCCACTCTGTGGACGGAGTTTTACCGGGGCCCGATTACATGCAGGGCTCCCAGAGCCCGGGGGGCCAGCAGCAGCTGAAGAAGCCCAGGGTGGTCCTGGGCCCCGAGGAGAAGGAGGCCCTAAAAAAGGCTTATCAGCAGAAACCCTATCCCTCCCCTAAAACCATAGAGGAGCTGGCCTCCCAGCTCAACCTGAAGACCAGTACGGTCATCAACTGGTTTCATAATTACAGGTCAGTCTTGAATCTAATCCTGAATACCAACTGGTGAGACGCAATGCTTCAAATCATACTTTACAATGCAGATGGGAGGTTTGCATACATATTGTCATATTAATTTTGGTCTTTTAAAGATTTCAGTCTTCTGGTACAAACCTGACTTTTAAACACAGAAATGTTCAGCTGGTTCTCCAGGCTGAGTCATTCCTTTGTATCTGAGGTGAACTGTTTGGGCTGGATGGTGGAAACAAGAAGTCGTTTATTAGTTAATCTGACCTCAACATAATTGAAAACATATGAACCGTTTAAATCCCAGTCAGTGTCAGCAAACCAGCCAGTCATAATGATGATGAGGTTGGCTTCTTTAAAGGACATTTTGCCAAATAGTTTTTGTAGGGTTGAAACGATAATTGAAATAATCATCAACTTACTTAGTAATACATTAATTAATTGTTAAGACAATGTATTCAGAGCAGTAATTAAGCCTCGCCTGTACAAAAAAACCCCATACAACTTGCATTGAAGATGGCAAAGAAACTTGTCTGTAAATTTGTTTTACCCAGAAATCCTCATATGGTGTTTTATCTTCACTTAATTCAAATTTTTTGAATAAAAATTGCATTAGCCCTTTAACCCTCACCCCCAGAAAATACAATGCATGTTGCTATCCAATCATTATTCCCTTAATCCAAAAATAATAAACACTGTATTGATGTTAAATCAAACAGAAAGAACTGAGCTTTCCACATGTTGACGTTGGAAGCATTTTTTAGCTTCAGATGCTTCCTGTTACAAATGATATAGCGTTCACTAAGGGAATGCTGTGTTATTGCAGTTTAGGCAAGAAGATGTTTATTTAAAAAGGATTCGAGTGATTTGTTTATATTTTTAAGTAGTTCTAATATTAAGAACATTGTTAGTGGTTAAATAAAAAAAAAACTGCTTAGAATGATCAATTTCATAATCAGTGACTGAAATGATTATTAGCTGCAGCCCTAATTTTTAGAGGTGTACGTATAAATTTGCCTGTATGTGTAACTTTGAACATTCATTAATAGCGGAAAATCCTCACTAATAAACATGAGCAGCAAATTCTGTTAATATCGTCCCACTCATGTAATAGTAGTTCAAATAAATCATTGATGTCCCATAATCTCTTCCTCTGGCAACTCAGTTTTTATTCTTCTTTTTTTTTATAACTTGTCCAGCAGTGAACTCGTTGCACACTGCAGCAACGCAAATAAAATGTTTATCTCCTTGTTCCGTATGAAATATTCTAAAACAGGCTATGCAGAGAACCTAGAAATTATTTCATTTCAGACTTTGACTCTGGGTTTGAACCGTCTTCTCCAGGTCACGCATCCGAAGAGAGCTTTTCATAGAGGAGATCCAGGCAGCTGGGGGGATGGGGCCTGGCAGCGAGGGAGGATCTCCATCCCTCCGCGGGTCCAAATCAGGGGAAGGGGACAGCTGCGACGGGACAGAGTCCGAGGGCACAGTGGAGACCCGCCAGGGCCTGGGCGTCGGCCTGGAGGATCACAGAGGAGCGTGCAAAGACCAGGGCATGGAGGTAGAGTCCGAGGCCGGGGGCTCCAACGACTCCCCCGCAGAGTTGGACTGCAGCGCCTCGGGCTTGGCTGGGCCGGGCTCCAGCTGCGGGCAGAGCGGACTGGGCATCTTTGGCCTCACGGAGGCGTCCTCCGCGAGCGCCGCCTCCAGTACGAACGTCCCCGCCAGAAACCCCAGGGACAACAATCTGCGCAAGAAGAAGGCGGCCAACCTCAACAACATCATCCACCGGCTGGAGAAGGCCGCCAGCAAAGAGGACCCGTCAGAGTGGGAGTTCTAGCTCCACCCAGACCGACCCCGGGACCCCTCCCCTCGTCCTTGCCGTCTCATAACCTCACGACCTCTAACCTTGGAAACCCCTCCTGCTCTGTTCCAGTCGGAGAGCGGACACAGCCAAAGTCAAGCTCAGCAGCCATTTTTATTGCATAGAAGCTTTCCAAAAAAAAAAAAAAACCACAAATAAAACATAAAGAAACAAAGTGTGGTTGGCAAAATCCTTAAAAAGAAGATTTTACGGAGTACGTAGAAGAACAAAATAAGAGAATTGTCTCTCCTGTTTTTTTTTTTTGTTTGTTTTTGTAACTGAATTCTTTTTTGTTTGTTTTGTTTTTGTACTGAGAAAAAGCACTTAGCCGTCCTGCTGGCCTCTGGCCCTGCTGTACCTCCCCCCCTTATCACCAGCCACTGGTGCACCAGAACTGGTCAGTCCTGAGCTGAGGGTCTGACCCGCAGCCAGGGTTTGAACCTGGACTCGGTATCACAGGCAAGGCCTGACACAGCAGCTGTCACAGTGATTAGACACTGATAGACGATAGATAGCGACAGAAACTCTCTTACAAGAACTCTCACTTTCTTAAAGGAGATTTTTTTTTTCCTCTTCTTCTTCTCACCTCCCAAGTGTCCACAAACCTCCCCTCACTCAGTGAGACGCCTCATTTTTTCACACTGTAGAGTGACTGTTACAAACCCTTTGCCTTTTTCACTCACTGCGTGTGTGTTTGTACGTTAGGGGTTGTGTTGGCGTGCACCTGTGTGTGTGTGTGTGTTTTATGTGTGTGTGTGTGTATACACCTAAATGTGGTGCGTACGTCTCTTCTCGGCGGCAGCGTGTTTTCTTTGAGTCACTCCTACGCTCTTTGGAGGGTAGTGGGAAGCCTGCTGGCTGAGCTGCCATGGTTACTGAAATAAGACAGATGAACTTTGACCTGTTCTGTCCCATATCCTGTCCTGCTGACTGCCATGTGATGGCCAGAAGGATCGTTTTAATTCCTCGCAAACATACGCACTCATCTGAAGAGGAAGGAAGGAAGGAAGGAAGCGACTTTTTCTTGCCGCCTTTCGCCCCCTTCTTCTTTTTAGGATGACGGATGATCCGTTTTTGATACTGCAATTAGGTTGCCAATAAGAGATTGCACAGTCTTATCGACTCTAAAGAATACAAAATAGGGAATTTTAGGAAAGCATTTTTAATTAGTACAAAAACGACAGAAAAGAAGAGAGAAACAAGTTACTGCTAGAATTTGCAACAAAAAGAAAAAGGCAAGTAAATTAGAACGGAATAATGTTGCGTTGTCGAGATGCGACACGACGTATCCATGTAGTACTGTAGCTGTCCGACATGGCGACGCTCTTCGTGGGTCTCTTGTTGGGGTTTTTTTTTTCCTAGGTTGTGCACACTGCAGCTGTGTGCGTGTTTGCACCACTAACGAAAAAGAAACGTTTTTTCCTCTGTTCACAAACCATGTTTTTATAGGCCAAATCAGGAAGAGTGTGTGTGTGTGTGTGTGTGTATGTCTTTTTGTGTGCATTTATACTTGCCTGCATGTCAGTCAGGGTTGAGGTCAATTCACACAGTAAAATTTTAAGACTTATATTATGATTCTTGACTGAAAAAAAAACAAAAGAGACGAGTTTTAGCAGAGTTGAACTGCTGAGCTCGATTATCATGTACTTTCTGCTGGTTTTCTGTCAAAGTGAGTTCACTCCAACCTCCCCCGACCTTTGACCCTCTACCTGACCCTTACCGATTGTGAGTAGTTTCCAGTCTTCTCCAGTCTATCCTGAATCCAGGGATGTGTGTGTGTGTCTTTTTTTGCATTGAATTCTACTGTAAACACTACAAACTTTAAGGCATATCACTTCCCTCCCTTGTCCTACACAAGCCCTCAGTGCCTGTCAGCCCACTGCCTCCCTCTCCCCCAGAGTGTGTGTGCGCGTGCGTGTGTGTGTGTGTGTGTGTGTATAAGTTTGCATGGATGCACGAACACACAACGTGCTCGTGCGCGAGCGATCGAGGAGCGTTGGGCGTTTCTAACGAGTGGGGTCATATTTCGTATATCTACTTGCACACACTACTAGTGCACAACTGACACCCTTCTTTAAGCTGTTTGATGCGTTACCATTGCATTAATCTTCTCACAAAGTAGTGTAATACTATGATTTACTGTAGCTTGGTTTTATTGCTATTTTTTGCATTTATAGTTTGGTTTTTATTCTGCTTATTTATAGGTGCTGTATTTTTTTTTTTCATTTAATGTCTTATCATATGAGTTGTCTATTTTTTAAGGGATTATACTGTTCCTGAGGGCAAGTAACATTTTTATTATTAGACGTATAGACTGCCGGCAGTATTGGTTACTATTTACAAAGATGTACTAGTTCTCATTTGTTTGTATATTCATGAATCCTAAAGTTTAGTGTCATTTCAATAGCTTTGGAGATGTGTTTTTGCTACAGTTCATGCTCCCATAAGCATAAAAGCTCTTACCACAAATGTTATGCTCTTAAATTGCTAGCTAGAGAATCAAAGGACATATCAAGATCACTGAATATATGTTAGTCTATTTTATTCTATTCTGGGATAATGATGTTTTAGTTGTTCTTTTTTTTTTGCTTTGGGGCAAGCCCAACACTAACGCTCAACAGGGCATGCAGCTCTTTCTTTAGCCAGACTTCGCCCATCCATTTATTACACCCACATAATTACCTGGTCTGAATTTGTACTCTTTTAGTCAACAAAAAAAAAAAGCAAAAACAAAAAAAAAGAAAAAGGTCAAATGAAATTACTTTAACTTGAGAACGCATGCTCACTTGAAAGAGGTCATATCTGCCAAATTGAGATTAGAGAAGCGTACCAGCGAGCAGGACGAGCTGCGCCATATCGAGCAGAGATAGCCAGCCTATGATTATGCAGAATTTCTATTGCAGTTAGCAAACGAAGCACTTAGGAGGATCTTTTTATGACTCAAACCTCGGACAGGGTCTGTAAACACTACGACGGAGTACGAGCCCAGGCATCCTGGGAAGTGTTTGCCTTTTTTTTATTTTTTATTTTTTTATTTATTAGTTTTTAGGGTAAGGGTTTAAATTTTTAAACAACGGTTGTAAACCAAGCACAGACTCCTTTTCCGCGTCCGAACACTAAAAACAATAAGGTGGCTGTGCCTGTGTCGAACACACGACAAACTGTAATCCTGTCCAAACTACAGATCTGTGTGACACAATAAGCTGTTGTCCTGTACAGTTGTAGATACTGAGTAACCACCTGCTTTGGTCTCCATACTAAAGCCTTTCTTCACACACACACACACGCCCCCCCCACACACACACACCACTTTTTCCGGACTTGTTCATCCTGGTCAGCCAACAGGGTCTTTGCGCTGATGCGTTTGCTGAAATTGGATTTTCTAAAACAGATGCATCTTGGTCATTTAAAATATGGTTTGAAGGATTATTTATTCAATTCCAAAAAGTCAAACTCAGATTTATTTATTTTTTCCCACATAGTGTGAAATACTTGAGGTGTTTATTTCTGGCCGTTTTGATTATTACAGCTTATGAAAACCCACAATTCAGTTTCTCTGAAAATTAGACTATTTGGTTAGATCAGGAGCCAAATAACTCGTTTAGAGACGTAAATCTCACTTGAATTTTTGAAAAGCAGCTTTTTTGACATATCTACTCGAGCGAATTTCTTATCATATTTGAAGTACTGGCATTTATTTCTTATTATGATTTAAAGTAAAGATAAACATAATAGGATAGTTTTTTATTTTTTTTAAATCACATAGATTCTAACTGAATGACAATGAGAACAGATCTAAAAACGTATCAGTGGTACTTTTAGTGTCATTCTTTTCTAATGTTGCAGGTTAGAATTTAAAACCTTTTTAAAACAAAAAAAAAACCCTGCTTTTGTTATATTTATTTTAAAACATTACCCAATTACTTTTGAACTTTTAGCCAAATTTATTAGGAGCGTCTCTTTGGACCTGCAGGTTGCAGAAATAAGAATATTTAGCACAGAAATACTTAAGAGTATGTTTGATCAAGACTACTTTGGCTTGAGTTACTGCGTTAATGCGGCGTGGCATGGAGTTCTACTGAGTTGCCATGGAAACCCAGGTTGCTTTGACAGCTGCTTTCATATCATTGTCCTTTTGACAATACAGAAACTAAATGTTGGGTTTTCATTGGCTGTTCGCTTTGACCTTTAAAATGAATCCAAACTCGTTTCAAATTTACCGAGACGCTGCAGCGACTCTTCCTGCGGACGCCACGATGTCAGACATCCGTCGTCCATAGCAGATCTTTTTTTTTTTTTTTTTTTCCACACTAACCCAGCAGCCTCTGCAAAAACACGAAGCACTTAAAACCATCGCCTGTTTTCTACAGCCACCGTTTCATCCCAAACCGAGATCATCAGATTCGTGCCTTTATCTGCAAAGCAGGGCACCAAACTAGTGATGTCACATGGACAGTTCCAGCTGATGTCTCACTCCAGATCCAAGTTTCTTTCTCACAGATTTCATTTTTGGTACCGAAAGCGTTTTCTCGTAGAGTGCAAACTGTGGTGTGTTCTCCTGACTGAGCTGCAGTCGTGTTTCAGTCCAGGTCCTCATGTTTGGCCCTTCCCAACGCCTCCAACAACCCCTTCCACTTCCTTCACTCCCCCTCAATGCGTTTCTTGTGTTGTACATAAAACTAGCAGCGAAAAACAAAAGGCCAGAGCATTGAATGAAGGAGGAAGCATGCAGAAACAGCAGCGTACACTGTAAGAACACTGAATTTATTCACGGGGCATTTTTGTTGTAGTTTTTTTTTTTATCTTTTTTTCGTCTGTTTTTACGTCAGGTTTTGCTGTGACATTGATAATGGCACTACATGTATTGATAATGACGCGTGCCAATTCAAATGGGTTCTTAGGATGAATTTAAAAAATGAAAATGGAGAAGGAAGAGAGAGAGAGACGGGTGTAAATAAGGTGCCGATTGATTCGCTTTTGTCACAGCGCGCTTCTCGTTCGATAGACAGGAGAGGAGAGAAGGGACGATTCAGGACTTTTCCATGATCCACAGATATTTTTCTACAAATTTAAATCAGATGATTCTATACACTGTTGAATAACATTGTAAAGGTGTAACAGATGCTGTATATCATATCATGTTTCTGAAGTTGTGAAAGCTTTACTGTATGATCTGTTTTTGAAGTAGTAGTTCCTCGTTAGTTGTGATGGAAGCCCGAACAGCAGCAGCAGCAGCACTGGTCACCATATTCAGGAGAAAAACAATAACAAAAAAAAAAGAGAGAGAGAAACCTCAGATGTTTTTTTTGTAAAACTTTTAGAATATATCTTATGAAGTGGGTTTTTTGTAAAGAAACACTTTCTGAATCAGCGGTGCTGTACTTATAGCACACTCAGTAATACATTTTATTACATAGCACAGCACAATAATCCTCCTTTTAAGCTTCCCCCCTTCCCCCCTCCCCTCCCGGCCCGTGCGTCCACGTGCGTTTTGTTTTCCCTCTCGCGCTCACGCTGGCTCGTCTTCCGTCTGAGAAACCATCATCTCTCGGTTCCTTCACGCTTCAGTGAAGGACTTGGAACTCCGCGGCGGCAAAACATTTCAAGACGTGAAAGACGAAGCAAAAAAATAAATAAAATAAAGAAAGAAAAGGAAAAATAACAGCCAAATAGTGACGTAGTTCTCCGCTTCTGTCGGCAGGCGGTCGACAGATTTCCGTGTTGCTACCTAGTGTCCGTTCGCTCATAGCAGGAACCACAGTGTAGTCTGAAAACCAAATGACCCGGAGGGAGGTCTCCATCCCCCGCATATCGCCCTCCTCACCCCGTCGTCCTCCCTCTTTTGGAAAGCTTTAAGATGCTCGTCGAGGCTTTAGCAGGTTCAGAGTGTTTCTAGATGATTTTTTGTTTTTCTCCCAACACCGCCATCAACAACGTGGAAGTAATAATCCTCATAACTTCTCCCACTGCTTCTTTTGTGAGTGTGTGTGCGTGTGTGTGAGCGAGCGGAAAGTGTGTGTTGTAGTACAAGAGGCTGCATGACTGTAAAGGGATGTTACAATGTTTTTATTCTGGGTTTTTTTTTTGTTTGTTTTTTTAAATAAGTGGTTTCTTCAGCACTTCTGTCACTCCTGAGATGCTTTTATTTCTCTGTCCTTCGGGGTGTCCCTCTGTTTGTTTGGTTTTTTTTCCTCATGTATCATTGTTTCTTTTAGCTTTCTATTTACTAAACGTATCATGTTGTTTGTTCTCAGCACTGTAAAACAGTCCCTTCTACGACATTGAAAAGCAATATCACTGTATGAAACGTTCACAATGTATTTGTTATGATTGACATTTGATTCATCATCATTATTATTCACATGCACCCTAGGTGTGATAATTGAAGTAAATCTCTTTTATACAAATACTAAAAGTGTGCTTTTGTTGTTTGTTTGTTTGTTTGTATGGGTTTTTTTTCTATAACACGGTCGGTTCCCAAACTTATAAGTATTCTCAGAGAAAGGGGTCAGTTGAGGTTGAAATGAATCGTTAGGGTTTCAGAGGTCTTTTGGACTCCTCCGGCCGTCTCCCTCAGGTGAGTCGCTTCAGATGATGATGTGTTCTGCACAGGAAGTGACGCGTCTGTAACCTGTGACTGATCTCGTGCGCTCCACAGGCCGCTACTCCGAGCTGCAGGTGGAGTTTTCCGCCGCGGTGCGCACCAGCGCCGAGCAGAAGGAGCTCATAATGAAGCTGGAGCACGACCTGAGCACCATCCAGGCCATGTCCTCCCTGTCGCGGCCCGACGCCGACGGGTCGGAGGTCGGCAGCATGGGCAACATCCCGGAGCCCATCAAAGAGGCCTCCGCTGCATTTGCAGGTGCGTCCACGGCAACCATGTCGTATCGAGTCACTTCTGCAGACAAAACATGATTCAAGTTAGTTTCAATGTGATCAGATTTAGTTCAGTTAAATCCTAATTCTAATATAATATAGTTAGAAACTGTTAGAGAAGCATTGGACCAGGCGTACCTTTTATCAGACAGAAAAACTAAGCATACACAAAGTCAGCAGTAGCAAAGGCTTTGAGGAACAAGGTAATGATAACAAGGGTTAAATGGAGTCAACCAGGAAGGATGCACTTCTCTAAACAGAAGCACTTTGCGGTGAGTACTGTCCATTGGAGAGTCGATTCAAAGATGCACAATGTTTCTACCTTAGGCATAAGTTACATTAGTGAGAAAGGTGCAGCTAAACTTTGAAGCACTAGGTCAGGCGTACTTTCTCATTGATAGAAAAACCAACCGCATCTGTAGCACTGAGCAGGGGTCACTTTCTATTAGGATTACAAAGAGCCCATTTATAGCTGTGACGGAAACAGATCGGTCAGTAGCTTCTTTCTAGAAAGAAATACAGGAGAGAGAAGCCAAGAGGACTTTAAATGAAAAAGGAAAACGAAGGGAACACGAAGTCGATGGCAGCAATAACTCCACCATTGGTTTTTGTTCTGGAAAGAGAGACAGCTAAACATGGCAGAAAAAAAACTAAGCTTAATCAATAGCTTCCTCAGTCGCTTAGCTTAGGAAGGAGACGTTGCTAAAAGCAGAACTGGTGGTACTTTCCGCTGAAGCGAAAAGCAAAGAATTGTCAGTGTTGGTGTTGGTGGCACTAGTAAATGTCAGTCGCTTTCTTCCAAGAAAGGGATGCAGTAGAACTGAGCCGGAGGTACTTAAAGGAAGATATTATGCAATCAATGGTATCAATATATGTTTCATTTCCTTCATCCAAGAAAGAAGCACAGCTAAACAAAGAAGCACTGAGTCTGGGTTACTCTCTGAAGAAAACACAGTTGATAGCAGCCATGTTTCTGTCAAAGGAAACAGGTGGACGTTACAAGAAAGACACTTCTTACCTCATTAAACAAAAACCCCGTCCGTCCCACAAGTACAACGTTTTTCTTTTAGATTTGTAGAGTTGAATGGAAAGCAGTATGTGCTATAAGATGTTTTATTTCTGAAATCTCTTTATCCTCCCACAACACACACACACACATATATATATATATATATATATATATATATATATATATATATATATATACACACACAGTATATATTACTAACTATGCAGTAGATTGAGGGAAACTCAGATAATCAAGAGAGCAAGAGTTTCTTTCAGCCTAATCTGAGCTGCAGCAGGATTAAAAAGAGGACAGCGTGCTGCTTACACAATCAAGCCCTTAAAAACAGAAAGGCAAGTGTTCTTTGATTTGGCTCAGGGGTTATCGATGGGAAGCAAAGTTTCTGTGACAGCTTGATGGCAATCCAAAGCACGCTGCCAAAATCCCTCAGCAGCTTCTTACAACAGAAACCTTGCTGAAGGCTGCCTGATCGGAATCTCACCTTTTATTAAGTCTAACTTTACAATCATAATGAGAAAAAAAAAATAAAAATAATCTAAATTTGAACTTCCGTTTGCCACGACTGACTTTGTTCTGTTTAAGTTAGATTTTTTTTCTGTCCTTTTAAATTCAGATCAAGAGAAAAACATCCGTTATTAATCTGTGGCAGATTATATTTACAATAAAGATGGATGGTTTAATTAAAATGGATAACAAGAAGCTCCACTGCTGGTTGGTAGTAAGAAAAGGGAAGTAAAGACATTAAGTTTTTTTTGGTTGTACTTGATTTAAGATAAAAAAAAATTTAATCTTAAAGATAAAATATTAGTTTCTGCAGAATTTGTACAAATGTTATGTAATTTTGAAAGATTTTTCTTTCATTTTGCCTCTCGTATTACAGACTACATGTAGTGTAGGGTCAGATGGTTTGTTTTCTGTCTTCTGATGAGACAAATGAAAGAAATCGGCTTTTCACCGGGTGTCTGCACATCTTTAAAAAGTCTTAAATTCACATATCTAAAATTGAGGCCTTAAAATGTCTTGAATTCATTTTTTAAAAATGTAAGTTGGTCTTAAATACATTAATCACAGGTCTTAAACTTTGTTGTGGTAGCATTATTTTATGTAGTTTATTTTAATTCTCCCGGGACTTTTCTGTCACTCACAAACACGTTTATTGCGTTCTGTGACCCGAGGCGATTGAGGCTATTGCTAACACACTGCTAATAAACCCTTGCTAGCAAGCTAGCTAGTATTTTTGCCTGTACCATGGGGATGAAGCTGGGTTCAGTTTTTGCTATCCTCGATTGTAAAGCAGCAAGTTCTCCCCAAAATCCCATATATTTACTTTTGTTTTAGGTCTTAAATTTCATTCAGGGTGGCATTTAAATGATCTTAAAATCTCTTATATTTGATTAGCTGAAACCTGCAGATACCCGGTTTACAAATCCACCTGTATGTAAACAACTAAAGTCCATAATAGTTTGGTGTTGAGGTGATGTCTGTGGCCCGTCACCTCCAGGTTCAGCCGCGACCCCTCAGCCTGAGCTTCCCCAGGGCCAGATGGACTCTCTGCTGTCCATCATCTCCAGCCAGAGGGAGCGTTTCCGCTCTCGGAACCAGGAGCTGGAAGCCGTGAGTCGCTCACACAGACCTTAAACGTGCCCCCGTTTATGTTTCTACCGGATGGAGTCTTCCTCATGCGTTTCCCTCTCGACCCCTGCAGGAGAGCCGCTCCATGCAGCAGACCATGCAGGCCCTGCAGGGCGAGCTGGACAGCCTGAGGGGCGACAACATCAAACTCTACGAGAAAATCAAGTTCCTGCAGAGCTACCCGGGCAGAGTGGGTCTTCCCTCGCTCTTTTGGAGGTTGATCCCGGAAGAGAGCATGAAGGGAAACTAAAATCTGTCCATGTTGTTGTTTTCAGGCCGGAGGCAGCGACGACACTGTGATGCGCTACTCCTCCCAGTACGAGGAGAGACTGGATCCATTTGCTTCCTTCAGCAAGAGAGTATGAGACACGCAGCACACTTTACTCAGCACAAGCAGTCCTGAGTGCTCTCAGTAGAGTCCGAATAGTTGTTTTTCCCCTTATTTAAAAACAACAATATTTTACCTGAAGTTTCTGATTCAGTGTTTCATTCGTTGCCACCTTTTCAGTCCATCTTTAATTTGCAGAAATCCAACCAACCTTTAGTGGTTTAAAGGTAGATATACGGAAGAGGTCAGATCTGTGAGCTGAAGGGAAGGAGTCCATACGAGTTGAAAGCAAGAAGGAAGAGAAACCATCATCAGTAGTGGCTACATACACCTAGTGTTTAAAATGCATTTTTTCATTCTAATAGTCCTAATTCACCTTTGAAAGAGTTTCAATTTAAAATATAAATAACCCTGGATGTGGGTCAAGCTGGATAATTGTCTGTTTCTGTGACATTGATGTTGTGTTCAGGAGCGTCAACGTCGATACCTGAGCCTCAGCCCTTGGGACAAAGCAACTCTCAGTCTGGTGCGTCTCGGTCTAAGAGAATCTCTCTGTCTCTGTGTTTGATGCCACTCAGACCCACACACTGCTCTCTGTTCCCAGGGCCGTGTGATCCTCTCCAACAAGATGGCCAGAACCATCGCCTTCTTCTACACCCTGTTCCTGCACCTCTTGGTCTTCCTGGTAAGGAACGGGTTAAACCACTGTGTGAAGTTTAGCTTTAGAGAAAAAGGGACTCACCGTTTTTTGTTTTTTTTTTTTAAATCTTGAATTATTTTTATTTTTTTCCCCAGGTGTTGTACAAGACTGCTTGGAGCGAGAGCATCGGCAGAGACTGCACCGCTTTCTGTGCTAAAAAGTCAGCGTTCGTCCTGCTCTTGGCTCTGAAGGCTCAAACATCCTGCTAACTAAAAAAAAAAAAAAAAAATTTAAAATGTTTTTCTCCATTTTCCTGCCAGGTATGCTGACCACCTCCACCGCTTCCATGAGAACGACCAGAACCTTTAGGCTGCCCCTCTTCGGCACAAGCTTTAGAGCAGCTCTCCTCTTGCTTCAGAAGTCGATTCTCCTCCTCTCTGGTTGCAGTAGCTCTTCTGTCCACCAGAGGGCGTTTAAGGCTGTGGACAGTTGAGCTTTTCATTCCCCGTTTCCTTCTCTCTAACAAACCTCAAACGCTTTACTGGTCTAGGTTTATGACTTGCTGGTTTTGGATCACTTATATACTGAAAATGGTGTTGACATTGTGTTCTGGTTTAATGAAGGTTAGTGTAGTTAACGGGACCAGGGTAGTCATTTTTTTTAACGGTTTCTATGGTGACAGGTTAGCAGTAGAAATAAGATCTGATCACGGTGGTGGTATGAATACAGTTTTTTCTTGATTTACGGCGTTTAGAAGTGAATTGGGTGCAGTTTCATTGATTTTTCTGTGGTGCAGAGATCCTCTGGTTACTGTGACTTCCTGACTGATGTCACTGCAATGATTTGAGTTACGGAGTCTGTCATCCTTAAGGACATTACTGTGCATGTTTTCCTGCTTACTCCTCCCTTTCCATCCTTGCAGCTGTATTCTAAATAAAGACCATGCAGCAGTTTGCTGTGGAGTGTTGTCGTTTTGTCCCCGTTCCGAGCCGTAGCTGCTTTATTTCTGCCCGTTTCCCTTCAGCTTTTATTTACGTCTAGAAGTGATTTTTCTCTCCTTTTAAAGTGCCGGGCTTCAGGGGTCAGGAGTTAAACCTGGAGCCGCTGCATCATGGACTCTGGCCTTCGTATGTGGCACCCCTGCTCTCTTCCTCCCACATCTGAATTATTAATTGCATTTATATGTCAGGTTTGTGGTTCCAACACAATAACGTGACCGATGCAGCATATTATTGTCGACGTGTGCGTGGCAAAATAAGGCGAGAAGACAAAAACCATTGCATTGGGACGAGAAATTAACATTTCATTCTATTTTCTGTTTCATTCATCCAGTAACAAATATGAATATAGTTCATGTCGCAACAAACAGAAATCGTGAATGAAAAGGAGCAGGCAGAGGTCAACTTCTGCCTGCTCCTTTTCAACTCGAAAGACTATTTCAAATACACCAAGAGATGCATAATATTAGAAATATTGGGAAAATATTTTAATTTCTATATGTTATCCATTTGTTTCATCAATCTGTTCGTCTTCCATCCTTGTAGTTGGTGGATTTTGCCGTTTCTACACTTAAAGCTTCTCCAAAGGCTTCATTTTCTTTTAAGATTTTAAACACGCAGAATTCCCAAAACCTTTAAATTTTACAATTAAACGATTAAATTGAGATGAATCTTAAATGTGTGTGTTGGTCTGTTTATTGCTTCTTTCACTTTTATTATTATGAAGCAGTCCGCACCAGTTTTTTGCCCCCATAATTTAAAGTCTTCCTACAGGAATCGAGTGATTTCTCTGAAGCAGAACTACAAACCCCATAATGCACAGCAGCTCAGTCTGAACGAAATGATTCAGAGCATTCACTTCAAGCCTGCGTACAAAGTTCTGTGCCTGAAACCGACTTCTTGCGTTTTCAGATCAATTGAGCCGCTACGCCAGGTTTATGCAAAGAATAAATTGCACATTGGAAAACCAAGTGAGGCGACTAATGAAGAAAATCTCTACTATTTGGATTTTATTTAGAGGCATATATGAGTAACAGGAGCAAATGTAAACACATGGAACACTGTTTTTGTATAATTTCATTTGTATTTTGGTTTTTTTATCGTATAAAATACATTGAAGTGTAGTGATGTCAAAAATGTCAACATAAGCGTTTATATTTCACATAAAGAATACAATATTGTATGGAGGCGTTGAAGTGGAAAAGCAGGTTTAAAATTAAAATTATGCTCAGCCCCAAAGCAACACGGATGCACACACAGGAGGACAAACCCACTTTGAGAGCGTCATGTGTGTTTTAACTGAGAGGAAGCAGGAGTACCCAGAGAGAAGTGTTGCTTTTTTCCAGGCGGTCATATTCTAGCATAACTTGAGCTTCTCTTGTTGACCTTTTGACCTCAAAGCAACCAACTAATAACTGCAGTGAAAGTAAAAAAAAACAAAAACCTCACAATGTGCTGATTGGAGATTTAAACGTCGGCAGCCCCACTCAAAGCTCCCTTCCCTCCCGTCTGCATTATTCATGAGACGCCTCCTCTTCAGGAGCGCCTCAGCGTGCGGCCATTAGAGCCTGGCACTCTTCCTCCTCCTCCTCATCCTCCTAATCCTCCTCCTCCACTTTTCGCTGCGCCTCGTCCTCGTTTTGCTTATCAATCAGAGCAGACGGCGAGCTATCTCAGCACAATTACGGCCTCATCCTGCCCTCTGCATCGCCGTTCACCTTTAACCCCACACACCTCATTCAACCCCCATCATCCTCCTGGGCTCCAGCACTTACTCCGTTTTCCCTTATCTCAGCTGCTCCAGCCTCCATCAGGAATAACAAAAGGTCTTGAGTGAAGCCTAATGGCGCTGATGTTATTTTTACTGCGGACGACGGCTCTCTTTATTCAGACTGATCTGACGGGAGAGGCCCTTCATGTCGCATTTCCCCCAGTGAGGAAGTAATCTGCTTTGGTGGTTACAAAAATATATATATATATAGATTGAAATATTCTTGTTTGTTTCATTTCCAGCAGGAGTTCAGCAGAGGGCAATGAAGCTGTGTTTTATTGTCAATATGACTCATTCATCTGTCATGGCTGTGAAGTGACAGACCGTGTTAGGAGTTTTTGCAGGGAAATCTGAAGTATAGTCCCTGTACGCATCTTGAAGTTTTCTGCAAAACATCTACAAACTGTTTATTTTTATTGGGGTTTAACGGGGATAATGCTGTAGGTCAACACGAAAATAGTGCATAAAATTAAAGTGAGAAATTAAATGCGCAGTTTAACAAGAGTCTTCACAAATAAAAATGTGAAGGTATAAATTTGTATTCAACCACCCTTGAGAGGACGCCCATAAAACACCATGTTTTATGGGCGTCCTTAAATTCATGTGTCCAAAATTAAGTCCTGAAAATGTCTTAAATTAATTGGGGGTTAAGTTAATCTTAAATACATCAGTCCCTGGTTTAAAATTTTGTTGTGGCAGGACTATTTAATCTCATTTATTTCATGTAGCTCTTTTATTTTCTTGCAGGACTTTACCGTTACGTGCGCAGACATCTCCACTGTGTTCTATGACTCAAGGCGGTCGCTAATTAGCTGCTAATATGCTCATGCTAGCTAAAGCAAGGGTAGAATTAGCTAGATGTTTTTACATCCATTTTAGGGAAGTGTAAGTTTATCTGCAGTTGGCTGAACATACTTATCTTCGCCGACATATATAGCTTCTTTGCGATTTTCTTTGGTGCATTTCTGTCATGATACAGGTCTTAAATTGCATTCATAGTGGTCTTAAAAGGTCCTTAAATTTGAATTGGTGAAACCTGCAGAAACCATGTAAGTGAAGTGCTGTCCTCCTACCTCAGAACTGTTCAGAAAGGATTCGAGCGACATGGTGAAGAGGTCGAGGAGTTCCTCTGGTTCCCAACCCACAGGGAATCTCACCATCCCTCACCGTCCACTTATATCTTCAATTTACTCAAGTAAATTGAAGATTTACTTGATTTAAAGTCTATCTTTACTCAAGATCTACTTGAGTAAAGATAGACTTGAGTATATCTTCAATTTATTCAAATAAATTGAAGATATAAGGTGAGTGGTCATAATGTTGCTGCTGATCCATGTCACCATACCTGGTTGCAGCCCAGGGGCCCACATCCTGGTGAACCCGGCCCTGTGTGTGTGTGTGTGTGTGTGTGGGTGTGTGGGGTCTGTGCTGCTTTGAGGGCCTGAATTCCTCCACGCTGTGTCCTGAATGAATGCAGAGCTTCAGCAGAGCCTCCGGGGGGAGATGAATTATGTAACAGTTCCTCTCTGCTTGTTTTTTGTATTTTTATTTTTCTTCCTCCAGGTAAGCTCTCCGCTCCCTCTCCCATTCAGAGGCTCCGTCTTCATTCATTCCTCTGCGGCTGTGAAAATCTCATTCAGGGCTTTCATTGAATCGACGGATCCATTCAGCGTTTCTCTCCTTTTGTGTCGTTAAGTAGCTCAAACCAGAAACTGCTGCGGATACAAACACTGTGTGTGTGTGTGGGAGTGTGTTTCTATATTGTGTTTCAGAATGAAATCCCTTCATTATATTTCAGCTCCTCACAACACTTGTCCTTTGAAATCCTCGCGCTTGTTTTCTGTGTGCATTAAAGTTGTTGTTTTTTTCTGCCCCCTCCGCCTCTGCATCACCCCGTCGCCACGGCGTTGCGATGGCAACAGGCCTCCTCTGTCAGGTGACTCCATGCCAAACGCTCCCCTTGCTCAGTCCAAACCTCTCCCCACATTCAGAGTCTGGCTGCGGGGAGAGCATCATGGATTTTATCGTCTCTTTATTGACACAAAAAGAAAAAAATCCAAATTTAGATTAATTCAAATTCAACCCTCACACACCAAAAAAAGAAAAACTGCTTTGAAATAATCATAAGTAATTTTATTCTCTATATAGGGAATCTGAACTTGATTTATGAAGCACAGCATGAATACTTTAGCTGAGAAACACAGATATGTTTTGAGGAAAAGGATGCTACCAAAGTGTGAACTTCATTTCAGCATTCAGTCTTCATGAGAATCTTGACTTGCTCATATTTTCTCTTCATGGTTCTCCTGGGGGTTTTTTCCCCCCCATTCTTTCTCTGAGCACTGACTGGTCTTATTTTGGGGTGAATCTGATTGACAGCGCTAAGACCCTCCCCTTGGCTCTGATTGGCTGTTTCTGAACGGGAGCTGCGCATTTCAGCAGAGGGCGATCTTTGTTTACAATCTTTGTTTTATAAAAGTTGAGAACTGCAGCTTTAAGAGGAGACGCTGGCCGATTTGTTGTGCTGTCGTTGTCCTTGCTTTTCTTTCTCACGATCTTGAAACAATAGTGTCGGCCTCTATCGCTCAACAGCTTCAAAATTACTTTTTTAAAAAAAAACTTAAGATCAAAATTGAGCATCAACACCTGCTGTGTGAACGTCGCAAGTTTTATTTTAACGTTATACGTGTGACCTTTCTGTACCGTCTCTCTTATTTTTCATTATTATTTCCTAACTTACTACTGACCTACAGTTATCTGCATGATTCCAGTTGTCGGCACAACAAAGTTATTTTATTCTATTCCATTCTACACTCAAGTCCGGAGCCATCATCCTGCAACCTTTACTTGCATGCTTAAATTAATTACAGATTTGCAAATATGCCAAATGTGACTGACTAACCCATCAGGACAACAGAAACTAAAAGGATATTGATGAGAATACTAAAGGATGGAATGGGCTCTCTCTCTCTCTCTCTCTCTCTGTTGTGTGTGCCGTCCCGCCTGGACCGTGCCGCCCTGGGCGGGGAGCCATTTTGCCCATGAAAAAACCGCATCTGATGAAACTAATGAAATGATCTGATTTCAGTTGCAGGTAATAATGTAACAATAATGTGCAGGTCCAGCTTTTAGTGCGGTGCTGCGGTGGTGAAGTGCATTTCAAGTAGAAATCTTTCTGTTGTTTAAAATGAAACGCATTTGTAAAACAATTCAAAAGAAAGAAACCAAACCATCCGGTTCACCAGACGCTCCTGTCTCGGTGTTGTCAGACCCGGAACACATTTTTTTAATCTCTGCAGCACACGAGCGCGCCCTGACGTCGAGTCTTTCCTGTTGTTCGCTCGTGTTGTTTACCGTGTCATTGACGCTGTTATTTCCGGTGTTATGTTTGGGCCGAACCCTCCGGGCTTGGATGGGATGACATCATCACACACATCGCCTCCTGAAAGCTCTGTAGGAGGACGCAAACGGAGAAAACACACACACACACGCACACGCACATCGCGGTGTTCCTGCAGCAGGTCATCTGAGGATCCCGGTCGTTTCTAATTTGGCGCCTCGTTGATCGCAGGTGAATCTGCGGCCCCAGTACACATACAGGATTATTATTATTATTATTATTATTATTATTATTATTATTATTATTATTACGGGATGTTTTGTTGGCTCAGATTGAATCGCAAAGGTTTTCTCACCCTTACCAGGTTGCAACCATTAATTACGATTTGTTGGCATTTAACGTGACCGGCAAACACACAGCGGCATAACTAAGAAATAGAAGGAAAACGATTTATGAGTTTAAAATAAAATGTTTTTTTGTTTTTTAATCTGGAAAGTGTGGCGTGCATTTTTAACTTAAAACCCAGAGCTTGAGGAAGTCGATACATTAAAAAAAAAAACATCAAGCACATTCAGATAAACTGCTAAGTGTTTATCTGAACTTTCTCCAACAGGGACAGGAAAGCTGCTCAAAGTTGAGAAGTGATGAAGCTCATCACAGGACCATCCTGAGAGGAAACTTGTTAGAGGCTGAAAAAAGTTTAAGGCTATTCTGGAAGATTACTTTTAAGAAGAACCAGTGATACGGTTAGAATAGCCTAGTCAAAGTCCAGATCTGATCTAGTTGAGAATCTGTACCATGACTTTGAAAATGGTCTTTTTGCTATTGCAAAAAAATCCCAATAAAATATAGTGAAATTAGTGCCTGTAAGGTAACAAACTGGGCATTTATCATGTTGTTTATCATTTATCACGATAAAGTTCCATCATAAGAATTTATTATTGTCAACAAATTCCATTTAATTGGGTTCGCCCTTCTGCCCCCAAAACTGTCAATATATTTTAGGTTGTCAGTTTTACTATTTTTTCCACCTTTAGTTCATTGAAAGTATCAATAAATTTGAAAATATGAATAAATTCGGTTACTGTGTGCAGCGTAGCGTTACAAATCACACTTCTTTATGTGCCTGGTGTCCTGAAGATGGATGTTTTTCAAGATAAGTGTTTGTGTTTGTCTGCTAATGCTGTGCTATGTAGCATATCCATACGGTTGGCTAAAAACAAAGCAATAAATAGTTCTTATCACTTTTATCGATATCACGATAGTACCGCAAAATATCGCGATAAAACTTCGATATTGTCCAGCAGGTAAGAACCCGAAAGATGCGGAAGCGTCACAGAGCTTTACTTGACAGAAACTGGCTAGCCTGGACGGAGGTGTGTTGTTGTAGCTGAGCGTCACAGCAGATTCTGGTCTGCAGACGGTAAAGAAGGACCAGATTCTGCTTATTAAAATCCCGCTAACACGCTGATCATCAAACAGCCCCGAGAGGCCAGTTTCTATCTCAACCACTTAAGAAGCTTTTACAGGAAATCGGCTTCATTTCCCGCTCCTCATAGTGTGCCGCCCCGTTTGCAGTCAGAGTCCGAACGGCTCTCAGGAGGAGGTCATGCTATTCCAGCAGAGCGGCGCATTAAGCGCAAAAAAGATGAAGCCGAGACATCTTGTTTCAGCGGAGGGGAAATTAAGAGGAATAGAGGTTAAGATGTCGATCTGAACAGAGTGTGGATGAGGGATGTGAGGAGGAGGCGGCCGTCGATCCGTCCTTCCGGCAGGAAGTGTTTGAGGATCAATAAGAAGAGAGGATCTACGGAGGGAGACGGCACCGTCACTCCATCCACAACTCGATTTTCTCCTTTCCAATGTTTAAATTAGTGTTAGAGTTTTTTACTTAGCAGCATAATTCAGATTACCTTCCGAACACATCCTGTTGATTTCCATCGATAAAATGAATGTGAAATCCTGTGTTCATCCTATTTGCGATCTGTGTGACACTTGATTATGAGGATTTACTTTCTGGAACTTTCTTATCTCCAGCATCAAAGATTGAGAGTAACAGTAACCAGCTACTTTTAACGAGTGTGGAGAACGATCTGTTCTCCATGCCGAGTTCTTGATGGTTGAAGACGAGCCAGTGAGTTGAATTCCATTTATTAATACCAAAATACAGCTGCTCCATTTCGCATGCTACCTTTAGGAGTTAGCAGGACAAAATTGCATCAAACAAAAGTTTTCCATTCTCTTTGTTAGCTTGTGTCTAAGCTACGTCCTAAAGTGTGTCACTTCCTTTAGCCCGAGCTTTGAGGGCGTTTCCTAACATGTCATTTCCTTTAGCTTTAGCCTAGCAACTAGCTAAAAGAGATAGATGGAAAAACACAGAATTATTTATTCACAACACTAGTAACTTTTGACAATAGTGACAATACTTTTCGCGGTGTTGTAACTACGTTTACTTGATTAATTTTATTATCAAGTATCGCTACTATTGAGTAAAACATCTGGATACTCTGCCCACTGTGAGTAATTTTAACAAACATTGTTCTTTTAACCAAAAATTCACCAGACACAAACACACACCTAAAGTTTCACAAGTTTTGTGTTGAAGCAAACCTATTTGGAAAAATGTTGAAATAGTTACATTTTTAACAGTTCCATTTATTCTAAAGGAATCATAAGAAGTTCCAGTGAATTTGATTAGCCAGAACCAACCATCTATAGGAAGACCATGAGATCAGTTGTCTTAAAATAAACGAAGCGTTCTTTGGGGGAATGTTTAAGGTTTGTTGATTTAAAAAATACAGTAAGAGAAAACACGAGGAAAATGGGACAGACCCTGATTTTTATTTCAAATAAAAATGACCACGGTACATTTAAGGTCTATCTACCAAAATTTCATGTTGCCATGGTGATATGATAGCGATTCAGAGTTGCCTCAGGACAACTACGCACTTTTCAGAACTGGCACTTTGTTGGCTCTGGGAAACGATGGCAATTTACGCGACTCATTGAAGTTTCCGGAATTTAATTAATAAATAAATTGCATTAGGCTGCGAAACTAACTTGCCTACTAGTCGTAATGCATATTTTAAAAACAATAAAAAAGGAGAATGTTTTTATGGAGAAAATTGACAGAGCCGTTTCTACAAAAACATGGCTTCCTAAGAGTTATCTGACAAGTTAAATAAATTTTATTTGTTATCTTTTTAAGAGAATTGCGTCATTTGAAGGGATTTATTGTGTTGCTAGCTGACCCAGTTTTCTTGTAAAGTACACCACAACATTAAGCTTAATCAGATATTAAGGTTTTTTTATGCAGGTTCTAAGAATGTTTGACATGAAGTTGTAGTATTTATGAATGATTTATCAGTATTTCAGCAGACTGTCGTCCAATCGATCGACCTGTATGCACTACAGACGATCTCACTTCCACAGATTTGTTTCTGCTTTGCTAGCAAAAAAAACCCCAAAACAAAACAAAAAAAACCTCAGAGTGCATAAATCCTCGACTCTGTGCTTTCATTTGTTTATCTGTTTGCTGCCAGTAAATGATTTGCTCATCGCAAGCTTCAAGGCTGCCGAGTGGAGAGTTTGGAAAACGAGATTAATTTGTGGCTCGATTGAGGCGAAAGGCCTAACCGGTGACCCGGTGAAGCAGCTGATCGTTCCCGCTCCGTCACCAGGTGATTATTTTTCGCCCTCCGTTCAACAGATCCGATCCTCTCAGAGAGGATTACGCCGAAGCTAAGCTCGCCGTGCCACTTACTGAGAGGAAAGCGGCACAGAGACACACGAGAAGTCACGGTTTCTGCCAAACACAACCTGCATGTGGAGGGAAAACGAACGACGTGAAGCCCAGAGGAAGACGTGAGCTGAAAACGTCTCCAATCCGGATTGGGAACATTGAGGATGTGATGTCAGTTTTATGTCCCTCTGGTAACTGAAAGCGTCTCAAAACGAGGATGTCCTGTTAGATATCAGCTCTCTGAAGTTCAAATATCCTAATAAGTTTGTTTTTTTATTATTTAGAAAGTTATTCAACTGTTGTTGCACAGCAGTTGTTACCTTGGTTTGCAGCAGATATTAACCAACAGGTCCTCCAACTGAGAAAGTTGACTCCTGATAGCCAGCTTCTGTTAGCCGTCTGCTTGTCCTTGCCACCAGTTTAAGGAAATATTTCTTCACTCCTCCCTATTACCTCTAAGATTTTTTGGAGGGAGGTTTATTGTTTGAAATGATCTCACAGCATCTCATAAAATCAAAGTATCAGCTTTCTTCTGGCCCAAAGCTTTCATTTTCGTCGCTTTCTGACAGTTCCTGGTGGATTTGCTGTTATGTTTCGGGTCATTATGGTATCGCCTAGTTGTCAAAGCTCTTTAAATCTTTTTTCCAGACGAGAACCGATGCTGTTCTCTGACAATAACTCTGTCAGTAGCACACCAAGCTAAGTGCTTTAGCTTTAAATAGAGCAAACCTCTTTGAAAATGCTCAGTGTTGCTTTTGTGTCAACCTGATGTGACAAACCTGTTTTTATCAAAGTCCTCTACTCGGTTTTTGATGTTTGTTTTCGTTACTTTAATTGTTCAGTATTGCTAAACGTATATTATACATGTTGCTGTTATTCTCAGCTGTCATAGCCGTATGTTAGGTTGTACACGAGGTCATGTAGGCAGTCGAAAGATGTATTCGTTTTATTATTTTGAAATGTTCAGCCTGTACCATCATAGAAATGTGATTCTTGGTATTTTAAAATGATTGAAATTACTCATCAACGTTTACTTTCCCGCTGGAGTAGCTGGCAATAAATACATAAATAACAATAAAAGTTGACATTTCTGAGATTTCTGCAAGTTTGTTTCGTTTTAGCTTCACTGGAAAACGATGGGGAAGTATGACGGACCGAGTCGAGGCACAGAAGACTTTATTTTTTTCTGGTTGAGGTCGGTATCGTTTATCAAAGTCATTTTGGTGAAAATGAAACTAAAGAGAAGTATAACAGGAACATGGTCGACGATTCTGCCAATTTCCACTTAATCTGCAAGAATCCGAATGACAGAAACAAAAAAACATCGTCCGGTAATTTCACAGGCTGTTTGATTCTAGGAGTTCTGCTTCTTTTAACTTCACAGGTTTTATGACAAGATGGACAAAATATCAAGAGCAAAACTCCTTAGGGCACAAGTTTCTTGCTTCTCTAATCTGAGGGGGAAAATCTCTCGTATTAAACGACATCTTGGATGAAACCCAATAACCACGTTTGCCGTGATGAAAAGCCTCTTTGAGGCTTGAACATTTAAATGGAAAGTTTACGGTTTCGTCATCAACTGTTTTTCTAAGAAGCTGTGAGCAGTCGGTAGAAAATACGATGGAAGAAAGATGTTAACTAGTCTTGACCTCTTCATATTGAGTTGAATGTCTTTATTGTGAACACAGCTGCTTGGCCCTGGAGCGGCATAGCAGCAAACATGTCAGGTCAAACATAACGATGCTAAATATAAAGCTGCTGTTATGTTCCGTAACTTAATATCAAAATGTCCTTTATTTCAAAACTTCAGCCATCTGCTGACTTCTGTGACTTTGACTAAAGACGGTCAGCAAAAAGCTGATGGGGGAAAAAAAACTGGTCATTTGACAAATGATCAGTTTCCAGTGGTTTCACTTCCTGCTTTGGTCGACGACGTTTGAAAATACTCTGAGGTCAGGGTCATACTGTACTGCAGTAGTATTAGGGTTCATCTGTAATTTGATTTTGTTTATGTGTAGATCTTTGTTTTACTCACTTTTAATTGCTTTTCCTAATCGTCCGGGTCGGGAGGGTCCAACTCATTTTCATTTTGGGCCGTATCAAAAATCCAAATGTTCTCAAAGGGCCGGTTGTGCCAGAATGTATCGATAAAACACATTCAATTGTTAATATATCAATAAATAGCTGTTTCAGCATTCGATAAGTGTTTATTAAAATAAAATAACATTAAACATCTCTTCAAACTGATCAGTCCGTCCAGCATGGTGCAATATTTTTTGTGTTTTTTTTTTTTTGCTAAATCAAAATCACATATTTTGGTAATTTAGAAATGTTTGTAAGGAATTTTTACAATATTTGTGCTAATGTGGGACGTCAAAGGTGACTTTTTATTAATCGCCATATCAATCATGGACTATAACTTGACATCAAGTAACTCTTGAGGCGGCAGTCACTTAAACCAATTGTTGGTTTTTGGCCAATTTTGAGAAAAAAAATTTCAGTAAAATCAGAAGGAATGTGGGGATCTGTTGATTTTGTGAGATTTTTGCGGATTTGAGTAAAACTGTGGAGTCTAGAGGGCCACATAAAGAGTTTCGGCGGGCCAGGTTTGGCCCCTGGGCCTCCAGTTTGACACGGGTGGTCTAGGTTGTCTGAGAATGGAAGATTCTCTCCTTCCTCAAAATAAAACGACGTTAGAAATGTGCCAGCCTGGGAACTTGGATTATTTTCTAATCTGGACTTTGTGCTTTAATCCTTCCTCTCATGTTTCTTTTGTGTCTTTATATTTTCTGAGTTTCTTCTGTGGTATTTCCCAAAGCCCTATTCTATCATTTATAACGTTAATTAAATGTTCATTTTACTTGTTTATTGTCCCATCGCTGTTGTTCTGGTTGAGTAATCCCTAACTGTTTAGTTAGCAACCATGACTTCTACCTTCTCAGAAAGGAATGAGTTTTAAAAAAACAGACCATAAAAACTTGTTTAGAAAAAAGACAACTTGTGATTTTGATCAAGAAAATTTTGTCATTTTTTAAAAACTAAATTTTTGCTTCTATTTTCTGGATTTAAATAGAGAAGAACAGAGTTTTGTATGACTATGGGTACATTTTCTTCTATTGGATGTTCACATTGTGTTGATGATTGCCTTTTTTTTTTTTTAAAGTAAATAGCTTGTAACCTGTTGTCAAGAAAAAATTAACCTAAAAATATTTTAGACCCTGAACCTGGTTGTTTCAAGGTCATTCTCTTGTGTAAATTCAATGCAGATTTTCCACAGATATCTGTTAAAACCTGCATTTTTGATCACATTTATATTTAAAATTGTTAGTTAGCTATTTCAGACAACGTCATCAAGGCCCAAAGAGCCACTTTCGGTTGCAGGCCCCTGCCCTAAACTCACTAACCCGGCTGTAAAACATGGTGGTGGGAGCATCATGCTTTGGGATGCCTTTCGCCAGCTGGTCGGAGTTGATGAGAAGATGGATGAAGCTCCATGCGAGGCTGACCTATTAGAGGCTAAAAAAAAAAAAGCCTCAAGATGATGTTGAAATGCTGTGAAATCCTTTAAATCAAAGCGTATTCAAATGGCCTAGTCGAAGTTCAGACTTTAAATCAAGTTAGGAATTTAAAGAAGAACTTGAAAAATTGATCCTCATGGATGCTCTCCATCCATTCTGGCTGAGCTTGAGAAGAAACTCAAATACTGTTGTTTGTTGTTGTGACTTTTGTTTTTTTCTCTCTCTTTCTTCTAGAGGCAGACTTCTGGGATATTGTCTTGTATTATTTCTCTGTCTTCCAATCTTATCTCCTTCTTTCTCCTTTTGTCCACATTTCTTCCTCCCCCCCCCCTCCCCCCTCCTCAGTGTTCATTACATTTCCAATAAACCGAAAGATTTCTAGTAGTTTGAAAGCAGAGCATCACGGTTTGAAAGCTGTAGCGCTCCACTTGTGAAAGTTAATCTCACCGGTGTGCCTCACCGTGACGCTCAGACAACACTGCCGGATTGGACACGTTCAAAACAACAAAAATAAAAGAAACAAACAAACATATATTCAGGTTTGTGGAAATTTCTAGGGGCGCGACATCCTTAAACGTGACATCCTGTGTCGAACCGCGCCTAAGCTCTAGGGATTGCTGTGCCAGCCGCTTTTATTCTGAAAGTCTCCTCCGGAAGTGGTGTGTGTGCGCGCGTGTGTGTGTGTGTGTGTGTGTGTGTGTGTGTGTGTGTGTGTGTGTGTGTGTGTGTGTGTGTGTGTGTGTGTGTTGTTTTAGCTCCTGCTGGTTTTCTGGCTCTGTGGAGCAATAGAGCCCGGTGTTGAGCAGCAGCTGCAGCTCAGTGCGCCGCGCAGAGATGGAGGACGAGCTGGCCGCCGCTCAGCTCCTGTAAACCGGACAGGAGAGCGTCGGACGAGCCGGTGGGGAGAGGAGGGGCGGGGATGGGGGCAGACTAACCATGACTGATACCACCGACTGAACATCCTCACTGGAAAACACCGGGATCGCCTCGGAGATCCTATGAAAGCGTGTTGAGGTGAGTGCTGCTGCTGCTGCTGCTGCTGCTGCTGCTGCGTTTGGACCTGGTTTTATTCATCCTCACACCTTCTTTATCTCCCGACGAGAGAACCGCGCTCTGCTTTCTGAAGGACAACAATAATAACAATGCTGATGGTAAAAATGCAGGATTCGCGAATAATCTGCTTGTTTGTTGCACCCGCTTCGTCCAGCGTCCGCGCTAGGAAACCTGCGGGAAGATTCGGGTTCGGATGGCAGGGAAGCGAGTGCGATGGGCCGGAGCAGAGCAGAGGGGTGAGGACCGATGGGGGGAGAGTGCGCATCGGGCTCTGCATGGCATTAAACAGCGAGAGGGAGAGGAAGAGGAGGGGGTCATGGTGTAAAAAGAGAAACAGGGGCTTCTCCGATAATCCACTTAGGAGGCTTAATTGAAGGAGCACGGTGTGGTCCGGTCCGGTCCGGCCTGGTGGGATGTTCTGTGCAGCAGAGCCCCGCTCCGGATGATCCGCAGTCATTTGTTCGGGCTCCCATTCATCCGGACCGGGAGCTGTCAGCCATTCAGCAGGAGGCTGCCGCCGACTCCCATTCATGAAGCCAAGCAGCGCGCAGGCTGCACACCGACCCACTGTGGGCTTTAAATAGGCCCGCAGCGGCCCTGTTTCAGGCCTGCTATTGACTTTCTCTCGTGTGTCAGCAGACAGACAGTTAATATGAAGCCCTAATGTGTCTGATTCTCTCCATGACCGAGGAGGCCCCTGCTGGCTGGGAGGCGTTTACAGCCCGGTCAGCTGGAGGGATCCGGTTCCGTGGTCTGAAGCGTTTGCGTCGTTGCTCTCTGGAAATCGGGGCGTGTGGGATCTGGAGCGGGATTCAAGTGAAACTTGTCCAGTTTCAACCCGAGGCTCCGTGTAAGAGCGCTGTCACCACGGGGGAACCATCACTCGGGTTGACTTATTTTAATGTGAGGTTGGTTATTCTAATCTGAAAATACTAGTTTTCTAGTTGTCCTGAAGATACCTGCTGACCTTTGCCCCCCTGGATCCCACAGAGAGCGATGTTCACCTAAAGACTGATCCCGAATTTTACAATCAATACCTGGATAACACCGATCCATCCTGACATGTGTTTATAGCCTTGTGTTTTTATATCTTTAGAAGCATCTTTTTGCACATTCAAAAAAAAAAAAAAAAAAACACACACAAACATTAATAATACTTTTAAACGGCTCATCCTGTCATCCTTCGCTCAGAACCACGAGGTTAAAAACCCAAAAGAACTCAAATGAAAGACATCCAAGCTTTTGTGTTTCACAAAATCTTTGGTTAGTTTACAGCGCGTCCTTCCATTTCATTGTTAAAAATGATACCGTTCTGTGTTTTTACATTTTATTTATAATCCAAGACATTATTCACTTAGAACCCCTATTATAGGAGCAGCTGCTCTTTGCTTGTTAACCAGCAGCCAGGTGTTATGCTAACATGTAGCCTTGTGGTTTTGACAATAAGCAATGGAGGAAATCTATTTGTTTAAGAACGTGTTTGGATATTTGTTGCTCTAAATTCACTAAAAACACGACAAGAAAAATCACTTGATTTTGCTTTGATTTGACACGTAACCACAGCAACGACTCCTAACAGACCTGATGAGACGCCACGGCTATGATCAAATAAGAAGCTTCAAAACTACTGGATGAAACCAAATTTACTCCTCCTTGAATTATCTCATCACACGTTATTAGATACTGACGTATACTGCTAACACAAGCGTAATGTTCGAATACATTTTTGTTTTGCAAACACATAAAATTTCAGCTATTTCAAAGTTTCCTTTGGACTTCATCTGCTTTTCACCCGTTTTCTGTCCAACATCAGACCACAGCGACATATTTTGTAGCTTGTTGTTTAATTAATGAAGCAAACCAACAAGTAGAGGATACAAGACATAATTTCATACCAGCTGCACCTGTTGTTTCAAGTTCATCTTCTTTTACTTCGTATCTGTAAACAGATCTAGCTAGCTTCTGTTTATTTGTCCTTTAACTTAAGCATTTTAATCATCTGTGGCAATAAATGACCTCAGAAATGGCTCAAATTTGAATTGTAATGCATTTAAAATTAACACTATTTTCTGAAGTTTTTACTTCTACTTATTGTTCTGATGTCTGTTTGAACCAGATAACAAAATATGGGAAATGCAATTCTGATCCCTGACGGACATCCTTTAATGGAGTCATGTAAACGTCTGCTTTACAGTAGAGAGGAGGATTTTATTAAAGAAAAACATATCAAATTAGCATAAAAAAAGAAGAAACTGGAACAGAAGTAAAAAATAACACTGGAAGTAAAGCGACACAAATGAAATATGAGTCTTAAACTGAATCTTCATGAAAGTGACTTCTAGAGTGAAGGGGCTGAACTTGTGAAGGTTTAGTTCGTAGCGTGTTTTTTTGGAGACAGATCATTTTGATCACTTTACCTCACAGTCCCAGTTTTGACATACAGACAAAAATGTGAAGGTAGATGCGTCCCCACACGAAACCTTTTGCAGTTTAGCTATGGAAATTGTGTCACTGGACTTTCAGTATCAATCCTGGGTCAATCTGTTCCTACTTTAAGAAGGTCTTGTGCCATTTGAGGTGCGTAAAAGAGTGGAAAAATGAGCGAAAATGTCCACAACGCAGATACGAGTTGGTCCTGTGAGAGATCGCTAAATTTCACACTCCAAAGAGACCCGGAACCTGACGGATCCATCATCCCTCAGTTCAGGGACGTCAAACTAATTTTCGGTTTGGGCCAAATCAAGATCATGAATGCTCTTAAAGGGCCGGTTGTGCCAGAATGTATTAATGAAACCAGTTCACAAACTGATAAAATATCAACATTTAAAACTAAATAATACTTTTGAACATCTTTTCAGTCCTTCAAGGATTTTGTGATGCTTTTTGTGATTTCTTTTATTTATTTTTTTTGCAGTAAAAATCAAAGTGTTGGTGGTACTAATTTGCGATATTTGTGCTTATTTATCTTGGTACGTGTGACTTTTTATTACTCACTGTGTAGATCACGGACTATAATCCGACATCAATTAAGGCTGAGGGAGCTGATTAGTACAAGTAAGAAAGTTTTTGAGAGAAATCTGCAATAAACTCCCAATTACATATTAATGCAAAAAAAAGAGCAGAGATTTGTTGATTTTGCGTGAATTTCCACGACAACCTGGCAGGAAACGGATAAAAACTGCATTGATTTGATTGACAACATAATATTTAAACACAACTAGTGTTTAGTCTAGCATCCAGAGGGCCACATAAAGAGGTATGGCGGGCTGGATTTGGCCCACGGGCCTTGAGTTTGACACATGTGCCTCAGTAGATTATCCACTGTATGCCATGTTATTGAAACCTCCATGTTGCTGCTAAAATCTGTCAAATTGTTTCTGCTTTGTCATTTTTCCCCATGTTCACAGTTGCACCTTTGTAGCAGGCCGCTTGTAACAAACGCACAAAGATCCAGTTACTGATTGGTTGCAGATGCAAAACCAGTTCATCCCTGAGCGATTCACGTGGGAAGGGTAAAGCATATGCACTTAAAACAAACAAACAAAAATAAGTTGAAATCCTCTAAAAAGCCTCAAGAAACATGGATGGACTCTACTTAAAAATATCACAAGTGAAACATTTTGTCAACAAAAAATGTTAAAATGCTGGATAAACCAAGACAAGAGGGGATGTCACACAAAGCGACTGAACCGACTTCCTGTTGCTGTTTTCTACATTAGCCAAATTGAATCCCGGTTAGTGAAGTATAAAGGGGGTTCTGGAGCGTTTCTCTGCTTCCGCCCGGCTCTGCGAGAGGCCCGTGGTCATCTGTGAAATCAGTTAGACCTGGTGGGTGAGAGACAGGAAATACAAGTCAGCGGTGCAATGTGCATCTCCCACGCAGTCCGTCCTTTATCGCCGGCTGCCATATGGATGCCTGAGCTCACTCCACGCTTACATCGTCAAACCTCGCCAGAGAAAGGGAGAGAGAGGGAGACGACGGTCTGGCTGGAGAGGCTAATTAATGTGTTTAATATGTGTGTGGTGAGGCTCTGCTCTCCACGTTATTGGAAGAGGACGGAAATCCCTCTCTGCCCCCATCGCAGGTGAACCGGAAAAGCACTTAGGTAATTTGGTGCAGGGAAAATCTGCCTGTCCTCATCATGTCTGGATTCTTATCTGCGGCCTGCAGTAACATACTGTAAACACGCCCATGGTCTCCTGCACAGAGACAGTGGCTGCATGCAGCGGGGTGTATCAGTGTCTGGATCGGGGCTGGATCCCATTCATGATGTGCGTCTGTGTGCCAGAGGGAGGGGGAAAAAAAACGAAAAAGAAAAATCCCCCGTTTGTCTGCGTGTGTTTCTGACGGTGCGACTCTCCCGCGCGACGTTCAGGCTCATTGCGGAGAGACGAGGTTATCGGCGATCAGGTTAAAGGTCACCGAGCGACCGCTTTGAAGGCAGCAGATCTAAAACTTTATCTCAGCTGACCCCCATTTCTGCTTTTCCTCTTGCTGCCACGTTTAACCCCTCCTGTACCGTCTCTTCATGACTCCTGTCTTTGATCACCCACTCATGGGGATTGCTGTCGTTGCCACGTTGAGATGAAGGACTGACCAATGCTTTGTGAAATGTCCAAAATTTGAGATAATGTTCTAAAACCTGACTTGTCTGTTGTGATTCTTGCTCTGTATGATGGTATGATTTGTTCCCTAATGACGTCTGAGATTAAATTGCACATACATTGTTTATTAAAGAAGACCTCCGAATGTAGTTGCACTGAATTTTCTTTTGGGGTTTCCGAATAAAGAATGAATATCGAACCACAGTTCCCACAATTCTTATCTTTAAAACATGTTGGAAACCACGGGCTGTTGTCACAATCATTCACTACTCTGTGTTGTCCTATAACTTAAAATCAAATGTAAAAAAAAAAGTAAGTTGTCGTTGCAATATGGCGGTGAAACCAGGCAGTTTTCCATTCTGTCATCGATTTAATTAACGTTGCCGCCAATGACGTCTGAAAAACAAGACTAAATTTATTTTTCTTATAGACTTTTTAGAAGCAAGTCTGTTAGAATAATCAGGATAAGAAAGTGTGCATCTTTTCTACTACATAGCTACTCTATGAAGGTTTCATATCAGATCCTCTTATGCAATGAAATTGTTTACCTCCAGGGAGCCAGGTTTGAAAAAAATATGGGGATGCACGATATATCAGCACCAAATATATATGATTCATAATATATATAATATCACCTAAAAGTTTCCTTTGCCCAACCACACCACATTTCATGCATCCTTTACAACTATTATCTTTCATTGTTAAACATTGTCGTCTCTCTTATCTTATTAGATCTGTTGAACAATATACTTTTGATGCAAATGAGCGTCAAAAGTATGACTTGATCGTAGATCATAGAGATAAAACTGGAGATTTATGTGGTGGTTTGTAGCAGGTCGATACAGTTAGGTTGGCTATTTTACGGACTCTTACTGGGCAGGTGGGTTTATTCCCACCTGCCCGGGTGTCGTCTTGCTAGTGTGATGACAAACGTGACGTCATGCTTGACGAGATGTTTGTCTCTCCCTCAGTCAACGGGCTGTTTTGTGGGACACCATTAGCTCCGCTGTAGCCGATAAACTGGAAACCGATAAACTACCGTACCGAACCGCACCGCCCCGTGGAAACGAGGCAGTAATGTCGTTAGCAAAGCTTGTCAGTAGTTTGGTCTTCTAAGGCTCCTTTAAAACTTCCAACCAAAATGCCCATTGGTCTTTTGTTCTCCATTGTCTAAATCTACTTTTAACAGATTTGTTTTATTACAGCGATTAACAGCATGTCACAAGGTGGCGCGTGCCTAGTTATTTACACCTGTGCTAGGCTTTTAGTTAACGCGACTATTACGGTGTTGGAGATGTTGTACGTCGCTGTGCTGCACTGCGCGTGCTCCGAGGTCGCGTGTCGTGCTGTGACGCGGGCTAATCTTGGAAGACGCGGCTAGGCTCGAACTCCCCGCGGCGAGAGCGCAACGTCACCAATCACCCTCATCAGCTGATCACAGAGGGAGTTCTGCAGGCACGAGGCGGCATGGACGACATAGGCGACTCTGTGACTGCACGCGCGCACTGTTCACCTCTGCAAAGGTGCCGAGCTTCAGCAACACACACCTGCACGCATCTCCGCGTGACGGAGGCCGAGTTGTCTTCAGTGTTCCCGCAGGAGCCTGCAGCGTTGTCGTTTCTCTCGTAGCCTCGCATAGGGAACGGTGGTTGTACGATGTGTTTTGCGGGCTTCAGCTGATCGCTGTCCCTGCGCGGCGATGTCTCTCTCCTCTCCTCCCCACTCAGTTTCCCGTTGCAGACACGACTCCCGACTATCTGACAGAGATATCTGCCCCACTCCCCTGGGTGAAAAACGAGGAGGAAGAGGCTCGGCAGTGGTAGATTGTTACAACAGATAGGCGATTTATGCAGGAAGACGGGAGGGTTTCTGAGGCCTGAAGGTTGGACCGCGTACACCTTCAGCCTCCCCATGACTCGCCTTCAGTTTGCCCTTTTCTCACCCCCTCTTTGGTTCTGGTCCAGTGGAGCTGAAAAACTCTGAAGGGATTCGTGTTGATGTGGGGAATCTCCGCTGCCTCTCGTCCTGGAGTGTGTCTGCTTTTCTTTACGCTCCCCTCGTCTCCTACACCTTCACAAACTCACTGATTGTTTTAGCAGCTGGGTTTAAACATCGTCCCTCGTCTTTACACGTGGAACCCGCCCCCCCACCTTACTCTCATTTCTAAACATATTAATATCACTGGGAGTGGGCAATATACCAGCATTAAATTGTGCAGCGTCACAATTTGTTGCCAATCTGCCAAAACAGCGTTACCGTCTGCAGAGCTCGTTCTACGCATTGATGCTCTATGTTTTAATTGTTCTCTTTTAACAGGGATGAGATGGCTGCTTGTTTTAATTATTTCTTGTGTAAAAATTTGTTATAGTCATTACTTAAAACCAGCCTCTTGGACATATTACCACAGATGTAAACAGAAGGAAGTGAAAGTTCACTGAGGATATTTAAAAAATAAAAGACCACAATTTTTGAGTTCACACCTGCACAAGCATGACCAACCTTTGTTTTTGTCCTTGCTACGTAAAGAATGAAACGACAAGAGTAATCCTCGTGCTAACCTGGAGGCGTTTGTTCCAGAACCTCCATCTACTCAGCCTGGTAAAAAAAACAAACCTATTTTCTACGCTACGCTTCGTGCAGACTGAGGGTCTGGACCCTCGGCTATTGAGACTCGATTGCTAGTTGGAGGCCTGGACTGAACTCTGTTGAGGTTTGAAATGAATGGAACTGATTTTACCCGACTGCTAACGTTTGGATGTGACGTACATAACACACCAGCTCAATGAAGCTTACCAGAAATTGCGTTGTAAACACAACATACTTCCACCAGAGCTGTGGGTCTCTGCAGCTCCTCCAATGATGGCTCTATCAGATCTATTTCACCGAATGCTTAAAAGATGACCAAACGTTCTGGATGTTTTGTCCAACCACATTTCTTCCTCAGAGGCGACGGTTCCCCGCTATCCTCCCATTTTTTAATAATCTCAGATCTCAACCCAATTTGTAGTAATTTCTGCCATTTCTTCAGATTTTGCTTCTGCTTCATGCATTAATGATTTGGCCCTTCTTACACAGCAAACATCTTTTACAGAAATGCAGGATTCATCCTCAGACATGGTTGTTTAGAGTATTGAGAAGCTGCTTACTGCATCAGTTGGTGTTAAATAACTTGTTGCCTGCTGAAAAATAACAGCCCATGCAGAAACAATCCAATAGGAGGCTCACATCTACAGCTCTGCAAAAAGTTAAGAGCCCACTGCACTGAACCCCACTGAAAACCTCCTGGTTCTTCCACCAAATACTGATTTCTGAACTCTCCCCGAGTTAAAACACTGGTATTGTTGTTTCTAAATGAACATGAACTTGTTTTCTTTGCATTATTTGAGGTCTGAAAGCGCCGCATCTTTTTCGTCGTTTTGACCATTTCTCATTTTCTGCAAATAAATATTAAACTTTTGCTTGGAGTTTCAGAGACATGTTGTTAGTAGTTCATAAAATAATGATAAAAAAAAAAAAACTAAGTTCATTTTACTCAAACATAGACCTATAAAAAGTAAAATCAGAGAAAATGATCATTTTTAAGTTGTCTCTTAATTTTTTGTGTATATACTTCGTTAAATTCAGATTACGACTTTTTGTTTTTCTTTGGACAGGATGCCTGTGTGAATTACTGTACAAACTACCTCTGAAGGAAACTGGACTTTATTTAGGGGTGTCTAAGTACTGAGTACAACAAAAGGCACAATTTTCTCCCATTTTTGTTCTGAAAACCCATCTATAATTTTACCTTTGTGCACAGTTGTGCATTATTGTGTGTTGGTCTATTACCCAAAATCCTAATAAAACACTTCTTGTGGCAGTGGACCCAGAAGCCACCTCTCTCTCCACCTCCATCCCTCCTGCTCCTCTTCCTCCTGCCTTCTTTGTCATCATTTTCCCTCCAGATGCCAGTTTGCCTCCTCAGTAGTCTGCTGAGCCCCAGAAAACCATAATGCTGTCCACTTCCTCCAGAGCCTTACAGCTTTAGTTTCATGCTGACTCAATGACTGTGCGTGTGTTGTGGGTGTGTGGGCGTGTGTGTGTGTGAGAGAGAGAGAGAGAGAGAGAGACAGTGGACGGTTCAATATCCTTGAACGAGGAAGGGCAGGAGTTTCAGAAGCACCTCGTCGTGTGCTGGGTTTTTCTGCTGAATGGGTGGAAAGTTGGCCGAGTGCAGGTTTTTAAATAGCTGAATGGGTATTGACCTGCTCCCCAGCATCAGCAGCACACACACACACACACACACACACACACACACACACACGCACACGCACACGCACACACACACACACCAACATTCACTCTCACCAGCTGGGGAGGGGGGTGATTATTACTGCATGATGATTAGCAGTTTGGCTCACAAAGCTTGTGTGGCCTGAAGGTATGAATACATGGAGCATTTAATGAATGAGTTCATCAATTCTTGAATGAGAAGAAAACAATCTTCCTCTGTTTAGGTGTTAATCCCAAAATGAAAACCATTTTGTTCTCTTCCGTCCCTCCCTCTGTGTGTGTGTGTGTGTGTGTGTGTGAAACCTATTGGGATGGGATTGTGTAACCTGATGACTGATAATGTAACTGCTTCTATTTCTGGACCTTGTGTCGTGATTCAAGCTTCAGGGCGCAAAATAAGAGGAAACGTGTGAGCGGCTCACTCATGTGGCTTCACCGCTCAGCCAGCCGGAGCAAGCGGCCTTTGAAATCACGTCGCAGCGGCTAAATCTGATTCACTCAAACAATCTACGGAAAACCGAGTTTCCACGCGTGTCAGAAAAGTCTTGAGGGGAAAACTAAGTAGACTCCAAGATTCAGATTTGTCTGTCAAGTTGCTGTATTTTTAGGCAAACAGTACAGAGAATAAGGGATTAGTAATTGCACATTTGGCACATAAACAATATCTATCATATTGTTGTGTAAGAATTCTGACCCACTTCTTACATCGATGCTCTAGTAATCACTAAGTTTTTTTATTAGGGCTGCATAATATGTCATTATTGAAATATCGGCGTGTGTAAAATTAATAAGGGAAGCTTGGGAAGCAGAAACTGAGGGCTGATGTATTTCGAGGGTTGTGAAAACACATTCTGCATGTCAAGAAGACATTCAGCCAGTCTCACACAAAAAAGCTGTAACCCGACTTATAATGTTGTTGAGTCGTCTGTCTCATAACAAAGATGTCATTTGCCAGAGTTGTAAATACCTATGGCACATAAGGCGATTTTTTTTTGTTATTCAGAAGTATAAAAATCAGTATATTAAATGTAAAATTCACCTTAGAAGCCTCAAGTAAAGTGGACTCCTTCCTATTTGCTGGTCAGCTTTTATGCATCCACATATTTGCCGCCTGTTTTGTAGAGCGTAGGAACTATTTCAAAAAAATAAAACTCAACTTGGAAAGCTGAAACACTGAGACACAACGCTACCTGACGCTGGCGTTTCCAAAGCAACCAAACCAGGATTGCGATTTGTTTTCCTCGACACTGATTGGCTGAAGTGGAGACGAGGAAGACTGTGAATCCCAGCGTCTTTGGAAATGCTGGTGCACTGTGTGTAATAACGCATGTTAAGATTAGCTGTGTGAACCATTAAAATAGGCAGTTAAAATCATTTTTAGAGAGGATCTCAAGTGTTTCTGGATTTCAGTGTTTAGTGGGTGGCCAACCCTGTGAAAACTGGGGGTCCACTCTGTTGAAGCTGTCATCAATACTCAAATATGTTTGTCATTTGTTTGCAAACCTTATCCTAAAGTCATAATCCTACAGCAATAATAAAGCTGTGATGAAGATGAAGTGAAGAAGAGAAGCCACTAAGTCGATCTGAGAAAACATTTCCTTTGTCATTCTGTCATCTCACTAATTTCCTGTCCTTTAAAGCATCTGAAACTTTGGCTCCAGGTCTCAGCGTCCAGCTACTTTTGAGCTTAGAAATGGATCCTCAAAGAGCTGGAAGCGCTCTCGTTTGCTTTCTCCTCCTCCGATCCGGACTGTTGTTTTTATCCCATCTTGTAATCTCGGGGAGAAAAGAAAACAAAAACAAAAGAGAGACTGGTGTTGTCATTATAAAGACATTATGTTTAATCTATTAAAACCCTCAATCAGCCCTGGAACTCCCGCAGAAGCATCATGAGGAGAAGTCCCTGGAAAGATGCGTTTGTTTTCAGAGTTCAAACAGCTCAGATAATCTGATCTCTCTGTCCGGCCGCCCCGCCGCGCGTTTCCCCCTTCCTGTCCGCTCACGCCACATCTCCCTCTTATCCATGTGATTCAGGGGGAATAATCAAAACCAACATGCGTCGGATCGTTTGGCACCGTAGGACGACGCTGCGTTAGGCGCTGATGTGCAGCTGTAGAGAGAGGGGGAAGATGGAGGATGGGTTGTGTGCGGATGTCTGAGTGGATGCTGCCGCTGACACGGCGTCACTGTGGCTTTGTGTTAGATTCCCAGTGTAGCGAAAAGTTTAGTCCACGATGTGATGCGATTTGGCAGAGCTGCAGCCCGGAAGGAGAAGAAGCTGATTCACGCGAACCAGCATGTTAGGGAAGAAACAGTGGATGTCAGCAACTTTTGTCTAGAAGTTTTAAAAAAATAAAATAAAAACAAGCACTGGAGAGGACACAATGATGCAAGTGATAAACTGGAACTGATGGATGTTTTTGGATCAGAACCCTCTGAATCTCTGTGGTTTCACTGAGTCTCCTGTTGGACTGATGGGAAACCTGACGAGGGCGTGTTCAACACATTATTATTCCCCTTCCAAGATGGCCAGATTTTAATAACAATGTTTTTGCTTTTTTTTTTTCTTCTCAGCATGAATTGGAAACATAAAAATGTCTTTAAAAATCGTCTGTGATCTACTTGAATCTAAATATCTTTTAACCGTGTTGTTTGTTTTGTTCTAAAATAAAATCCTAAAGGTCAGAACCGTCGAAACTTTACTAGGACAGTAACGTCCTTCAGAGGCATCAGTAAATAAAAGCCAACTAAAATAAAAGTGAAGTGTAAACTTTTCTATTTTACGAGACAGATTACAGAACTTTTTAAACTTGAAAATAGAAGTGTGCCACACGGTAAGGCATTCATTTTCTAAGATATATTCAAAATAAATTACAGTGATGTACAGATAGCTATTCGCTCAGACCTTTTGTGCTTCATCTTTATATCATCTAGTCATTTACTGTTTTTATTCATTTTTAAAGAAGCCTTTCTCTGTTCGTTTTTTTATTCTTTATATCAGGGTTCAACATTTCCTAACTCAACATGTTCTATGAAAGATGAAATTGGATTCCTTAAAGTGATAAAACAGGGAAGCGTCTCTGTATTAGCTTCTGGTTATCTGTTAGCGTTTAACTTTGTGTTAAAAAAGCTGTAGTACCTGTTGAAAATACAGTTTTCTCTCTAGACGCTTCCTCTACATGTTTAAAATCCTCGGTAATTCTGGCGTTTGCTAAATTAGAGTTCTCAACCCTCAGTAACAACTTCCACACCAAGTGATGTCAGCATGACCTGTTAAGAGCACATGTTGTCTGAGTGGATGAGAGATTTCCTGCTTGCAAGCCTACCCATCAGAGGCAGCCAAGCACAAAAAGCATTTTCAGTGCATTTCTTATATTAATAAGATCTAACAGAGCATTAAATACAGATTTTTGGTAATATGGAGGTTCTGGGTTTGAATCCTGGGTTCTTTTGTGTGGAGTTAGCATCTTCACTGGGCGCCTTCTGGTTCGGGCATCTTCTCACTGTCCAAACAAAAAAAAAAAGAAAACCCATCAAATAAACCAAGCAATTTTGAATTGTATTTTTCTGTATTTCTTATGAATATCATCTTGGTGATACATGCAAGCTGGCCCACAGTCTGCTCCATTCACACGTCTGCTTCTTCCTTTTGACACCATCTCACACGCAGGCTGTTCCCCAGCTGTTTTATGTGATCCAAGGCCAGCGTTTTCTCTTTCTTTCTCTTTCTTTTTTCTGTTTAATCCACACTGACAGACAGTCTCTCCCTCTTCTTCCTCCCCAGCCTCTCCTCGGTGGGTTGGCATGGCCCAGTGATGAACGGAGCGGTGCTGCCCGGTAGCCCGGAGCTTTCCTCCTCGTGTCCACTGCCCGACTGGAGAGAGTTCTGCGAGCTCCATGCCAGAGCCTCGGCCGCCGACTTCGCCGACAAGTTCCAGCGCTTCTTGTCGGAGAACCCGTGCTACGACTCGCCCGGCGCCGATGCCAGCTTCTCGCAGCACTTCGCCAACCACTTTCTTGAGTGCTTCTCTGCGGCGCTGACCCAGGCCAAGGAGAAACGGGCGTCCTCTCCGGGGGAGGACGGCTGCAACGCGGCGACCAAGTACAGCATCGTTCCTTTCCTGGGAATCCAGGGTTGCCCGCTGACCTACGGCCACGACCTCTACCAGCAGCGCAAAGACACTGGGGCTTCAAGTGAGTCTCTGGACAGCATGGACAGTGGAGGAGGAGGGATGGACGGGGGAGGCGGTGGCGGCAGCACCTCCTCCAGGGGTTCGCAGAACCACAAGATGTCCGTTCTGGGACAGTCGCGCAGCTCAGAGGACGTGTCTGTCAGCCACCCAAAGGCTCGCTTCAAGAAAGGCTTCTCCCTGAGGAACATGAGTCTGTGTGTCGTGGACGGGGTGAAGGAGATGTGGCACAGACGGGCCTCCCCGGAGCCCGACGCCCCCTCGGGAGCCAGGAGGGCCAACGGGGCGGGAGGCGAGGCGGGAGGGAGCGAGAAGTGGTCCCAGAAGCTCAGGCTTCCCCGGAGTTCCCAGGGCCACAAGGCCGAGCTGCTGGAGATCCAGAGGGAGGGGGCGCTGAGGTACATGGTGGCCGACGACACGAACTGTGTGGGCGCCGCGCAGTGGCAGAAGTGCCGCCTGCTGCTCAGGAAGACCAAGCGGGAGGACGGTGGGGAGAAGTTCCTGCTGGAGTTCTACGTTCCTCCAAAGGTATGCTGATGTCGTGGGCACATTTTTCTAGTCAGTTTCTTGGTTCAGGTATATCATCTCAAAAAAAGGCGAGAACAATAAACCAGGAAAAGCAACTGCAAACACTTAACCAACTTCAACAAGCTCATGCCAGAGAGGAAAAATGATCGATTTTTAGTAGCTAAAGCGATGATGGTGAGTGACAGTCTGAACCAAGCAAAATTTTTAATAAAAAGAAGGAAGTATGAACATGATTATTTACACTTTTGTTCCCATGGTTCTGTTTTGTCTGTAAAGAGAGCATTTTAATGGGGGAATGTCCTAAAGTAAAGTAAAAAATTATGGCAACTGAATCATTATATCATGAGGTGCTACGCATAGCTAAAGCAACACCTACAACACCAGTGAAACATGTAAGAAAATAGCATGAAGCAACTGCAAAAGGTTTACAGAAATAAGAGAGACAATATAGTTGAGTTGAGGTGCATGTTTATATTTTCTGTCTCACCTACTTTGAAAACTTCTGGCCTAAAGCATTTTATGGAAAACTTTTAATTTATTTATTTGGGTTTTATTTCGCTCAGAAGTCCTAAGAGACGAAGCGGCAGCAGCCAGTACAGTCTCTCCTTACTGGTATCTCCTTCATTGACCTTGACAAACACTAAAATCCATTTCAGATGATAAATCCACTGTAATCCACGAATCTTCTCCTCCTGGATCACTTCCTCCTTTTACATCACACAAGTTGATCCGTTGAGATCACGGTCCGCGTGCGCTTTCCCTGCGTGTTCTGCGATTACAGAACAGAAAGAGAGTGGCTTGCAACTTGTGGCGTCGCCCTGCTGGCGAGGTGTAAAAGGTTGAATTTACATCCATTTACATTTATTCAGTGCATAAGATAAAACCTAAGTTGTTGTGCTTAATCCGTAGCATGTTCCTATCTTCAGCAGATTCTCAGATTAGACTCACTCTTGGTGATCAGGTTTTGCCTCTGCTCTGTTCACCAACATCTTCTGCAGCCCCTCTTCCCTTTGCAATGTATCATAGCGCATAAAACACACACATAGATTATGTAACATAGATTATGTCACCAAATGATGATCTGACTGTGAGGGAAAACCAAGATTCCATCATTTTCTTATTCTAGATGTGTTTTTTTTTACACATTTTGTTTTACGGGGATGCCATACAGACAGCTTTAATATCATCAAATACCATTTATCTCTGTTTTGTGCATTTTTACTATCTTCAGGTTTAAGTGCACTGCAAAAACGCAAAATTTTACCAAGTTAGCTTCGACTTATTTGAAGTGTGCTAACTTAGAAGTAACTTTTTATCAAGATATAGGATCTTTTTAAGTCAATATTCCTTAATATTGATGAAAAAGCAGTAGTTATATATGAAATAATCTGCCAGTGGAACAAGACATTTTATCTTATAATATAGGAAATATGTCTTGTTTCACGGGCAGATTATTTGACATATAACTAGTGATTTTTTTCACCAATATTAAGCAGTTATTGACTTAAATCAAACTAATATATCTTGCTGAAAAGTTACTTCTAGGTTAGTTTTGTCTTATTTCAAGTGTACCAAGATATTTAGACTAGAAGCTTGACCAAAAATACTTGGTAGGATTTGTGTTTTTGCAGTGTAGAAGAGCAAAAAAAAAAAAAATCAATGATGACAGTAAGCGGGAGCTGCAGCCCTTCCTGAATGCCAGATTAAAATTCAGCTATGCGATCCGGCGCTGCAGCGCGGGTCACAGCCACACGCTCCTGAGCATGCGTGCACCTTTCGCATTTGGCTGCATGGGATTTCCACATCGTTGCCCCGTGACCTTTAGTAGGCCAGGAGGCTGTGCGGCTGAGTGCGTGTAAATCTGCTGCTGTCCTTCGATCGTGGCTGGTGGGGACGTGGAAGCGGCTGCTTGGGGCAGCAGAGCGGTGAGGACAGGTGGGAAAAGGAGGGAGGCTGCAGAGACATCCAGAGGCGGCCTCATTGATTTTTATAAGGCAAGAGGATCTCAGAGTTTCTTTTTCATGTTCACATTGATTGCTTCCCCATCTTGGGCGAGCCAGGTGCCGGGACAAGCAGGAAAAAGGAACCAAAAATAGTTTAGAGGGTGACCTCACGCTCTGCCCAGCCAGCGAGAACCGCAAGAGGAACAAATAAAGAGGAATAATTTAGCTTCATGGTGTTAATCTGCTGCCTGGACGGCAGGTTCATTACTAAACACATACTGCACGTCTTTCATCACCACCGTCCCATTCACGTGTTACAAATCACAACAGCGGTCGCTCCGAAGTGCTGGAGAGATAAACTGACTCATGAAAGTCTCACTCGCGCCGAGTCCCCGGTTCCTGCCAGGGGTCATCAATCTGCCGGCTCCTCTGCAACGCAGCGCCGACGGTCTGTGTCATGACGCCGCACACTCTTACTCCGCTTCACAGCACACGTAGGAACACGACAGACAGAGACGGGTAGGGAATCGAACTGCTAATGACGCTGGCTGATTAGATTGCTGAATCCAGGAATATTAACGGAAAGTTAGGTGGAAGGAAAAACTGTTGGAAAGTTGGATAAATGCAGTCTTGAGGGCAAAGTCATTCAAGAGTAGCACATTTTTACAGGAATATAGTAAATTATTATAATAAAACAAATCCATCTTAAATATCTTCTAAAGTTTGAGATCATGTTTTGTAAGAGTTCTTAAAATTAAAACTTAAAGTTACCTAAATGTATTATTTGCATGCCACTCCACACGTTTTCATTCGTGGCGTCTTGATGTTTTTGGCACGATTGTTTCTTCTCTTATTGGACCAACTCCCACATAGATGAATAAAAAGTCATAAAATAAACTAGTATTGTGTCAGAACATCATAATTTATCCCTGAAGAATTTAGAAAAACATAAAAAACAAAACAAATTGTGACACCTCCATTACCAAACCTGTTGCAACTGTAAAAATCCCAGTAAAATCATCAGTTTTCTTCACGTGCGTTTCATAACTCAGGAAATAACTACGACAGCTGCTCCTACTTACATGCAGTCAGAATAGCGATTAAAACATGAATGAAAAACACTTCATGCCCTCGGTTAAGTATGGTGGAGGATGCGTAACCCTGTGGGAAACCTCTGGAACCTTATAGAACTGCCTGATATCACAAACTGAGCAGAAACAAACCCCTGCATTTATCTTGCATTATTCCATGCAGTAACACATTAAAAACGGGTTGAGACCTATTTGCTCATCTTTACCTCGGCCCATAAGAACCAGTGACACTTTTAAGGAGACGGTTCCCTCAGAGGCTGGTCTCACCCCAAACAGGGTAGTTTAATACAGGAAGTGAATGGTTTAATACAGGAAGTGATTTTTATTTATTTATTTTTTTTGACATTTGGTCCAGGAAATAAAAAAGGGAATTGTGGGTGTGGATGGCAGCCAGCTGCACAGGCAGATTGAGATGAGTGCAGCGTTACTCCAGACAGATCAGCTGATAAGCCGCTGCCAGACGATCGCTCAGCCTCCTCCTTGCTCCGTCTCCCCCTCCCAACACACACACGTAAATAAATGCGCACAAAATACACGCCATTTGCTGCCCTGAACATGCTCACGGACTCTGATTGAAGATTACCATGTGGCTCTGCAGAGGGCCTGCCGGGACCTGCCCTCCCCGTGTCGTCGCCCTGGTAAACTTGTCCTGTTGAATGTTTTATTTGTCAGCCTGCAGGAGAGATTGCTGGGATGAAGTGTGGGAAACCAGAAACGGAGGGAAAACGGACTGACTTGGCCCAGAGCAGAGTTTTTGCTCTTCCTTCTTCCTATCATTGGTTTAATTATATTTGCAGATGTGGCGCTCTAACTACCGGGTCCACGCTTTTACAGTCGACTTGTTTGAAAGGGAAGCTTTTGTTTTTAAGAGAATTAAAACTGTAACTATGGGATCAAAGTTGTTTCTTTATATTTAGCTTCCAGGGATTCAGACTTTCTTTTCTTTGGTGTTTGGCTGCTGGTTCACTCATTTCTTGACTGTTTTCAGAGAAGCGTTTGTGTTTTCCTTCAACACCGAAGAGCTGGGAATTTCTTTTTTAAATTAATTTCCAGAAACTTTTGTTAGTGCCATTCGTCCATCAATCTATTTGTGCATCCATCCATCCATTAGGGACATTTATTGTGTCTTTTATAATTTATTGTGATAAATTTCTTATCAAGATAAGAATTTTGATTGATTGTCACAATAACTTCCAGTTGATGGAGTTTAACCTGACCGTATTGTTGGTTTAGTTTAGTTTGCTGTGTGCAGTTCAGTGATACAAAACACACTTCGTCATGTGATTTGAGTCCTAAAGAGACGTATCGCATATGTGAATGTTGTAATATCTGCTTGTGGGATTTAAAAAAAATGGATTAACTAGTTAATATCGCCACTTTTTATTGTTATCACAATCGTAAAACTTTAAGTCCACAACCTCTACTGTCTGCCCGTCCATCCAAATCAACACTAGAGTAAACTGGAAACGGGTCCGACTTTTATTTGACTTCTTTCAGGCGAATCTAATTTTAGAGATTCTAAATCAGCAGCAAATTATTTAAAAAAAAAAAAATCTAGACTATCTTCATCTTGTTGTTAATTAGGCACGCAGAACAACGTGTGAGCTTTAACGAGTCCGTTTGTCTGTTGGGTTTTAGTGTTCAAAGCCTAAAGTGAGCATCCCTCTCTCAGCGATCGTGGAGGTGAGGACCACCATGCCGCTGGAGATGCCCGACAAGGACAACACTTTTGTTCTGAAGGTACGCTCTGCCCAAGCTCCACGCTTACGCCAACCGAGTCGCTTAAAATGCCCCCAAAATGGGGAGAAACGCGGCAGCACAGAGGTGACTTTAAGCTGGAGAACAGGTCACTTGCAAAACAGGCAGAGCTGCGATATGATGCAGTGAACGGAGCTCAGTGTGTGACTGATGTTTTTGGCTGCTTTCACAGGTGGAGAATGGGGGGGAGTACATCCTGGAAACCATCGACTCTCTGCAGAAAAACTCCTGGGTTGCTGATATCCAGGACTGCATAGACCCCGGGTAAACTGGCAGATAAATATTTGTTGTTGACTGAAGACGGAGGGAGGAAGTGAGAGGAGGGGAGGGGAGCGGAGAGGGGAAAGGGAAACACACGCAGTCATTAATCATCCAATTACTGGACTTTTTGACAGGCTGTTTGAGCAACAAACATGGACAGGTTTGTGCCGCTCAGTTTTTTTGGATTAGTTGGACGTTTGTCGGCATAGGTCCTTATGTAAACAGAAAGATTATTTGTTTTGGCGTTTGCAGGAAGTGGTGGCGCGCAGGACCCTGATAGGATACGGCTAATGTTTGTTTGCTCCTGTGTATACGCTCTTGCGGTTGCTCTGACCTGCCTCCTTGTGTATAGAGACAGCGGCGATGACATCGAGCTGGCGTCATGTCCTCACGGTCAGGCCTCCAAAGACTGCTCCATGGTGGCCTCTTGCAGCTGCGAGCTGCTTTCCGAGGGTGAGCCGAGACTTCACTCTACGCTGCACTTTGAACAGTGTTTACATGCTTTGATGCTGGAAAAAAGGTCCTGATTTATATATACTTTTTTAGGTGTGTATCGTGCTCCAGAGAGGTCCTGTCCCACAGCATCAGATCATTACAGCGCCCCCTCAGTTCGATGCAGGGAGCCTCCCTTCACTCAGCACCCTTCACACATGCCTTTAGAGCGCTTCCTGCAGTCCGCAGAGGCCCAGAGCTCCAACGCTTCTGCAGGTAGCAGAACGCCGCTTTGCTTTTTCTCTCAGAAATATGGCCGACACTTGAAAATCTGTGACATTTCAACTGCAAACTTTATGTATTTTACTGGGATCTTATGTGACTGAGTAGGTTGGTTATTCCACTTGATTCTCATCTCCAGCTGTTTGGGCTTTCTCCCATTGAAATGGATTCCTGTGGTGAATTTGATATATACCAGGGCAGTCAGCGAACAGATGAAGACGTGAATGATTGATGTTGATTTTCCGTGCTGTTTTAGTATTGTAGTCTGCCTGTAGATTTAGCAATGGCAGCTGAGGAAGTGAAAGAAGTCGTTCAGTCCGTCCAAATATCGAAATAACATTAACCATCTTGTTCAGCTCAGTACTTCTGAGCTGAAACAGAAGAGAAGAACTGTCTCTCCTCCACAGTAAGAATCTGTTCGTTTACAGCGCAAACGATTTCTGGTAAACTTTATAACGTTAGCCGGACGTTATCAATTGGGTAAAATTTAAAACCTAAACTGAGTTCTTGCCTCCAGGAAGCAATCATTTTGTTAAGGTTCCAGTTATGTCATACTCTTTCCATTTTTCAGTCAATGGATTAAACAGTTGTTTGTCAAAGATTGTTACAATGTTTTATAGTCTAACTTTGCCTAAAATATCTCTCCAAAGTTTGGCGAGCCGCCCTTTGGACACACCTGAACTAACATCTGTTCACCTATTACGTAGCTAAACCTATAAAATACAATTAATTTGTCAATGTGACATGACGAAAACATAACGTTTTAAGTGTTGGAACGCTTTTTCAAGAAACCATACAAAAAAAAAGAAACAACTAACTTGTGACATTGTTCAGGTGGTGGCGAAGGAACAAAGGAGCCAGAGGGCGATGCCAGTTTGGCAGGTTACCCATGGTTTCACGGTACTCTGTCTCGTGTTCGAGCGGCTCAGCTGGTGCTTGCAGGCGGGACCAGGAGCCACGGGCTCTTCGTGATTCGTCAGAGCGAGACGCGGCCGGGCGAGTACGTCCTCACCTTCAACTTCCAGGGCAAAGCCAAGGTGAGACCTTGTGAGGACAGGAGCACCTTAAAATGGTGGATTCTGTCATCTCTTTCAGGGTGTCTGTGCATTCTTAAAAAGTTGTATATTCATTAATCTAAATTAAGGCCTTAAAACAATTGAGTAAAGAAAATGTACGATGGCCTTATGTATTAACACGACAAGTTTTCTCTTACAGGGGTTTTGTATCAGACAAAAGTTTGAGTCGCAGTGAGGCGTCGTCACTCACTGCTTCCTGTGTCTGGAGGCAGTTAAAGCCGTCAGTAACAACTAGCCAGCTAGCTTGCTTTCTTGTATGTATCATGGGAAAGTATACATATATTTGCATTCATCTTCGCTACTGGATCAATTCTGTTGCCGAACCATATGAGGTTGCAAACATTATGTGAAAAAAAAGCTCAACCCTACGAGGCTAAAGTTTGTCGAGAGCGATATGACGGGTCAGAAGTATAAAGCCGCTGCCAAGAGTCACAAAAAGACAACAGAAATTTCACTATTTTGGTCCCCTGAAAAAAAAAATATGTGCATTTCTCTTGTACATTTGTGTTGGGATGTAGGTCTTAAATTTCATTCATAATGTTCTTAAAAAGTCTTACATTTCAGTTGGTGAAACCTGAAAGCCTGTCCTGAAACTAGCAAAACCCTAATAATGTATTGTTTAATTAGGATAATTGACGTTAGGCATCCAGAATAACAGATTTAACCCAATACTTTTAGCCTCTGCAGCTGACAGCCAGCTAAGTTGTCATTTCCTAGGAAAGTCTCTGTAACATCAGAGCTCTTTGCTCTCTTATGTAACGTGATCCCAGGCCATCACATCCTGCCAGTCGGCTGTGCTGAGGAAGTGTCAGCTGCCATCATTTCCCCTGGTGTCAGCCTCGGGATGCTGTCACTCTTCTCCCGCAACAAGACGCTTCTTAACATAGTGTCCTATGTCCGGGTTTCTGTGCATCAGCTGGCCCATTTTCTTTCCTTTTTCTTTTTTTTTGGACTGATTTTAAAATCTTTTCTTTACCTTGGCAACGTTCTCTGTTCATTCTCTCTCTCTCTCTCTGCTCCCTGCAGCATTTACGTTTGTCCGTTAATGAGAACGGCCAGTGCCACGTCCACCACTTGTGGTTCCACACTGTGACGGACATGCTGAGACACTTCCACGCCCACCCGATTCCCCTGGAGTCCGGCGGATCGGCCGACATCACGTTACGCTCGTATGTGCAGGTTCAGCGAAGCTCCGCTGCAGGTATGTCGACACGCAGACTTGAGCAGGCCACATATAACACATAGAGGGTCTTACAAAAGTCATCTTGTGTAGTCACAACCACATACTGAGGGAAATAATTGATTGCTTCCCACTTTTTGTACAAAATATAACCTAAATGGGGTATTTAGTAGTATTGTAGCTCCCTTAAAACAACAAAATAACTCCTTTTTAACTCTATGTGTTTAGTTTAATGTCTGTACATTACACAGCTGTTAGGAAAAGGGCTCAGAGATTTACTGTAGAAAATTTGTGAATAAAAAGGATAGGGATAAAGTTAGCTGATCGGAAAAGGAGAACATTAAATAAAGCAAGGGCGATGTTTGTGGTCCTACTTAAAAATAATAAAAGTATCGTGTTGTTAGAGGGGATGGGGGAATTATGTAAAATCAGCTTTGAGCTTTACGTAATGTCGTAATGTTATTCCCTCATCAAAAACATAGCTGGAGTGTTGCTTTGATTCTTTCATGCATGTTTGAGAAATCCTCCAACCCAGCCATTCAGGAGTGCTTTAAAGATCTCACTCTGCTCCTCCAGACTAGTGGCAGCGGCACTTAGCAAACACCTGGCACAATATATGACCTTCTACTCAGCCTCCTATGAATGATCGTAAAAGGCATATTGAGAAGCATTGTTGTGATGCTGAAGGCATCTCAGAAAGGACAGGATCTTCTTAAAGAGACAGAGAGACAATTTCCAGGCGTCACATTGTGAAGTTCAATTTCTTTTCTAGTCATGTTGTATATATGTAGCATTTTCATATCAAATGAAGGTAACAAAGTTACTTGATTGTGCTACAAAATGACACCATGAACTTGGAAAATGCACAATAGCTCCCCGTTTAAAAAAGACAAATACTTTTATAAGATTTTATTTTGTTGGTGAAAATTCCTTTAAAAAAAAAAAAAGTGCCCATATGCATCAACCATCTGGGCCAAACTAGCCAGACTCTCGACAACCCCGGTAAATATCAAAACATATTTTTTAGAATGACCCAGTCAAAGTCCCGACCTGATTTCAAACGCTTGAAAATGGATGTTTATAGACTCTATACATTCAATAGGACTGAGTTGTTAGTGATTTTTGCACAGAAGAATTAATAAAAACTTTCACCTCTAGATTTGCAAAGCTGCTGGAGATGAACCTAAAAGACTTGGAACAAATTGAGTTCTAAAAATAATCTAGAGATTCATGTTTCTCTTTTTATTATTCTAAAAACATGTATAGTTTCTCCTACACTCCATTTTTACTCTCTGCTTTGCATTGTAATTGCATAAAATCCGAGTAAAGCACATTGAAGGCTGTTCTTGTAGAGCTTTTGCATATTATCATGACTGTCGGTCGTCCTGAATAGCCACTGACTGTTTGGACCTTAATGTGATTTCAAATGACGTATATCAGCTAAAATCTCTTTAACCACCTAAATGCAATTCAGGAGGAACTTGCAGGTGGCTGCTCGTGTTGATGGATGGCAGATTTTGACCTTCCCTCATCCTACCACCCTCCTTGGATAAATGCTCCCCCTCCCCTCTGTGCAGCAGAGTAAGGGGAGGGGAATTATACAGCTGAAGTTTTGCATGCAGGCCTGGACTCTGACTAGACCCCGACGGTCACAAAGAGGCCCTCTGTTTTTCCAAACGCGGGTCCTACACACACTCATCCACTCGCTCGCATGCAAATAAAGCGAGGGTTTCATTCGAGGTGTAAAAGGCCGTATTGATGCGCTGCTCAGGCATGTCTTTGGCCTCAGTGTTGTTGGTGTTCTTGCCCACTAAGAGAAGGGATAATAAAGGAGGCACACACTGCCTGTGTTTACATGCCGATTCATGAAGGAGCCTTTTACTCCCGACTTTCCAGGAGGACCAGCGAACAGCGACCAGAGTTGTTGTTTCGTTTCTACATACGTGTCCACTTTTTAAAACACTTTCTTTGTTCTGCCACAGATGCGACCGTGCCTCCGGTTTTCACTCCTCCTCGGGATGCGTCCTGCAGAACGGATCCCGTCCAGCCGGCCCTTCACCCGCCCGGAACTGCCGCTCCTGTGGGGCCTTCGTCCGACGGGCCCCTGTCCTCCAGCACCTCGTCCTCGCCCACTGCCCTACCATCCCTCTCCCGGAGCGACCCCGGAACGGGGCTGGGCGGCGGCGGCGGCCTGCAGAGCCGGAGCAACAGCTCCGAGCGCCTGTTGGAGGCGTCGAGCGGTGCGTCCGAGGATTACCACGACGCCGACGGGACCCGCAGGGCCCGCGCCGTGGAGAACCAGTACTCCTTCTACTAAGCAACCATCCTAAAAAAAAAACTAACAAAAAAAACGTTTGGCTTGTTTACGTCCTGAAAACACAAGGTGTCAAGGACAACTCCGCACATTTAAAGAAACAACAATAACAACACAACCCTGATCCAAATCACTCCTCATTTCCTCGGCTTATTTTTGTTCCAGGGAAATTTCCTGGGAAGCAAATGATGCCAAACGGCCTGTTCATGCTAACAAATTCCTCTTTTGGCTTGATATCAAGGACGTGGGTAACGGACACAGAACAAGAGGTTAAGATGCACAAAAAAAAATAAATAAATAGAAAAACTTGATAGTGTGGATGATTGCAGGCAGATGGAGTCATATGGTTTCGATTCACTTCCTCTGTCCGTTTTCTGCTCGGCCTTACCCACAGTTCCTCAGGAGCGGAACCGGTGTCGCCGCCCTGCCAGAGGACTGAGAGTCTGAAATGACCCTGCAGAAACCCCCCGCCTCTCTCGCTCAGTTCCTCGGAGCATCCTGTTAATGTTTGTAAAGCTGCTTTGAATCTGTCCCGGATATCCTCGCTGTCCCCCGAGGATTTTCTCTTCAGAGTCCGGCTCCGGGTCTTTACACTAACACTGGGACAGCTAGCACATGTGTTTGTGTTAGCTGAGAGGTATTTTTCCTAAACCTGAACAGCCTGAGGGGCCTCGGTGCCTGACAGTTAGTCTGAACTCAGAACAGACTGAAGCAGGAGGAGTCGATTAACATCCCCTAAAAATGTGAGTTTAATCTCTGGTTAAAATCTACAATGCAAACGTATTCATAGCCCTGGATCTTTTCCACATTCGGTCAGAGGGATTTTATGTGTTAGATCAAAACAAAGTAAAGTAAGTTGTGAGATGAAAGGAAAATGATACATCTTTGTTTTAATTTTTACAAATGAAAATTTTAAAAATGTGTTTTACATTCAAAGTCTGCCCCCCTTTTACTCTGATAAACCTAAGAAAAAGTCCACTGTAGCCAACCGCCCTCAGTCCACCTGCATAAAACTTAATCTCATTTTAAGTCCAGCTGTTCTGCTGAGGCTTCGCAGAACAGCTGGAGTACGTTACTGAACAAGAAGACCAAGAAACACATAGAACTTGGAACTTTAAATCAAGATTAGGCTATAAAACAATATTCCAAGTTTTCTACTGCACCACGATCCATGTAGTAGAAAGAGACAACGAAATTAAACTTTTTGCCCAACATTATACATGATGATGCTGAACACATCATCCCCATGAGGAAACACAGTGGTAGCTGTGTCATGCTGTGGGACTTCTTTCCTTCAGCGGGGGCAGGGAAGTTGGTCAAAGATGATGTGTGTAGATAAATACAAGGCATTCGTGAATTTCACTCTGCTTTACAATCATGCACAACTCGGTGTTGATCTGTCACGTAAAACCCCAATTAAAATAGACTAAAGTTTGTATTTTAGAGTGACAAGTTGTGGGAAAAGTTAGAGGGATATGGCTATTTTTGCAAGACCGGATGTTAAAAATGCCATCTGTAAAGGTTTCTGAAAGTTTCAGTGAGGTCACTACATCCAGACACAAGGTCAGGTGTTTGTTTTGCTAAAAGGTTTGAGATAGTTTCTATGAACCGGACAGGACGGCTCCCGTGTTAGCGGGTTGTTACTCTGAATGTGTGGCAGTGTATTAGAGTCCAGATATTTTTAATGGTGTGTGTGTGTGCTGCAGTGGTGTTTCTGAAACATGCTTTTCCGGGTTCCTCCGTCCTGGTGGCGGTTCCGTATTCACACTCATCACCATCAGTGGTAACCCATAGTTTAGATTCTCTGTTAACATAAGATTACTTTGAAATAACACCTTGAGGAATAAACAAAACCCAGCTTTATTTGGGGGAACTTGCAACATGTTTTTTTTCTTTTCTTTTTGGGTGTGTGTGTGTGTGGGCCTGTAGGGGTGTGTGTGTGTGCGTGTGTGTGTGTGCGTGTGCGTGTGTGTGTGTGAAAGGCAGCGTTGGGGACTGTTGTGTGTGCTCTGCAGGTAAGCTTGTGGGTATTGACTAGGACAAAGTGGTCAAGGTGGCCATGCTTGAATAGAAAGATGGGGTTTTGCTGTACGAACTGAGGTTTTATGCAAATTATTTCAAGAAAAAAAACTGATTTACGTTCAAAGTATGTAACATTCAGTTTGAAAAACAACCTAATTTGGGTTATTTTGCGAATCCAGTATGAACGATAAAATTAACAAAGTTTATTGCGTCAGACGGGCAGTAGCGATGGGCCAGAAACAAACACTTTTTTTTTGTTCAGTTTGCCAAAAAGATTATAAATGGCAAAAGTTTCATGTGAAAACTGTTCTCTTAAAGAAAGAAAACCCCAAAACGCTACTTTTATTGGAAACACACAGTTAAACGTGTCTTATCGAGTATGGCCACCGAGCCTGGAATGTGATTTCAGCGAACAGGTGAATGGAGCAGCTCATGTGCCAATAAGAATCCTATTTTTTGAAAGCCAGTTATTCCTTCACCCATGTAAATGACATGTTTCCTATCGAGTCTTATTTATGTACAACCGGTTCTTCTTTATGAAACAGTGGAGAGAGAGAAAACGCCCCGACCCGTCCCACATATCAGCGACCGCTCTTCTTTCTGCTCTACGTAACTCTCCCACAGCTGAACTTTCTGTTGTCTGACTGAGTTTTGAAGAGTCTGTGCAATTTTGTACAAAGTGATGTAATTGACATACTACTTTATATTTCTGTGAATAAAACGTGACTCTATCGGACGTGTTGTGCGGTTATTCAGACGCGAACGTTTCACAGCAGTGTGCTTCAGTGTTTAAAATTAGAGAAAATGCCCGAGTGTCCAGGTTATGCCATTGGCTCACATTTTGTATATTTGCTCTTAAGAACAAAGTGATGGGTTAATCAGAGTGGATTTGTTCAGATGTCTTCATGTCCTTCCACTCAGTTCAAATTCTTCTGTTTTTTTTTTTTTTTTTTTTTTAGATGGATGTTATTTCCATATATTCAGATGCCCCCTGGAGGGCAGATTTAAAAACATAAATGCATTGTTTTTAGAGAGGGAATTGCAAATCAGCATCTGTTGAGTGGAAAGTTTGAATACTTGATTTTAAAGGTTTTGTCTAGTTCAAAAACCTGTGTACAGGTCATGTTAGAGTTTATTCATATTCATTTCTTTTAAAGTCATACTCCTAACCAACGGTATGGTTAAATTTGCAAAAAAATAGTATCCACTTTTTTATTCTACAATATTCATGAAATTAGTTTCTAAAAACATGTTTTCTTTCAGTCAACGTATTCATTCTCCTGCACAGCTCAAAGATATGATTCTTTTCTAAATGTTTGTTATTCTCTAGTAACAATTCATGGTTTCCTTTGGTAGCAAGTTGTTTCTACACATAGAACTACGCTGATAAGATATGTCATATCTTATGTTTTTGTAATAATAAACACAAAGAACTAAAGCTTTTTTAGATTTTATTATCTGAATCAAAGCCTTCAAGTCTTTTTCAGGACAATATTATCTCCTTGGAAACTAATCATTCCAATTAAAGTTGAAAAAGACTTTAAGGTTAACTTTGAGGTTCTCATATCTAAATGCTCAGACATTAAATATTAAATATTGGACATTAAATACAGCTGCCTGCTCAAATTATGTGCTTTATATTTTCCTACTAAGCAGTCAGGCTTCTTGTATTTCTTATCAATTTTGAATATTCTGTATTTTACTACATTTTAATTTGCTTCTTACCTAAAATTGAGCAGTTGGAAAACTAAATTAGTAAGACCAGATGCATGCTGTGAACTTACTGAACATATACTGATGTGTAGTTTTAAACATCGCAGTCATGTTTCCTGGGTTTATGTCAGATGTATGCTGCATCCATCTTTTGTTTCAACACCCTGAATGAGTACAAATGGAAAATCAGCCAGTGAGTCTCTTGTGAGGTTAATGTTCCTCTGCTTTGCATAGTCTGAATGAAAACATTCAAACACAAAAATAACTCTCCTTGAAATATTTGTAGATTTTAATACTTTGACAAATCATACAGAAGCATCATTTCTGTACAGCATGTAGATTTATTTACATTTACACACCTACGGAAACTAGCAGATGTTTACATTTGCTCTTTACATATAATATGCATTTATTTTCCTATTACATATTCAGTGTAAAGGGGGGAAAAAAAGCTTGAGCATCATTCACCATTAAAAAGAGCAACCTCCTTTTTCCATCTTTAGGCCTCATTTGGAGAAAAAGCAATCAAAAGCTGCCTGGCTTGAGAGCTGAGAATGCAAATAAAAAGTAAACAATATTGTTTACAAAGTACCCGTTTCAGGCTGAACCAATGATGAGGCAGAGCTTTGGGTGAAGAAACGTTGACCATGTTATTCTAAGATCACCGTTTATGAAGTTCAATCACAGAAAGCTGCTCAACATGACAAGCATTATCAGAACAGTGAGGGTTATTATTAGAGCCGCTGAATAAAGCTATGCAAAATATTAAGTAACTTATGAGCACACATTCTTTAGAATGACTTTTTTTTTTTTTGCACTTTTTGATTTGTCGATCTTTAAACTTAAAGCAAGTATGATTTACAGGAAAACAATAATTTTGTGCTTCTGTTGGTTGAAATTCTACAATTAAAGCTGTATTTTTGTTGTTTGTTTTGGCTATTAATAAGTCAGATTCTCCGGAGTTTTCACATTTTTAGCTGTAGAAAAGAAAATGGTTTCAAAATGCAAGCAGCTTAAAGCTGAAACGAGCTTAAAAACAACTCCTCATTCATATGCAGTCAGTCTCCGATCATTAAGGATTCAACCGTTTTGCCTCAATGGCGATTTGAAAGATGAAGAGCCATAAATATGATGCCTGCAGGTTTCCTTCAGAAAGATCCAGTTTGAAAACTCTTGGAGTTTCAACTGCTGCTGCAAACTGTGCAACACCTGAACACCCTGAGCCGCCGCCGCCTCCATCCGAGAAACATCAGCCACTGTCTGCTGCTGCTGCTGCTGCTGCTGCTGGGTCAAGAACTGAACAGATTGATTAAGATCATCACTGACATGGTCGCCAGCATCAACGCGGCGAGCTCCCGCATCTTCTCCTGCCGGTACTCTTTCAGCCTCTTCTTCTGCTCTTCCTCCATCTGCTTCCTCTTGACTCTTAGGTCCCTCTCCTTCTGAAGCTGCTCTCCGTAGTGAGCCTGAAAAAAGGCGTCAAAATCAAACATGGGCCGACCACCGGTTTGGGAGAACGGCCTGGCTCTCTGCTGACGATAATGCTGCTGCTGCTGGGAGCTTGTGGCTCTGCTCGATGCGTCTTTGGAGGACGGCTTCTCTGGGCTCTGCAGGTCAGACTGGCTCAGGATGCCTCGGTCATACTTCCTCCTCAGACTGACGTTGCCCAGCACGGTGTAAGCCTCGCTGATCTCAGCGAAGCGCTGCGTGGCTTCCTTGCTGCCCGGGTTCTTGTCAGGGTGGTAGATGAAGGACTGCTTGTAGTAGGCCGTCTTGACCTGTGACTGTGTAGCGCGGGGGGACACTTTGAGGATGTCGTAATAGGCGGTTTTACTCCTGTGCAGCAGAGGAGCCTCCTCCGACCACCTGCTGTAACTTCTAGCTGCTGCAGAGGCTTTACAGGCACCAGGGTGAAGCTTCGGGTGTGTCAGTGAAGCTCCGCTCCCTGATCTGTCATCTGCGAGGATGAGGAGGACCGTGCAGAAGGCTCTGAGCTGCTGAGGGGACCGCCGGGTGTCGGGGTGGGTTGAAACAGCCCCACTGGTCCAGATGGGCTTCACGCATGAGAACAGCTTCTCCTGAAGGCGTCCAGTCGGGATCAGCAGGTTTGTTTTGGTGACGGTTTGGCTCTTTCTGGTGACCGGAAGCCAGAATAAACGAGCTAAATGTGTGTTTAAAGAAGTGCAGCCAAGAAAAGCCATTTTCCTCTGATGGGTTGCAGTTTGTCTTACTCTGTTAAGTTTCTCAGAACTGCTCTGAAGTGCTCTTCCTTTTAATAGCTGGACACATTCTTCGGTAAAGTGTCCCTGGATGCAGGTGTCGTTTATCGGGAGAAGTCCGCTGGGGCTTACGGGACGCAGCGGGCGAACGTGGCCGGGACCCACGGTCACCAGCCGGTAGGCTGCAGTCCCGAGCCGCTGGCTGACCTCTGCCATTTTACCAACAACAAGCCGGTGAACGAAGACAGACAGCTTCCGGGTGTCTCAAGGCAACAAACCAATCAGGTGCAATGTTTACAGGAAGTATTTCAACTCATCTACCAATCAGATTCACAACAAAGATTTTCGCGTATGTTGCATTTAGAGGTAACTGGGACATTTCAACTGTATAGGAGAAAAGGTCTTTATAAACACAATGAATATTTAGCTTAGCTCAATGTCCCCACCCAGGAAGAAAGTAAAGACATTGGGAAGTCTTTACTTCCTAATTTCAAATGGTATTTAATTAGACCAGATAAACAAAATATCTTAACCTAATGAAATGTATTTAGCATTTTAGCAGAGTAAGAGTACGTTTTGATCATTTTTCTCTCTACTCGGTTTTGACTAAGTTGAAATACTGTCTATTTATGGCTTTATTTAGAAAGAAACGCGATTCCTGATTTGTTCTCATACTTTACACAGTCTGCATGGAAACTCGAAAGGTGTGTGATTTGAAATGTGTTCGTCAAAATTCCGAGGTGAAGCGAATTTTGCATGAATGCATGAAAGTTTATTAACCAGATTAAACTGAAAATAATTAAATGTAATTGATATATTTTATACTTTGAAAATTTTAAATTAATATTTTACAATAACTGCCAATATTGGAGGGGTTTTATTTTAGACAAGAAAACTGAAATTACGTGAATCATGCAGGACAATCTTTCTACGGTACTGTAAGGAGAAAGAAAACAACTCAGAAATAAAATTGAAAAAGTATAAAGGATTATTTGCTTTTCTCGACTATGTCTCTAAATTGACGATGAAGACAATAATAATAATAATAATAATAATAATAATAATAATAATAATAATAATAATAATAATAATAATATGATTTAAGTCAGTTTTTTGACTAGGTAAGTCAAAAAACGTACCTAGTTTTTTCACCATTCTGTTTATATTTGTAAAAAAAAATTATATATATATATATATATATATATATATATATATATATATATATATATATATATATATATATATATATATATATATATAAGAATAATTTAGAAATAATTTAGAAAATAGAATAATTGTGTACAAGTACTAAAAATAAGATATTTGCTTATTTTTAGATAAGCAAATGTCTAAAGTAAAAAAGTTTTTAAAAAGTATCTGCATCATTGAGTTATTTTATTTTTTTTTAGCTTTATGATACGCTTTAAATATCTACAAACTGGTGTTTTGATTATGAATTCAATGCAAAGGAGTTTATATAGTTTTTCTTATCCTGTTTGTAACCGGACAAGAGCAAAGTATGAGTTGAATTTAATGAACAGCAGGTGGCGATAAAGCGCCGCTTCCCAATAGATGAGCATAATTTAAATCAGCGAACAAGAACTGTGGCGTTTCACATGTGGATAGCTTGCTGCGATCACAACATTTAGCTTGATTTAAAAGAAGAAAATAAAACAACAGATAAAGAAATAAAGCCAGAAGGACCATGGCTTCCAGCTGCCGCAGACCTGAACACACAGCTCCGCCGGAAGTGGTTAGTTTGACGGCTTTGTTTACCGCAGCTGCTGTAACCGTGTGTGTTTGTGGAAGTGCAGAAGTAGTTTCATTAAGCGTTTGGTGTGTCTCCTTAATTGAAACGTAGCATATTTAAAGATGTATATTGAGGGTCTGAAACTCATTTAAACCGTTCTTCACGTGTCAGTGGTTTTGTTGCTTTGTCACATTTAGATAAAATAAATCAGCAGCGACCTACAGACATGTGATTTACTGAGTTTGAGCTGTGTGATCTAATCTCATCTCTGCAGTTCTACAATGAAGATGAAGCAAAGAAATACTCCCAGAAGTAAGTCTGGATCCTTTATATGTGTAAAGTTTGGGGCTTTTGTGAAAATGTCTCCATTTAAGCTCTTTGAGCTCCTGCTCAGTAATGTTTCTCATGAACTAATCTGTTGCTCTGTTGTGGTCCTTGTTTTGTCCCGTGTTTCGGATTATGGTTATGTTTTATTTATTTTTGTTGTGTTTGCTCGGAGCATTGTTTACTTTTCATATTCTTGTTAAGACGGATGCATTGGTTAATTTTCAGTATGTCGCTGTGGTTTGCATTTCTTGCTGATTTTACAAACATTTCATTTTCTTCATTTTCCCCAGTGGATTTCTAGTTTGGACTTAAAATTATCCTGGTATTTAAAATTGGAGAAACTTTGAGCTTTAAGTTTCTGAAAAAGTCACTCAGTATTCTTTTCTTATCTGCAAAGAATAATTGCTCAGACTTTATTACTGGAGTTTTATTGGTGCCAAAAATCTTTAGTGTAGCATCTCAAATGACTACTTATCTGTTTTTTTGCTGCATTTTATCTATTAATTAGAGCTAGATTTTGAATGGTGCTGTTAATAGGAGATTGTTTTCTTGCTCACATACGTTTCTCTCCACGAAGTCTGATTGTACTTCCTGATCGACAGCTCTCGGATGATCGAGATCCAGACTCAGATGTCGGAGAGAGCAGTGGAGCTGCTAAGCCTGCCAGAGGGACAGGCTTGCTTCCTGTTAGACGTTGGGTAAGTAAGTTACACCGGCTGTTTACTTGAAGCAAAACCTTAGTAAAATAATAATTTATATGTGTTATAGTTAGATTCTACATATAGATGATGATTATTTCTCTTGTTTCTGCATTCATAGTGTTGAATGCAGAAACAAGTCTGTCTCTGTGTTCTCTAACAATGTTATTTTTGCATACAAAGCTAATAGACTTCAGCACATTTACATCAACTGTGTATTTGTAATGTATAAAATGTTAATCTGAGAACTGCTTGGAGCCGGAGCAGAGAAACGTGAGGCGCTAAGTTCTGTTCTGCCTCCCAGGTGTGGATCTGGTCTCAGTGGAGATTATCTAACAGAGGAGGGACACTACTGGGTCGGAGTCGACATCAGCTCCGCCATGCTCGGTTAGTTTCACACGCTTTTTAAAAATGAAGCACAATTCATTAAGCAGAGCAGAGGAGTTTCTGTGTCTCTATCCATCTGCACGTTTGTGCTTCACCCATCTGTTGTTTTTTGCAGGTTTCAAGTTAAACTAAAAAAAAAAGAACAAATGTGGGAAGTAACCTTGAGTTTTTTTTGTATAGTACAAGTACAATGATTATTAATGTTGAGGTATTGAGTTGTGTGTTGTCTTCAAAATATTTGATAAAAGAACCAGACTTGGTTTTTATGAGAAAAACAAGAACGACCTGCAGCAGTTCAGAACTTGAGGCGTGATTTTTATATTAGTTTTTCTTGTTTAATAAAAACAAGCAGACTTTATGTTCCATAGGTTGAAGGTAACTGTTAGACAGTGGAAAAACGTAAAGTTCCTTGTTCGCTTTCCAGGCTACCAGCTGAGAGATTTTTGGTTGCTTTTACATATTGTCTTTATACCAATATGTGCATTCTCACTAGTGGATGCGGATTTCTGTCTAATCACCAAGCTGTGACTGTTTTCCTTGATGCTTCCAGATGTTGCTCTGGACAGGGAGGTGGAGGGAGACCTCCTGCTGGGGGACATGGGTCAGGGCATGCCTTTTCGGCCGGGCACGTTCGACGGCTGCATCAGGTAAACGCCGCGGCAGCTTATCCGACACATTTTAACGCTTTTAGCTGAGTTCTGAATTGTTTCAATGATTAAAACTTGTGCTGTTTTACTCTCGCCAGCATCTCTGCACTGCAGTGGCTCTGTAATGCCGACAAGCGGTCGCACAGTCCACCAAAGAGACTCTACACTTTCTTCAGTACCCTCTACTCGTCTTTGGTAAAGTTTTATTGTCGTCAACCTGAACGTTAATACAGCAGATTCTTACATTTACAGGAAGTAATTTTGGTGTTTTTGTTCTTTTAGGCCAGAGGATCTCGGGCAGTTTTTCAGCTTTATCCTGAAAACTCAGAGCAGGTAGAAAATCTAAGATGCTTTCATTTGGAGTCTGAAATGATCTTCTTGTGCATTTAATCATCACATTTAATTTTGTCTCTTTTTTTTTTTAAAGCTTGAACTCATTACCTCTCAGGCCATGAGGGCGGGTTTCAGTGGAGGCATGGTGGTGGATTACCCAAACAGCACCAAGGCTAAAAAGTCAGAAATGTTCATCCACCTTCATATACATTCATATAATGTTCATCCACCTGCTAATAATCATAGCAGAAAGTCATAGGAGTTGTTCTGATTTAACTCGTTTAAGCTCATTACAAATTAAAACAGATTGCTTGTTATTTACCTCCAGGTTCTTCCTTTGTCTGTTCGCTGGTGGGACAGGAGTTCTTCCCAAAGTAAGAAACATATATTTATTTATTTTGGACTTACTTCCTGTTTTTGGAACTTCTATCTTAATTTGTTTTTATTATGAAATTCTAATTATTTCAGGGTTTGGGGTCAGAAACGTCAGACAGAACTGTTGCAAACCAGGTCCAGTATTCAGGACAAAGGTAAATATGTTCTAAGCAAAGCAGTAATTTTTGCACATATTGTTTCATTTAGAATATTAATACTATAGAAATATTTGTGTTTTTTGTATAGCAGCTTATTTCAGTCACTATCTTGTTCTACTTTATTGCAAAGTTGAAGCAGCTTCAATACAATTGTTCTCCTACTGATGCTTGAAGCCTTCAGTTAAAATACTTGGCCTAATTTTTTTTTTTTTTAAATCTTCACCTTTTTATTCATTTAAAGGATTTTGCCTTCAATATCCAGCCTGCTTGCCTTATTCTCTTTCTTAGACACGAGACGATTAAAGCAATTACCTGATTCTGTGAATGCGATTAGTCACTTTTGTTTTGGAGAACTCTGAAAGCAAGTTACGATTAAGTTGTAAAGCAGGTCTCGGCGTCAATCAGTGCAGGTTGAGTCATACTTGTGTTGATGAAGCCAAAAGGCCGACAGGAGCTCAGAGAGGGCCGTTGTCCTGCCTGACTTCAAACTCTGTCAGGTGGCTTTTCCTCCCTTTCACATTCGGATGTTTAAGCTCTTCTCAGTCAGACCCTTGGGTGTGAGTGTTACTGGCTAAAGAGACGGTTTGAAAACTTTAATAAGCTCTTCTCTGTCTTTGCGAAGGTGTCGGTTTAATAACATGAAAGGAAAATCGGTGAAGAAGGGGCGAGACTGGATAATGGAGAAAAAGGACAGACGAAGGCGACAAGGAAAGTACGTGGGAAACTGTTCCAAAATAAAATGGATATTTTTTCTGTTTCAGCTCTAACAGTTTAAACCCACTTCAGTCTGGTTTGAAACCTGTCTCTGATTGGCTGACGCCCCTTCTCCCTCTTGACTGCTGTTTCCTGCAGGAACGTTCGACCCGACACGAAATACACCGGACGTCAGCGGAGACCTCACTTCTAGCTGTGACTCATGCAGCTGCTCCATCATTAGCGCCGTCTCTCTCTCTCTCTCTCTCTCTCTCTCTCTCTCACACACTCACGCACACACACACACTCATGCAGTGTCCCCTGGAGCTTCGGCTTGATTGGACTTTTCAGGTCTCTAATTCAAGTGGACAAAACGCAAGCGATAAATTACACCAAATCGCTTTTTATATTTTATCAAGTGCTTTGATGTTTTGTCACAAGCTGCAAGGAGATGCAGTTTTCAGTTTGAGTTGAAGACCGAATATGAGCTGCTAGGAAACAAAAAATAAATAAAACAGAGGCAATGTTATCCTATTAAAAATACTTTTCAATTGAATTGTCTTCATTTTCTAATTTATGTTCTGGATTATTCACTTTTTTTCTCAAATTCATTCTGTATGAAATGGATAATGCATGGGCGTATTCTTTAACAAAGAGCAAACCATTTTAATATAAAGCACTTCTAATTGAAGTAGGTTTGAATCAGCAAAACGGCATTTAGAAAGTCCAACTTTTATAAAGAAAGTTGTCATTTGGCAAATAGAAATGTTTCTGGTTGTTCCAGCTAGCCTAAAACAAGAACTTTAGTCACATTTGGAATCGGTGAGGAAAAAAAATAATTTTATTAGATATTTATAAACGCGTGGCTTACTGTGGTGATGCAAGAGCTAAAACTGTTACACGATGTGAAGCATGTAGACCAGTAGTGTCCAAACGTTTTCTCACTCACGCAACCATCGAGTTAGATACAAGTGAGTGTCAAGATAAAAACGAAAACCCAAAAACTAATTTTATTGTATTTTCCTATCTTGCGAGTTCAACAAGAAACACAACGCAATATTTTTTTTATAGATTCATACTTTGAATTGCCCTCTATGTAAATGTTTTTCTCGCCTGTGGCCAAAAGATGTCGCTGTTACTCACTGGAAACCACCTGGGCGTTATCCTTTAACCTGCTCAATCGATAACCTAAACAAACAAACATTCCCGTCTCAGTTCACCAAGCATGTCGTGTTTGTTGTTTTGTGAACTGATCCCAATTCCTGTTGGAGCCAAATTCACTCTAAAAAGACAAATAGTTTATTTCTGCGGATGGATTAAAAGGGGAGTTTTATGTATGTGTCTGATTGGGAATCGGCGGAAGGCCGAGCCTCACCTTAACACATAAAAGTAGTCCCTGTCTGTAAGGAGAACCGGGTTTCGGAACCTCTCCCCGCGCGTCCGGCTCGCATCATCCAGTCGGTCTCCGCCCCGTCGCTCCATCATCAGCTCACATCCAGGGGAGGGGGGGAATAGAAAAGAAACGACGGGAGCAGGAGGAACCACGTCGGTGGAAATAAGGAACCATGAAGGACCGCATGCAGGAACTTAGACATGTAAGTTTCTGCTTTATTTTTGTGCTTTTCTGCTTGTTTTTGTTCACTATCGGTGCCTGTCTGCACCTGTTCAGCCGGAGCAGAGGCGGGTTGAGTCGGAGCGCTGCTAGAGCAACAGTTGTGACTCTGAATGATGGAGGCTCACATTTGCTGTTTTATCAGAAAACCAGCGCACGTTGGGTCCAAGGGTTGTTGTGAGCGCAGATTTGGATGGAACTCAACTAGTTGTTGCTTTAGTGTTCGAGCGAATCGAGTCATGTTCTTAATTATCTTCGAAATGTGTCCTCCTCACTTTGAGTCGGTCGGTTATTGATGCGGTTTAAAGGTGAGCTTCATCAAGACTGTACAGGAGGTTCATAGAAAAGCTCATCTTTAATGCACAAAATCTCACAGTTGATTTATGTTTAGTATTTGGAGATGAAGGAAAGAGATTTAAAGTCTTTGTGCAATTATCTTGTAAAAACTGACATTAAGACAGAATGCTATATCGAATTTTGTGAATTAGTCTGTGTCCAGCTGATTAATTGTGGTTATGAACCAAATACTGGTCCCAGTTCGTCCATTTCACCTGTTACATGTCCACTGACGTACACACAGGGCCGGTCTTACGTAATGGCTTACTAGGGCTACTGTATTGGGGCCCAAGTTTTGTTATTTTTTTTTTAGTCCTAAGAGTTTAAATATACGCTATCTGTACCTAAACATACATCTAGATATATTTCATGATATTCTGAAGTCTTACGAAGAAGCACAATCTCAAAATAAATATTTTTTTAACATTTATTAGAATGACAATAACACAAATGAATAAAACCAGAGTATCAAAACACTAGTTTAATTAAATGCTAAGGAATAAAAATGAGTTTTAAGAGGCGATTTAAAATGATCCAGGCTGTGGGCAGATCTAATTTGGAAAGGAAGATTGTTCCATACAAGAGGACCAACAACAGAAAAAGCCCGATCTCCTTTCCTCTATAAATTGTCTATAAATTGTTTTATGCAATAAAGTGGATTCGCACAAGTAATAATCACTGAACACATGAAGCTGTCACAGAAAGCCATTTTAAAAATAATTAAAATCTGTCAGTATGTAAAAAAACCACCCTAACTTACAAGATTATGGTTAGCACCCTTAAACTCCATAAAAAAATGAGCATAAAACACTTTTTGAACTTCTCATTCACTTTTATCATACTAACAGAAATGTTTAAGAAGGCTTTAAAATATACAGTTGGTATCTTTTAAATTAAGTAATTTAATAAGGTGAAACTATCTAAATGAAAAATTGAAACTGTGAAATGGTAAAGCCAATCAACCAGACGTTCTGATCGTGGATAAGCAGCAGAGGACAGCTGTTGTGATCGACATGGTTATCTCAAATGATGGAAACATCAGGGAAAAGGAATGTGAGAAACTGGAGACATACCAAGAGCTCAGTCAATGATGTTATACAAATGTAATAATAGTAAATGGTTAAATTGATAACTGGGGCTTACAGAGGTTTTTTTTTTTCTACAACAAGGCCATATTTGTTGTCACATCTGACACTCTTACGTACCAAATCTAAAATATCTGCTATCAAATCGTCATGATTTACACAACAAGGTTCTTATGTCATTCGGTGAGGCCTTACTTATTAAGCAGTGGAATGAGACCTAATTTTGTTCTGACTCTAAACACTATTTGCTGACGAGTGTCTTCCACAGGGACATTTCTTATTGAGGCACTGAATGTGTATTTGTACAGAGGCCATTGTTAAATAAGTGTAATTTTTAGTAGAGCTGATTGAAACTGTTTCAATAAATTGGCTTCAAGGGAAGCAACCTAGCCTTGCCAAATGCGCATGTGAGAGTGTTTCAAGGCAGGCGTGTCTTCTTCTTCTTCTACTTCATCATGCCACGCTGCCTTCTCCTCGTTCTCCTCCTTGATGCATGCTGCTGTCTAACCAAGAAAGACAGAGAATTAGTCAAAAACCTGCTTAGCGACTGAGAAGCTCAGTCAGTATTCAGGCGTGCGTCGTGGGGAGTCGACAGCGATGATATGCCAACTGCTGATCCCATTTTCTTTCATCTTTTCTGATTGTATCGCTCATGTCTGAGACATTGCAGCCGAAGCGGCCTGCAGACAGACCTATTTTAGGCGACTCAGACCAAATGGGATTGAAGCAAATTGCAAATCACACACTGTTATTTTCCCAGCAGCTCTACATTAATATTGTTTTCCATATAGAGCTTCAGAGTTGGAGCTCGGGTTGAGTGTCTGTGGGGACAGCACAGCATAATATTGGTGAATTTATGTTTATGTAACCATCCAAACCAGCACTTAAAAACGTTTTTTTTTTTTCTTAGATTGTCTCTCTGATTAATCTTTCGCTGTCAGGCTTTTAAAGAGATGCTGAACAATGCTCATCTTTATGCTTTGTTTTTCACAAGTTTCCCCATCTTGTCGTTGTCTTTGCATGATGAAAGAAAAACAGGTTTGGCACATTTGAGGTTGGGTATAAAATAATTTAAATGAAAACCAGATTTTTAATGTGGCCGTTAGTGACAGAGGATGTAGCTTTTGCTCTCTGTCATCACTTCTTTTCTTCCTTGTGAATGTTCTCTGTGCTTGATGTTGTTTAAAATGGTGCTGAATGAGATTTGGGAGTCTGCGGAGTCCCTTGTAGAATTACACATGTCCCCATCTTAATAAAGTGAACATACAAGTGATGCTTTTTTTAATGCTCCTTAATAAAGCATCACCACAAAGCTGCAAGGAGAAAGTGATGACAGACTGAGTTTCAAATCCTAAAGGAATCCCAGCCCAGGCCGCGCCGTCACAGCATCTCCCAATAACATCACGCAACTGAGGTCATGCGAAGTGTAGGACATTTCCAACGATGCAATTCTTTTCACATTTTCTACAATCCCTGCAAATCCAATGTTAACATCTGTTTACATTTACAGACAGGCTGAATCATGTTTCTTTCTGTGCTCCTTGAACAAGGGGCAGTGGTGAAAAAGTGTAGCTCAAATATTTGAAAGTTGCAGTTATGACCGTATGACCAATCGGTGTGTAACTTGCTTATGAGGATGAAGGCATTTCAAGGGTCGGTGGTGTTTTTATGAAACTTTTTAGAAACGACACACACAACTTCAGTTTTGGAAAAAAGAGGTGCTTGCTTTTCCTAAGCTCTATAAATGGTTGTAAGGTTATCTTCACTTTTCTGGCAAATATTTTAATTATAAAATGGTGCACATGTAGTCTCTAAATGTACTTGAGGGATGAGTTTTCATCGTCGTTGGTTTTTGTGTTGCTGCTGTAATGGGCTTGTGATCTTTCCATCATCCAGGCTGGTCTTCAACCCCTGAGACCCTCAACATGACAGACTGGGACTGGAAGGATGGATTCCCTATTTACAGTGAATATAACCACGATCCATGCCAGCAAACATGGCTAATAATGTCTCCAATTATCTTCCATGCAGCTCTGTTGACAGTTGACTAACAAATCCCTGCGAGCAAACTAGAAATAATTGGCTGATTTGGACATTTCCTCAGAGTCTGAACAAAATTAGAGTTTGCCAATTAAATTTACTTGCCAGTCCCAAGTAAGCTTCATCAAGACGAATGTTTAGCTGTTGTTTTTATTTCGACATAATTGATTTTGTTGTCTCAGTTCAGGTCCTCCTGAGTCAGTACTCTGTTGCCAAATTGAAAATTTGTACACATCAATAACTTCCAGTTATTGATGTGTTGTAGTTATTGTTTCTAGAAGAGAATTGTCTCCATGCTATGTAACATAGTATCACTATACAGACAAACTGAAATAAATTATCATCTGACAAAAGTGTTCACATCCCTAAAGGTTTTAGATTTTGTCACTTTATAACATAACTTCTTCTTGTAATTTGACCGTATTGAGATATTGTTTGATAGACCAACACAAAGCAGTATGTAGTTCTGTAGAGTAGGGAACATGACAAAGGGCTCTAACATTTTCTTTACAGAATAAAAATCTTAATTTGTATTCAACCTCCTTGAGTCTTTGAAGAACGACCTTTTGCTCTTGCAGCTGTGAATCTTTTAGGATATGTCTCTACTAGCGCTGCCCATCTGGAGACTGAAATTTTTGCCCATTGTTCTCCACAAACTACGTCAAGTTCAGACAGATTGTTCTGTGCAGCATCCGAGAAAAGCAGTTTTCAAGTCTTGCTACAAATTCTACGATGGATTCAGGTCTGGACTTCTAACACATACATATGTCATAATTCACAGGTCTTTGTGTTTTTTTTTTTTTTGCCTTTGTGTTGTATTTAGAATATTTTTGAAGTTATTTGGTTTTTGTTTGGGCGTTTTGTTCTCTTCTGTGTTCTGTTCTTTGTATCTTTGTTTAGATTCCTGTTTTAGTGTTACCCTTTAGTTTTTAATTCAGTGGATCCTTTTGCATCTTGTTTAGATCGCTGCATATTCCTTTTTATGTTAAGTCATTTTACCTTTAGCTCCTCTGGTACTAACTTAGATCTACTGTATTCTAGTGATTCTGCTCACCTGGTTATGAAGCCATTAATCACCTCCCCAGAAGTTACAGACCAGTCAGATTCTTTCACCTCTCATCAGATCTTTTCATTTCCTGCCCTGTCAGTTTGCCTGTCTTCTGTGCCTGGTTGGTTTCTCTTCATCTTTTATGCAAGTTGCTTTAATTAATTTTCCTTTCCAGTGTGACACTCACCATCTTTCCTGCGTTTTGGTCCATATCCGCCACAACCCATAGCAAATATGCCATGAACAAAACGTTTGCTGTCCTGGTGAAAAGTGAACCTTGGTGAACTGTAACCAGCTTCCCTGCCGCTGCCGATTTACACATGAGGATTTGATGGTCAGGGTAATGTGTTGATCTGGCAGATAAAGGCCACAACAAGATAAAGTTTGTGGTAAGAAGTATCAAAATAAGAAAAAGTACATGAGGCGTGAGTAATGCATTCACTAAAGCAAAAAGAAGTCTGAGTTTTCCAGATTATGTTACTCATGTGTGTTCTGTGTTTGTTGTCGCGTCACACAGCGCGTTTACTCATCCGCATGTGTGTCATGTTGGCAGATATTGGGTTTGCTCATATTTATTAGGATCCAGGTTGTGCTTCAGCACTGCCCATATGCATGTAAAGCATCTTTATGAGCTCAACGCCTGCTCTTCATCGCCTCTCCCAACAGCTCCTCTTTAGCTCCGTGCCTGAAGCTGTCAGCTTCAGTAACTAACATGGTCATACAACCTCTCCTTATCAACGTGTTTCCATTGCTCCCAGTCGGCCCAGCAGTGACAGATGGCATAGATATGATGTGTTTGTTAGATCGCCTGGGAATTAAATTGATGCGGTTATTATAGATATCACACACACTACTGAAGCAGTTATAAATTCCATTGTTTATTGTTTCTTAGCGGTGAGTTATTTGCTTAGGCTGGCGTTATTAACGCTGCATGTGTAACATCTGATTCACTCTGAGTTATCTTCATTTTTATCCTAATAACTTATTCATTTTGTGGTTTTTTTATTCACTTTTATAAAAAAGTAAATAAAACATTTTCATCTCCTTAAAGTTACAGTAGATAACTTTTATAAGAATTTATTTTTTGCAAATTTGTTAAAATTGTCTACATGTTGTGTGAACACATGAAGCTCCTCTGGATCCTCCCTGTCGTCATACTGCCATCTGTAGAAATATACGCTGCTTCCAGTCAGAAACAACCAATCAGAGCCAAGGAGGAGGATCTTAGCGCGGTCAATTGTGTTTGCATACGCGCTTCTCACAGTCTCCATCTTGAGGCTGTGAGAAGCACCCGGGGTTCACCATGAGCTCACCGCTGACATTGAGAAAGTAATAGTGAACTTCAAAACAGGAAACGCTCGGATCTGTGCTAGACACTAAAGCCAAACTGATAAGCACTCATGCCATATTTAACCCTTTACAAGCAGTGGCGATAACTTCATTTGTCTTGTGAAAGTCTCTGTAATGCCTTGGATGTGTTACGGAAAACACTGATCTCTCTCAGGTTGGAAACCTATCGATGTAATCAGGCGTTGCAGTGAAATGCCTCGTCATGGTTCAGCATTATCAGGACGGCACGCTCACCAGCATATTATTCATTAACACGTAGAGGCTGCATTAATGAGCCATGAAATGGTGTGACCAAGCTGGCATCTCACCAGGGACTTGTCTGTCTTTGCAAATGAGTTGACAGCTGCAATGATATCCAGTGTCTGTTGGCTGCGAATGATTATTTCTGAAATTTGGCCCGTTGAACTGTTGTTTACAGACGATTGATTCGGGCCAGCGAGGATCCCTGTAGATGTACGAGTTATGAAATTACAGTGATTGATTTTTTTAAGGATTTGGCTGTGTTGAAGCTTCTTCCAATAAATGAGCTAATTAAGCTCCTAATATTATAAATCCGACGACAATCCTGTAATCAAACATAACCCATCTGCTGTGGGAGATTGGCTTTGGGTAATCTTGGTTCTGGCTGTTAAGATTGAATTTTTAATGTGTTGACCTCCCGCTCTCACATCATCACATAATTGATAGCAGCTGAACGGTTCGCTAGCAGAGCAGATAGAAGCTTTTTATCATGCACACTTGTTGAAGATTAAGGCTTTAAATGGTAATTATCCTCATTAGGCTCTAAGTAGGTGTTCCTGTCAGAGTCTGCAGGTGAATTTGATGAATTAAAGTCTTGAATGTTGCCAGTTGGTTTTTTGGCAGAGGCTCCTTAGTGGGATAAACATCTGCAGTCAATGAACATGAACACATTGTCTCGTGGAAAAAGCTTCAGCTGGCAGGGAATCATGGTCCGAAACGATTTTCAGTGCGATATCCGTCACCAAAATTTAGATTCAATGTGTGTCAGAAATTGGGAGTGTGCTGAATTCAAGCACTTGTTCATCCATGCATGACAATAAAACAGATAATTATCCCTTTGATAAAACAAATTATACAAAATATATAACATGATCTCTGTTATTTAAGACAAAGAGCAACAATTGTTGGCATTGCAGCTAAATTAATTCATTCTATCCTTCCACAATTGGGATTTAGATCAGAATAGTCAAATGTGTTGCTCTTAGCTATTCCTGGGTGTTTTTATCTGGGTGTTTGTGGATGACCCATGACCTTTGACCGAGGCAGAGCATACTGAAACTAGGCAGCACATTTCTCTCCAGAATACCTCGATAGTCTTGATATTCCAACTTACCTTGCACAGATTTAGTTGAACGTGTCCCTGTAGTCAAATAATTTTCAATTATTTCAAGAGGTAGTATCATTTTTGTTCACGCCCGTTTCATTAGTCTGTTTTTTTTTTTGGGGGGGGTGTTTTTTTTGTTTTTTTAATGATTCTGTTGTATCACATTTCAAAAATTTCATTGGTTAATTTTCAGTAATTTTTTAAAAAATATATACTTTTATCAGTTTCAAAGTATTTCAGTGACCGTTGTGGACTTTGGAGTGTTACCAACTATTTTGTCCACATCCACAAATGGTAAAAAAACCTACAAATTATTGTCTGTGTTGGTCTATCACTAAGTAATCCACCAAAAATACATTGAGGTTTGTTCCAAAAGTTAAAAAGACCACAGAATGTGTAAATAAATGTGTAATTAACTTTCTATTAGATTGTTAAACAACTGCTTTGTTTGGAAATGACAAATTGTTGAAAACATTTAAATCTAGAAAACAAAGCCAAGCATGCTACCTAAATAGCTGATGTTTCTGCTTAATTTAAGCCATTCATAACAAAGTGAAAATTAAGTATGTAGTACATTGTTTAATGACTAAAAAAGTTGGCAAAGTTACTGTTAATGTTAATTTCTTTAAAATGTTCCTCAGCTTCACTTCCTCCAGCCCTGTTTCTTGCATTTTATTTTCTAAGCACTCCCTTTCATTACCTCTTGCTTTTTCCTCCCACACCTTTCTACACGTTCTCCTCCATTACCACAGCATTATTGTGTTAGTAGAACATGGATCGTGTCATAATCCTTTATGGTCAGGGACTTGTAGCACGCTCCAGCTTTCCCATACTTCAGAGGGAAGTTGGAGCAGCAGATATGGGTGGAGGGAGAAAGCGGTGACAGCACATCTCTTCTTCCCAGCCTGTGATCTGCCAATAAAGTTCAATTGAGACTTTATGACATTTTCTCTCCCACTCCTGCCAAACTGAACACTGGCCAGCCTTTGTCTACTGCCTGCAGACACACAAGTCATGTTTTCGTGACTTGTGGGGACTTTACATTGACTTCCATTCATTTTCTTCAGCCTAACGCTTACCCTACCCCTAACGCCAACTGTAACCCTTACCCTAACCATAACAATCACATACCTAAACCCTAACCCCAAAACAACATTTCCCTACTTGGGGACAAAGGAAATGTCCCCACAAGGAGCAGTGGTCCCCACAACTCCACATTGTAGATAGGTCCCCACGAGGATATAAAAACCTGGTTCACTCTCACACACACGCACACACACACATGATGGAAGAGTTGGTGTATCAAAATCTTCTATCATGTGTAATTCATATAGTCACACCCCGACCCGTCGGCTAATTATGAGCTATGAAGCTGAAACGTGGGTGGGGGAGGGATCAGGACTTGGGCTGAAAGGTCACTTCTCTCATGTGAGTCTCTGTGGCACAAATAGACGTCTCTCTGACAGATTTACACCTGAAACCGACTGATATCGATTCGTGCAAAGTCAAGGTACTATCGCATTATAAGTCATTATTTAACCTTTTGCTGTGCGTCCCTTTGTAAATTTGTGTTTATGGGCTTTTAAATGGCATCACTCTGATGATTGCATTGTTAAAGGTCAGAAAGATGTGAGGAAGGTGGTGGTCAGGGGGATGAGGATTAATAAAATATTTAATTTAGCGGAAACACAGCGAAATGTTGTGACAGATGCAATATAAAATTTAAAGTCTGGACAAGCAGAAGCGTGTGCAAAGGAAGGAAAGTGATGAAGTGTGGAGGGGAGAGAAAGGTAACCTAGTCCACGGTGTGTGGCTCTACCGCGATAATGATTCTGTAGTCAAGCTCCACTCTGTAGGAAGGAGGTGTCAAAACGACAGGTGAGGTGGATAAGAAAGAGAAGATAATTAAAGGAGAAGGACACAGAGAGAGCAACAGGAAATTGTTAGGCATTCTGTAACTATGCAGGAGTCTTAAAATGAGAAGTAATTCACAGTAACTGTCACAAAAACGGCAGGATGTTCAGTTCAGTTTTTTGACAGAGTGCCAGTTCACAGCAGATGTAAGGGACTTTAAGAAACAAACAGATCCTGTTCACACCTACAACTACAAAATCAGACTGATCTAGTCCAAGGCAGATTCTAATTTAATTGCATACATCCCACATGCAACCAAAACTCACACTGTCAATTAGTAGGAAGTTACGTGAGGAAGCCCAGACAGATAAATTTAGTCATTGACTTTGCAGCCATCCTGACTTCTGTAAAAGTTAAAGTTGAACAGATGATTTGCACCAATCCCTCCTGAGTAAGATAATTGCATCAAATCGTTGACTCTGCAGGAATCCCTCTTCCTCTTTCTGAGCAAGCAGTTGGCTACAGTGGCAATCCTTCCACCTGGCTAAGCATGTGGTAAAAATGGACAGTTAATTTCCTGGAGTCTCTGACTTTGCAGAAACTGTAAATCCTGGGAGAACATGTGACAACAGCGGACAGATGGAGGCGTTGAGTCATTGACTCTGCAGTAATCCCTGTTTCTGAGTAAGCATGTGGACACAGTGGACAGATGAAAGCATGAAATCTTCGATTTTTCAGCAGTTCTTCCACCTGATTAATCATGTGGTAGCATATAGGTGATTGCATTGGGTCATTGACTAATGAGCTTTGTGACCATTTTTTTTTTCTTGTAGCTCAGAACTGCTTTGCATTGTGTCTTTGAGAACTGTAATTAATTGCATTCAAATGATTTGTTTCCTATTTGTAATACTCTTACGGGTCTTTAGTTACTTACAGTAGAAGAGGCTTAAAAATGCAAGACAGCCTCTTCTGTTGTCGTCATTGCAACCAGCGCACTTCACTGGAAATAAATCTCAATTATCCCTTCAGTATCTCTGTGATCTCCGTTTACTTGAACGAAAACATCTCTGTTTAAAAACTTGGACATGTGCATGGCTAAAACAAGTTCGAGTTTAAAATTAGATGGAAAAAGTCAGAGGAAATTACAGTATGTCATAAATCAATTTTTAGAAAAAGAGGGAATTCAGTTAGTATTTTTCCAGACGAATGATTCATAGCTTCTTCTTCAACATGGCTGCTGTTTGTATTTAAAGAAAAGGATTAAATTGTTTTATTTTTTTTCATGTTTCTGTTTTGTTTTAAATAATAAACAATAAAAACTTAAGATGATATGGATGGATAAGAGAATCTGTTTAATAGGCAGTGAGCAATCAGTACAGCTGCTGTACATTCAGTTTGACTCAATCTAGTCATAACATTTTTAAATTTAACAATCATTTTTGCTTTTAATTAATATTTCTCAGACATCTTCTGTTTTATTTAGCACTAAGTATATTTAACTTTTTGCCTTTCATTATTTTACTTTATTGCTGTTCTTTATTCATAAATGTTTGGTTTAAAGTCAAAGTCTTCTGCTCCAAGATTTTACAATAATTTGACACACAGAGAAACAAAAACCTTCTTACTTTTAGATTCTACAGAAGATATTTCTCTGCATAGTTCTCAGTGATTCTGCATAAAGCAAAAATAGATAAATAAAAATAAATAAACCGCTTTAGCTCCTTTTCTCCTCTCAGATACAGAAACTAATCATTAGTGTACTCTCTGAACGACAGACACTTGTGGCTTTCCTCTGCTGACGATGTCGTAACAGGGAGAACAGTAATGAGACAGGAACTGAGCGAGTTTTACACTCGGCTGGTCTTCTCCTGGCTCACTCCATCACTGCCCGTGTCCGCTCATCAGCCGCGCTGCCTCTCCAGTTGTATAATTTCCAGGTTTCAATCAACCTACACTCTGTCCTCCTCCTCCGCCAGCCAGTCATTCACTCTGACAGGTCCTCTGTCAGTCGGCTGATGATTCGTGGTTTCTAAGTGTTAGCATCGTCTCTGGGCTGCCAGTGTGCCTTTTTGTCAGAATACTGAACGGAGAATTAAATCTTAGGTTACACTGAGTCACTTCTACAGTTAGTAATCGATTATTCTGCCGATTTATCGAGTCCTTGGGTAAGAATATTGACATTCTGCAGATTTTTCATCTAACTACTTAAACCTGTTTGGCGCAATATTAGAAATACACAAAAAAAGGCAAGTAGCATTTCTTTTTTAAATATGAAAATAAGCGTTTTATTGCCCAAAATGCAGTAGGAAAGTGAAACAGCAGTGAAAGGAATCAGGTATGTGAGCTGCTGCTGCTGTGCATGTCGTTCTGTGAAAAGATGTGCTTGATTATTAGCCAGTGATATTGGTGAAATATGGACTGTTAATGACTCATAACAATCTGTTCATGTTAGCTGCAGCTTTATAATAATGAGCACATGAATGTCTCTCCAGCTGAATGCTGCATTAAAGAGGCTGCATTATATTAAAGCAACCTTTTTGAGATTTTCATCATGTTATATTATTTCCTCATCAAAAAACATCTCGTGTTGTCTTGACTCATTTAAGCACATTTGTGAAATCCTTTAATCTCCCGTAGCAACCATTCAGCTGTTCAAAACGTGAACGTGAACCCAGCTCTGCCTTTGAGGCGCAGCTCATCCTCAGAGCTGCAGTTTCCAGGTCAAGTTTTCGCCTCACAGAGCAGCCCTACCCAGCAGCGCCCAGCTCCTTCAGACTAGCCAGCAGCAATCAGCAAACACCTGGTAGAATCTGCTGAGCTCATTATGCGAGCTACCTCTCAACTTTAAAGGGTTAATAGAGGAGTAATGTGACAATGTCCTGAAAACAGAGTTTCAGAAAGAACAGGTTTCTTAAAGCTACAGAGATCCCATTTCAAGGTGTGCAATTCATTTCATTTTTTTATTTTTCATATATAGAAAATTTTCTTAAACAACTTAAGCTAACATAGTTACTTGATTTGCTGTAAAATGGCACAATATGGCTGAAAAACACATAATACCTCCCCTTTACTTTAGCTTGTTTACGAATCAAAATAAACAAAACTGACCGTCAGGTTCTCTCGCTGTTAATGGTCAAATACCCAATTCCAGCAGCGTATATCAAAATAAAAACATTTTGTATTTAAGGCATTGTTCAACACTTTAAATTATTTACTACTCTTTGTCTCATTGGTTTAGATGCTGAGGATGTGATGACAAAATATTCAGTCGTTAGAGAAATTAGGCTTGATTGTGAATTGAGGTGAAACTCTTGAGACTTGAAACCACCGTGAAACTGCTATAGCATTTTTAAAAAATAAAAATAAATAATAATAATAATAATACCAACAGTTTAACATTGTGGTGGTATAGGAATAGAACCATGATCTCATGAGGTCATGCAGCCATCGGTCCCCGGCCTTAAGCTCATGCAGGGACAGTGATCTGAAGCGGTTTTAAGGAGCTGAAAAAACCCAAAACAAGATGATGTTTTCATTGTCCCAGTCAAAGTCCAGGCTTTACACGTTATGTTTCTTGATTGTCACGAAAGACGGCACAACCAGTTATTAACACCATCATGAGCAGTCAGAGCGTTTTCATATAAGGTCGAGTGTATTTGGATCACTGTTTCCTTTGCAAAAATTAACTCATAATTTTTTTTGAATATTCATAAACATTCATGACAAAACAAAAAACAGAAGAGATCTGTAAAGGGGCAAATGAGATTAGTTTTCTTAGCACCTGAGGCAGTTATGTGATGGTGATCATCTGCGGATACAAATGGTTCAGTTTAAACTGCATGTCACTGTTATCAAGAAGATTGAAATACTTGGACCTTAACGAGCGCCGCACAAAGACAACATAAAATTTCTGTATTTCCTGTCTTTCTAATAGCGACATGCGCATCTATAACCTGAGGATTCCTGTGTAAGCACAGAAGAAATCTCTCTCCCTGCCTTGTGATTTTAAACTTGGTTATTTTCACATCGCTTGCCTGTGCAGCTGACGGTTTATTTATGAGTCCGACTGCAGGATGCTGCTTCAACCGGCTCTCATACAGAGATGCCAGAAACAGGTCGGCTTTTAAAACTGGAAATACAAAAAGGACAGCGAAGAACTGCAGTTGTGTGTCTTTTCCCCTCTGCAGGAGCTGTGTCTCGTCTGTTATCACATGCAACTCTGAGATTACTGTTGGTAAGCACAGAGCTGCTTTATTCAGCAGCTCCCTGCGTCTCTCTGGGTTCTTGTTGCACCTTGTGTGACACTTTCACAGCTTTCAGTAATTGTTGTGTTGCAGTATTTTTCCCTCATTTGTGCCTTCTGATAGAAATTCGTACTTCTTATATATCTTGCTAAGCCTGGTCTGCTTTATCTTCCACTCTCCCAGTCTTGTTGTCCTTCCACTGGCTCCCAGTAGCTCAGACTTTAAAATATTTCTGTTAGTTTATAAATCACTGAACGACTCTGCACCAAAATACAGTAAAAATCTGCTGTTGTATCAACCGTCCAGACATCTCAGGTCTTCTGGTTCTGGGGATTCAGAACCAGAACCTAACATGGAGAAGCAGCATTCAGCTTTTATGCACCACATATCTGGAACAAAACCTCCAGAAAACTGCAAAACAGCTGAAACACTGAGTTCTTTTAAATCAAGACTAAAACCTCACCTGTGTAGAGTTGCTTGTGAACCTTAATAAATGGAGCATTGACCAACATATTGGATTTGTGTTGATGATTTTGATTACGGCACTCGACAAAATTGTTACTGGTTTCTCAGTTGGTGACTCTTATGTTGGTTTTATGACTTTTTGTCTTTGTGTTTTTATGACATAAAAACACTTTGAACCGGCTTTGTTGCTGCCCAACACAAATCAACTTGGTTGATTGAATGGAATAAACTTATTTTCAATCTTTCTGCATGCTCTGGATGTGTGGGCACCTCTGTCTTCATGGAAAGACTTCCCTGCTGCTGCAAAACTCTCCAATCTAACGAACGGCGCAATCGAGCGACAGCATCACCTGCCGCTGGGACGTCGCGCCCGAGCATGAGCCCAGAGGGGGAGTGCATTTTATGGGACCGGCTCGTTTATAAACCTTGTTTTCTTTTTGTGTGTGTGTGCGTGCCATCTGCTGCGTATTATAAGTGTGTCATCTGTGATGTGTAGATGTATGTTTTTGTGTCTGGCTCAGAGCATCTGTTGTGTGTGGACAGTAAAGTCTGTGGGCTGAGTGGAGAGTGTGGCGCGGAGGGCCTCCGCAGACTCTTTTTGGCTCAGCGGGAGCTCCAGATCTGGGTGGGAGGTGGAGACTCCGGGGGTGGCGACTTTGCTGCCGTTGGTTGACCGAAAATAAAAAAGAAAAAGAAAATGAAAACAGACCAGAACCCTTATCTCTCTGCAGGGGATACAGCATCCCTCTGTGGAGGCTGAACAGCACTCTCTCAGCCTATTCTGAGTGCCTGCTTGTTTTCCTCCTCTGCATCCTGCTGCTGCAGCCTTTACAGCGTTCGCCCCGCTTTGTGCAGAACCACCATTGGGACAGAACCGCAGCTGAAGTGAAAAAGCAGCAGGTCCTACTCCTCGATGTATGTCAGCGTTGAATATTAACTCCCTCGGATATTTGTATCCCGAGGTTATTTAAGGAGGGTTTCTGCCGTGAATATAAACTGTTTTCACAAGTTTTTAAAAAAAAAAAGTTTGTGTTGGGTTAAATATATCTTGAGTGGGCCCAAACAATAGAGTGATAACAGTGGCTCTGTGTTCATCTCACTAAGATTTGTGCCAACTATCTCAGCATCTCCCGCTAAACCTGGTTCACAACATTTTTTTTCTCCTCTTGTCTGTGTTTTTAACTCGTCTCCTCATTGTGCCTCATTTCTTTTTCCCTTCTGGTCATCTCCGTCAGCTATTCTCTTGTTAAAGCCCAACACAGAGGAAGATGCTAATTAAAAGCACAAAATGATTTTCATTCACTGTTTTTTCGCACAGCAAAGAACCTGACAAAGATACGTTTCCAGCATATTTTCTTGTACGTTACAACTGATTAACTTTTTTTTTATAAGGCACATTTTTCAATTTTGTCATGAATGTTGAGAAAATATTGATGGCAGTTTTAGACAGAAGAATTAAATAACCCCCAAGCTTTTATTTGAACAGAAGTTAAAGGTGAAGTATTATGTAAAGTTGACTTTTTTGAGCTTTACATTGAGTTATTCCTTCATTAAAAACACACCCAGAGTGTTGCATAGATTTTTTTTTTTTTTACATGTTTGATGAATCCTTTAATCTCCCATGGCAACCATTCGGGAATGCCTAAAAGCTTGGTCTCACCGAGTGCCGCCGATTCCCACCAAGTTTGGACCTGCAGCCTCACAGAGCGCCCCTCCCTCATCACTCAGCTCCTCCAGACTAGTGGCAGCATCATTTAGCAAACACCTGGTGGAGCAACACATCTGCTGAGCTTATAAGAATGGTCATAAATGGCATCATGGAGAAGCATTGGTGTGATGACATACTGAAGGAAGATCTGGAGCTTCTTAAAGAGACAAAGGCCAATTTCAAGGCTTTAATTGCATAGTGAGATTTCTTTTAAGGTCAAATTTTATATATATATATATATATATATATATATATGACACATGTGAAATTAATGTAGAAAGTTACAAGTTGTTGGGCAAAAAAATATTCTTCTGCTGCCTCATTATGTTATTTTATGTTTTTTATTTCTGTAATACCCCTAATGTTCCGTTATAATCTAAAGCGCTCAATGCTTGTTTTTTCACCATTATCAACATTAAAAGCACATTTAGTTTAATTCATTAAAATGAATTTGACAGAAGTGTTTAAAATGCTCCAATATTTAGAAAACAACCAAAATGTCATACAGTACATTCAGCAGGAAGACATTTACATCCGTATGCTTACAAACGAGTCTGCGTGTATTAAACAGCTGTAGATTAACGTTGCATAGACTGGATAACTCTTCCCATCAGATATTTGTTTATCTGCCTCATTTGATTGTAAGCTTTATGTCTCCCAGTGAATGTAATGCATTCACTTTCCTGCCTTTGTCTGGGTGAATGGAGCAGCCAGCATACGATCTAGAAGCTCATAATAATAATAATTTGATAATGACGTCTCTACATCTGTGTGTTTAAAATATTGATTGAACTTAATGCTTGAAAGAGACGAGAGAGTACTCTCAGGAAAAGGCCTCTGGATACATCCACAGCTACATCTGAAGCTCTTACTGAGTCGCTCCTCTAACTGGGGCTCACGTGAAAATCCTCTCACTTTAGCGGATCAGATTTCACTGATTCCCCTTTTTACTGAAGTGAAGATTTGGAAAGAAATCGCAGACGTAGGTGGGTTAGAGTTGGCTTCTGTTAAATTCCCGAATAAAATGAAGGAACACGAGGCAGAAAAAAAAAGATGAAAAGTGCAGCCTGACGTTACAATGTTGATAAACAAATGGATCTCATAATGGGCATGTGAATTAGTTTGACAGTGGCTAAATGAATGAGATGAAGCCACATGAGATCCCTGCTAATGCAGCATAATGGCTGATGTGTGATTAGGAATAAGCATTTATTTCATGATGAATCACTGGCTACATGATGGGAAATTAGAATGTTCTCCCTTATTTTCATGTTTTCTGTCTGAATTTACATGATCCATGAAAAAGACCTGTCTGATGTCGACCATGTGCTACTGTTGAGGAGGTCACATTGTGGCTGTCAGACAGGAGATTTCAGGCTTTACAGGTTTGGTAAATGACATCTAGGATATTCTGCAATAATTTGGACTCAATTTTCACTTATTTTAATTTTTGGGGGTCATAGTTTAGATGTGTTTCATCTTCAGCATGTCATTACATCCTAATGATCCTTTCCTTTATCCAGGTACTGGAGTTAGACTTGGTTGAGAGAAGGATTGTGAGACTTTTTTGTTATATGTCCCTTTTAGCTAATTCAACCAACCAGACACCACTCCTTTCTCCCACTTGCAGCTCCACAATATTTATCCTGTTGTGGCAGGTTAAGGTTGCAATATTTTAAAATCATCACGAAGGATCCTGAATGCCTCTTGGTTCCCTGAAACCAAGATTTAAAACCGCCCTAGTCAGCGCACAACGAGGCCGTAACTCAGGTTTTATGAAACATTAGAATATATCTGAGACATTTCTAGTTTTCCTCCAAATTTAGCTAAAGTCTCATTAGCATCTCCTTTACATGAGACCAGTATTGTTCAGCATATTTTTTTTTGATGTACTGACACCACACATTCTTACTACCAAACATTTATCATATTACTGAACTTTTAGACTTTTACACTAGAAGGTAGTTGCTTTAATCTCAGTCGACTGCAAGTTTCAGCAGAAATTAGCTGTGATTTTGACATACAGGCTGAACAATAAAATGTACTCAAAGCCTAACATCAAATCGTTAAATCAGTTTCTGCAGTTAGGAGAGAAAGTGCTTAGGTTGGTATGGGCTCAGTATCTGCAGTGAAGCAGGTCAACATGGGCTGAAAGGCCACTCAGAGAAGAAGAAGACAATACTCCAAAAAGCTTGGATTGCAGTTTGGAAATTAGAAACAAAAATCTTAATTTCTGCAGAAATACTCTTACAAACTATTGTGAGCCGCTTGAGGAAGGAAACAGAACTCAAGCACTGAGGAAATGTATGTTGATTTTTGAGTCTAATAAAAATATTTAAAAATCTCTATAAAAAAAACCTCTCATTATCCTGATGTGTGGAAAAAACTTTGGGCAATAATACTGACCTAAAACACTTTAGTCTAATTTAATGTCACAAAGAAGAGAAAAATTTTTGCATTTCTTCTTTTTTTAATTGTGTGTAAATATCAACTTTCTACAGTTATGTGTTAAGGGAGATGTAAAAAAAAAAGAACACCTTCCTCCCCCCACCAACATTCAGTTTGCCTCCAGGTCGTAATTAAATAATAAGTTGTTAATCACTCTATCTGTGGTTCTAATTGCTAAAGTGCTCCTTGACTCTAATCAGCTGATGGGTGGAGAAGGAGCGAGACGCTTGATGCCGTTTTATTTAACCTCAAATTATGCAAAAGAAGTGGTCTGATCTCAACTTTTCTGCTGTTATCAACATTAATGCAGTTTAGAAATGTGGTTGCAATCTTTTCCAATCAGAACATCATATTCAGTTTTAGTTAGTCTCTCTTTGATAATAGTATCTTTGTGTGTGTGTGTGTGTGTGTGTGTGTGTGTGCAGGGCAAGGAGACAACAGAAGAAGAGGATGAAGTCGCTGTGGGGATGGACAAAGGCTTCATGGAGGAATTCTTTGAACAGGTTTGTTTTCTGATCTTTCCCATCGTTTTCCCTCTGTCCTGCTGTCATAACTTCCCATCATGAATTAATGATCAGGTTATTTGTAACACCACATCTGCCAGGGCGCCATCCCTCTTCTGATATCGGTTCCACTCGTTTTGGTCTGTTATCCATGTAACGCAGGCTGTTTTCTCTCCTGCTGCTGAGGAATGACTTATGACTACGGCTAATGTTTTGGGTGTGGCACGGATCATTATTTACTTCAGTTTGCTTGTGTTCATCTAGGTCATCACTTTGTTTTGTTTTACCAGACATACTTTTGCGATGTCTGCTTCTACATGTAGGTTCTGTTTGCACAAATGCTTATCTCACAATAGAGTTTAGAATTATGGCCCAAGCCAGACCCAGAATTCACAAAACAACTCAGGATTTTGTGGCACATTTAAGAAGCCTGCAATACAAACAGCACAGAGGAAACCAAACAATAATGCACAATAAAACGTTATGTTAATCTGCTTGTCATGGGTTAAATACAGGAGTAGATAGTTTAACCTGTTGGGGAAATAAAGAAAGTAGGAAGGATGCAGAAGTTATCCAGACTGTAACAAGCGCAGGCGGCTCCGCTCCTATCAATCACACATCCCAATTGATTTTCATTTGACTCACCCTGCGGTTAAAACAAGCGACAAGATGGAGCTTAAGACAGGAGAGGTTACACTGCTCACTTACTTACATCGTGGTCTAAAAACGAAAGCAGTAAAATCTTAAATAATATGTTAGAATTACTACAGACTCTGGCCTATAATGTAATTAGTCGGATCAGGACTGGGTCAGGTTGGATTTTTTAATCTCTGTCTCAAAGTCTGAATGCCATCCTGGTTTTCTGAAGGATGGACCCATTTCTGGTACCTCTGGAGAGACGGTGCCCCTCTGTGAGTCATCAGTCACACAGAGCCGTGCCGACTTCACTTTGTGACATCTTTCAGTCTGAGTAGAGTGGGCTCTGTAATGCCTCCTTAATGGGCCTGATCTCCCGCAGAGACACAAATGTAAAAAGTGGGATTGTTGCGACTTACTAAGACCAGGGGCGCCGCCAGGAATCTTGGGCCCCCTGACAAAAAATTAAATTGGCCCCCCCACGCAGCTGCAGTTACAATTCTTTGAGTCTATCTGACCCACCAAAAGCGTCACAATTTTAAAAGCTTGCAACTGCTTTGCTTTCTTTGGTCCAATACTGATACTAGCACAATATTTACTGCTCATGATATTTACGTCTAACAGTCCACATGCAGTTTGCAAGCAGGTTGCTTGCATTTTTTCTATTAGTTTTAACTTACTGAAATATCTCTCCCCACAAGCAACAGTCATAGGCAGCATGCAAAATATACATGAAGAAATCCAGACTTCTCAAAAAAATGCAATGTTGTTGCATTTTGTTCACGCTGAAGTGTATAACTTTAATAAAAAATGTTTTCTCCATATTTGTTAAAGCTGTCACCATGTCGTGAGAGTTTGTTATGAGACAGATCATCTGTGAATACTATCAATCTCCTCCACCTCCTCCCTGAATTACTATTACTGGCTAAAATGATGCAACATTCTGACCAAAACAACCAATCAGAACCAGGAGGAGGATCTTAGCGCTGTCAATCAACCTCATTCACTCACTACTAAATTATGGAGAAACAACTCGTCATTACAGGAAAATTGTTTATCTGCTGTCACTGGTAGCTATGCTAACTAGACTGAGCATTTACAACAGGCTATGCTAGCTGCAGCATAGCACAGAGCGAGGGGGAGGGAGGATGAGTAGCACCACATGAGGTTGTGATTGACAGCGATAAAACTCTCCTGCCACTGATTAGTTGTTTCTAGATATCACTGGATGAAAGCAGAGGAAATAGATTTTTCACAGATTATCTCTCATACCATACTGTCACAGCATAATGACAATTTTAACAAATATGTAAAAAAAGATTTTTATAAAAGTGACATACTGCTGCTTTAATTTCACTCAGGAGAGGACGGGTCAGGAGGGTTAGAGCTGCTGCTGATTGACTCACCTGTTGTTAAGTGGTAAAAGGTACAGGGACAAGTTAAATATATGAATATCTTGGTAATTTATTTCCTTAATTCATTAAATGCTAGTGAAATGGAGGCAAACAGTAGTCAGTAGCTAAGCTAACTTTGCTGAATGGTTGATAATCTCTTAGTCTACCCACCTCTCTTGGAGAAAAACTGGGTTATAAATTGACACACTTGCATTTTTCTCTCTCTCCCTCCCTCTCCATTTTTTTATTTATTTATTTTTTTGAAAACCTGACTTTATAATTTTTCTTAGCAGCATAGTAACAGCCACAGTCGTTTTCCACTGACTGCTGCTGAACACGTCACCGTCAAGCTCTCCAAGCAGGAACAAACCATTTCATGCAGATTCAGGGGGGTGCATGGCAAATATGGGCTTTTTGGTCTGGGAGGGATAACAATTAATTTTCACTGCTAAAAACAATCTTTGAAAATACAATATGATTAATTTTGTAATTGACAGGGCCCCAATTTTTATTTTATTTTATTTCTATGAGCAAAAAATAAATGAATAAATTGTGGAGGGCCCCCAGTTGGTCAGGGGCCCCTAGAATTGTCATAACTTTCCCCCCCACACAGCGCCCCTGACTAAGACATTCGGCTTGTTGTTCTTTCATGGCCAGTTTTTGTTTTTCCGATATTTCGTCCGTCAGGTCCTTTCAGTTTCAAAACAGCCGGTGTATATCAATTTGTGGACGTGGCTGCTTTCTCTTTGATGTGCCAAAATCGTCATTGCAAACGCTGCGGCAGAAGAGGGTCAGCGGAGGTTGAACGCCGTTTCGCCGCATTTGTGATTTATGAAAGAGACCCAACCAGCAGGGCTTTGATGTTTGAGTTTTCAAAGGAAAACGGGACAACAAACAGATTACAAAAGGAATTCGAGGTGCATCAATTAAAACCTCTGCAGATATGTAAAGGAGATATATTAGTAGAAAACATCACTTTGATTGAGGTTTTTTGGGTAGATCTTCTGGTATCGTCTCTAAAAATGAGCTTCCAGATTTTCATTATAGATATTAAAAGATGCTTTGATCAGTTTGAGAAGCAACCCACTTACATTAGCTCTAACAAATGAGATTTTTTACATTTTCAGAATAAGCTAATTATTGAAAACACTCCTTGTCCAGTGATATGAAAGTGAAATGTTGCCCACGCCACCGCTGCGCATAAAAGTTCTTGTCTTCAATCTTTCTCTATATGGCAATTAATGTAAAAAAAACTATATATGTTTTCTTTTATTTTGTTACATTTCTTGCAACAAAAACACACTAAAACAAAACCCCAAAATGCAGGAACAGCCATAAGTTTACATACATGATTTTTGAAGAAATCTAAAAGCAAGTTTTTGCTGAATTTCTTTCATTTTATCTAAAACCAAGACGGGTTTCATCTAGCTGAACCGGATCATAGTCCAAAACCAGACAGGATTGTATTTAAATGTTCCAGATGTTTTATGATAAACTCAAATGAGACTGAGGGAAATATCTGAGCTGCGAAGGCCTGAGTCGTTTTTTGAAGAGCGTGCTTTGTTGCTGTGGCTCCGTCCAGACTGTTGATGCCGACATTAATTGCCTCATCTCCCATGTGAAGTCCCGAAAAACCAAAATGATGGGATGATCTGTAAATGAAAGATACACCACATGATAAATAACCGGCGACCATTTGGATGTCTGTGGTTGATGTGCTTCATTTCATGCAGAAGGGGGGAAAAAATAGGATTTAACTTTCTGATTATCCTCACTTAAACCATAAATATATTTCCATTTTGTTGTTTCTCTCCTTTTTGCCTGCAGCCTTAAACAACCTCACATCACGATATAGACATTCCAATGTTTTCATCTGGTCATAGTTTTACTGTGTTGCTTCTGAGGAGGAAGTATAAAATCATAACTTGACTGAAGGTGCAGGAAGAGAGCAGTTTGAGATGAGCTACAGGTTCGCTGAGAAAGCGTTATTCTTATTGAGTGAGCGCTCGTATGAACCAAAGATGAAGAATTGGTAATAAGAGCAGATGGGAGAAAAGTGAAATCAGTAGTAAGGAGTCCCTCACCCTGACAGGATGTATTAACTCAGGTTCAGATCAGGAGGGACAGCAGACAGTGGAGGAACAGCTGCAGCCCTTTGTCCTCCATTCACACAACAAACTGTCCCTCAGAGAGCCATTATTGATTTCTCCCCTGTGTTTGTGCCATTTGTGTAAAAGTAAAAGTGTGTGGGGTCTGGTTTTCAACAGCATGACGTCTGCATACACACATCTGCACACCCCCCCACACGCACACGCATCGATGCAATTTGCTTTTTATTATTGAAAATAACGCTGCATTCGATCCCTTTCGGAAGATTTTGTGGAAGATTCAATGAGGATTTTATCTTTTCAAGGAGACATGACTGTTATCAGCTTGATTTCTCAGCAGGCTAACAGAATAAAAAGTGGCAATGTTTCTCACACTCCCAAAATTATCCTATGAAGATGTTACTGGAACAGAAATCAATCCTGAATGAATGACTTGTGCAGCTTTGCTCTCTCTGACATTAGGAAGCAGAATGGACAGTTTGAGTTTGTTTTTTATTTTACATCCCACTGCTACTATTGGCGCCACTTGTCAAGCTTTATTTACAGTATATATATTATATAAAAAAAAGAATATCTGAATACCAATCTATCCTCACATCTACACAAATTTTATGATTAGAAATCGTTGGATTTTGTTTAGATAAAAGTTATCACTTGGTTGCTGTAAAACTTTTAGCATTAAATTATAAACAAAATGATATCTACAATCCCTTATTAAGTGTTTACTGGAGTAGGTTGCAGTCTATATTTAAAGGTGTTGAATTAAATTCAGCTTTTTAGGATTTTACAGGCTGTCAAGAATGAGTACTAGTTAACGTAGGTTGCATGATTGGAATAAATTCGTGTCAAACAGCAAAGCAAAGTTTCACAGCAGCACCTGAGACGAATAGCATCCCTTCGAGGCGCATGTTGCCACACGAAGGCGCATGTAAGCGTCATTAGTGTCAGTTCTTCTTTCTCTTTGTGTTTAAAGGCTCCTTTCATCTGATGATGCAACGATGAAGAGAGTAAAAGCAAGGAGCTGTGACCTCAGGCTCGCAAATCATTAATTTGTTTCATTGTGCAAGATTAAAAAAAAAGATTTTTATAAAGAAAGAAACTTAGATCAAATCAGAGATGTTATTATAGAAAGCTTTTGGAAAAGAGACAACTAATTTTCATTTTAAAATCAGCATTTCTACTCAGATAATATCCATTTCCTTTCATTGTTGTTCAAATACAACAAGGCGTCATGATTTACTGATTAGGTGATGAACCCAGCAACAATGTGAAAGATTAAAAAGCATGAAAGCGGTGATGGAAATTAAATTTTTTTTAAGATATTGACTTGTTTTCTTTAACTTATTTAAGTTTTAAAGAATAGTTTCTTTGATCGTTTGCTACCTTTTCTGTAAATTTATGTTTGAAAGATGTGGAGATAATTTTACTTGGTGATTTGAGATAAATGTTCAAAGAATAACTAAAACAAATTATGTTTTACTGAAACACATGTCTATAAACAGCAAACTCAATGGAAAAAAAATATTTCTTATTCCTCTATCTGGAGTTGTATATTCACTTGCAACCAGATATTTACTAACACAGTACATAAAAAGACACATTATATGTTCACGTCCTGGTTTTAGGCCAGGATGATCAAATGCACAGCTGAAACCACAAGTTTACATACATAAAATAAGAAGATATACAGTAAATAATGTTATACAAATGCACAGTGGGACAATAATCATAACACCAGATTAGCTGTTAAGTGATTCAAGGAAAACAATGTTAGTGTTTTGGAGTGGCCGTCACAAAATCCTGATGTTAGCTGTTAAGAAAATTTGTTTTAAGAGCTGAAAAGTTAAAAAGGAGTGTGTGAGCCGACACCACTGACTCGGTTACACCGGTTCTGTCTGGAGGAATGGAGCAAAATCCCAGCAAACCTTTGGAGGAAGATGCGTAACGATACTAAACAGGTCATGTCAATCTTTAAAAATATTAGTAAAATGTATCCAAACTGAAGAAATGTGTAAAAATTCTAAATAAAAACTTGAAATATTTTGATTACCGTCACTGACCTAAAACAGGAACGGCTTACATGATTAAATGTCAAACTGTGGGGAAAAACAACAACTGATAAGTTAGAATCACTGACTGAAAGGACACAACATGTTTCCCTCTCAGGTTGTACATGAGTTGGGTTTCCCTAAGTTCTTTCTATTTGCTAAAAATCAGAATGATTAATAAGAACCTTTGTGGAAAATTCTTTTTTAATGCATTGGGAAAGCAAAAAAAAAAAAAAACGCTTAATTGATAAAATAATAACTTGCACAGTTTTCAAAAATTAACAATGCAATTTAGAAGTAGAAATTACCATGTCAGTAATTTACCAACAGCGTTGCAGCAGCTTCTTTTGGGTTATTGTGATTGCATTAATGAATTTGAGGCACAAACTGAACAACAAATCAGAACAGATTTTGGGTTTTTTTTAACCCTGAAGGATTTGCAAATGTTCTCTGCCTTTAATAACTTAGATGTAGTATTAGCAGTGCTAGCTTGTGTGCATTATGTGTGTGTGTGTGTGTGTGTGGGTGTGTGTGTGTGTGTGTGTGCGCTCATGCGTTATTGCATTTAAATGAGATTCTCAGGAGTCTCGGAAATTGTTTTTTTTTCTTCTCCCACATAAATAAAATTTGTCTTTTTCATGCTGGAAGGCGCACCATGACTCACTAGCAAACCTTTTCTAAATGGTTCCACATTCTACTTCCTTCTTCTCTTTATTCGTTTCCATATTTTTTTGATTTCTGCCTAACGCACATTCAAGTTTTAGAAACCGTCAGTGTGTGGTCTCTCTCTTGTGGCATTTTAAAGCCAATAATGCCGTTATTAAAAAAAATAGATTCAACCAGCAGTTAATTACAGAGATGATTTGAGAAGAACGACCCCGGCTCAGGTTGTCGGGCTCAGGAATGCGGCAGAGCGAAAGTGAAGGAGACATGCGACGGTTTTCAGGGAGAAATGACAACTGCATCATGGAGACGAATAAATTTGGAGCCTGGCCTGTCGGCGGAGCAGGTGTAAAGGAGGAGGAAGCGATGAGGAGCTTGACAGTCTGAGATGAAAGTTCAGATTTACGAAGTCGCCGGCAGATGTGACCTGCTGCTCCTCCAGCTGCAAGCGGCGGCCCGGAGCAGCGCAGCTGGTGATGAGGCGGCAGGTGGTAGGCGACCGGGTGAAATGTCAGACCTGGATCTGGTGCAGATGACGCAGAATTCAAAGTAAAAATGATTTGAAGCAATTCATAGTAAGGATTATACATTTTTTAGCTTTTATGTAAGATTCATTGATATATGTAATGCAAAGAGTATTTCTAATGTTCCGTAAAATAGGGAAATATGTTCTATGTGAGTATTGGATTTAAAATTTTAAACGCCAGAATGCCACAACGAGTTGAGTTACTGGATAGAACCACACATGGCCTGGTGTCCTTCTGACTTACCTGCCATTTTAATATTGTTGAAGGTTTTCATCCATCCATTCATCCATCCATCCATTCATCCATCCATCCATTTTCTTCCACTTTATCCGGGGTCAGGTTGCGGGGTAGCAGCTTCAGAAGGGAGGCTCAGACTTCCCTCTCCCCAGCCACTTCTTCCAGCTCCTTGGGAATCCCGAGGCGTTCCCTGGCCAACAGAGAGACATAGTCCCTCCAGCGTGTCCTGGGTCTTCCCCGGGGCCTCCTCCCGGTGGGACGTGCCCAGAGCACCTCACCAAGGAGGCGTCCAGGAGGCATCCTGACCAGATGCCTCAACTGGCTCCTCTCGAAGTGAAGATTCCAGGTTTTATTTCCATATTTATGGACTAAATTATACATTTTTTTACATTCTGCAGTTTTTTATATGCATCTGTCTGAGATCTTTGCTGGATAGTAAGTTGTGTCCATCACTCATCTGACCCAAACTTTCAAACAGCCTGAAGAACAGTCTATGCCCAGCAGCCATAAGGGCATTAAAAGCCGCCGAGTGCCATTTATCACCCAATTTTATTATTGTAATTTCATTACATTAATATACAGTATACATTAATATACATTACATACAGTAAAGATTATTAATATTATTAACTTCCCCTCTCAAAGAAAATCTCTTACAATGTTGAGGAATAACCAGGAGTGATACAGACTTGAGCTTATAACCTGAAAAAGTCCTGGCAAATCAATAAAAAGCTACTTATCTAAAAGAAAGTTTTGCACCTGCTCTCCTGAGGTCCTTTGGGGAGAAAGTTTACGGTGTGAGAAGATGAGGACTGAGCTATACTTGCCACAATGACAAACTTAAGAACACGGTATCGGTCACGCATGGTGGTGGTGGCATCAAGCTGAGGGTCTGTTTTGCTGCCTTTGGTATTGATGCATTGCAAAAACAACAACTTGATAGTTTAGCTTTTTACACCACTGGGTGTTCCAGCAGGACAGAGATCCCGAATATTCATCCCAACTGGTTTTTAAGTTGATAAAAAAAAAGGTCAACATTGATCTTTTAGAAAGGTCATGACAAGTGCATGCAAACTTCTGACTGGAAATGATCTCTTTTTTTGTATGATTGTTGTCTTCTGTGTGAAAAGTTTTACCAGGATTGCTGAGAACATTTTCAATCCAGGGAAATCATGTTGTAAGGTTACACCTTTTTTCCTGTGTTTATAAACCAGAGTCACTCTGGTTTGGACTCTAACATGAGATTTATGTCCACAGTGTCTGTCAACATCCGTCAGACCAATCACTGCGGCTTCCTGTCTCAACGTAATGCCTGAACTGCTTCTCCATCTCTCTGTTGTCAGGTAGAGGAGATCCGGGGTTTTATCGAGACTCTGGCAGAGAAAGTGGAAGAGGTGAAGAGAAAGCACAGCGCCATCCTTGCCTCGCCAAACCCCGATGAGAGTAAGGCTGCTTGTTTTTTCTATTTCAGTTTGTCGTGATTTGCTCCGGGAGCGAAAGTTCCCGATGCCAGAACCGTCGCAGTTCTGATAAATGCTTCATTGGGATTTAAGTACCTTGGTAGTTAGAGCAACACGGTGCAGAAAGCAAGGCACCATTTATTCTCCACGTCCTCATGGTTCTTTATTACCAGACTGCTAGAACTCAGACCATATATACACCAATCAATAAACATGAACTCTTACACTTATTTATTGTCTGACTCTCAGGCTTTGTTGTTTTAGTCATTAACTTGGAGAACAGAAATTTAAAAAAAAATCCCACTCTTAGAGTTTTATTTAGATGTATTTGCTTCCAGGTGGCTGAGGGCCTCACCTGCTCGACTCAGGATTTAAATGAGTGGCTCGTTTCCAGACCTCTGCAGAACGACTGAGCGCTAATGAGGGAATTCAACCATTTGAATCTGATTTGTTGGAGCTGTACGTTCACAATGCGACCCAAAAACACTTTTTTTTCTTTTGCTCAAATGCAACATATATCCGACTCTTTTTGCCGCAGTCTTTCCACTCCCCCCAAAAATTCGATTTGCACCACTTAAATATGTGGCATTAAGTCAGATATTTATCTGATTGTTTTCAAAGCATCTGGAGTCTGAACGGTCACATTTTATCCAGCTGTTTACCATTGATGTGAGACTTTATGTTTCTGCACTAGAAGGAACGAGATGTAGTAAATCCAGATGAAAATTATGATTCTGAACTTATGAAGAAGTCTGTGTCAGTGAAATGCATCCCATCACAATCAGACCACTCCTGGTTCTGACTAGATTTCTCTGCAGAAGTTGCAGTCAATACTGTTCCACCAAAGACCATTTCTATGAGTTGTCCTTTCTTTTTACTAGCTTCCTTTGTCTTGTTATGATCTTGTGACGATACTGTCGGCTCCTGTTGCTGAACAAACTTTAAAATCGATCCATGCACGCCTCCATCCAACATTACTTCCACAAACTGAGCACTGCTGTGTGACGTCGACGTTCTTCTTCTGTGGGTCGCTTTGGGGACGCAAACCGTCATATGAACGACCATGGGAAAAAATTAATTAAGCTAAAACTTGGACCTGCTGATGTGAATTTTTCACATCATGTAATCTGGCGTCTGACAGACATGTGGACGTTTTTGAAAGTGGATCCAAGCTGCATCTCTGCTGTGAAATGAGCATGAAAAGTAGAGTTGTTTCAAAGTTTTCTTCTAACGGAAATCTTTTAGGCTCTTAATCAACGTAGCTCTTGTTTATCAAACTTGGCTGATATCATTGTTCTTTATCTTGTGTCTGAAAAATAAGCAAAAAGCTGAAGGCAGAAAAATGACTCCATCTTTTAGAATGTGAGAAAGTGATTTGTCTGAAAAAGCAGGAATCCGAGCTTAAACTGAAGTCTGTAATAGACGCCAGGAGACCTTGAAGATGTTTGGTCCGCCTGTCAGCTGCCTCTGTGCTGTCCAGAAATTGAAGCTCCTCCAGATGAGTCTGACACTCTTGTTAGTAGACTTTTTTTTTTGTTTGTTTCCGCTCTCCAATTGTTTTTATGGCCAGTGTTCCCACCCTCTGCTCCAGGCCTCATTTTCTGTCTGCACTTTGCTCATTTTAAGGCATTTTCCACTTTGCCTTTGTTCAATCGGTGCAGGATACTTCAGCCCATCTGTCCTCGTGTCTCGTCTTCACCGTTTTTCTTCCTCACCCATTTATGCCAGGGCATTGATCTGGACACCCCTGGTATCCTAGGGGGGGATTTTTACTCCTACTAGCAAGGCCGCCAATGCCCTTTTCTCCCACTGATTCCCCACCTTCTTTCTACCTGAAAAGGCATTGATCTGCTTTCTGGAGATTGGCCCTTTAACTAGCCCTAACGTGACTCTGACAGGCGGTGCAGAGAGCTGGGAAGGCAATCAGGCGACGGTGCTTCGTTTTTCTTCGACAAGTCGTCGTCTGTATGACTGAATTTGAAGCTCTGTGTTTGCGTTTGTCTGGCTGAAAGCAGCAGATACAAACCAGACAACAGATTGTGTCACTCGTTACTCAAATGGAAATCCTTCTTCTGTCTTTCTGTGTCTGACGGAGGCCCCTCGGATAACACCTCCTTTATCTGAGGCGAACCTTCATCTCTGGATCCCCCTTTGTTTCGAGAGCTCATACCTAAACACCTTGGACTGATTAATGGATTTTGTTTGGGCGACACAAACATAAAGAGCATAATTTAATCAATATATTTCACCAAGCACAGCAGTGACAGCACTGCCGCTGAAGGTCATTTTCGGTGCTTTTCATTTATTTGCCTGACAATATTCGCTTCTGGGAGCAAAGGTGTGATGAATGTGTTTATGACAGCACACAGTGGCTTTGCTTATGCTCTTAAAATAGGAAAAAGGGGGGAAAGGCGAAAACTAATATTAAACATCACCACTAGTTTATGATAGAAGTAGCAGTGCTTTACCCTGATAATGCATGATGGGAAATGCAATGTCCTTATCCAAATCCCATCTCATTGTGTTTTCTTTTCTCCAGCCTAAATAATGAACCACATGACTGAAATGCATGGATGTAGCAGAAGTGCTAAAGAGCAACAAGCTCTTTTTTTTCCTGCACAAGCTGTTAGTCTTTCCTCCTCTGACACGCCGTCTACAGTCTGCAGAGGAACGTGTCATCAGACCCATTTGCACGCTGACATTTTAATGTGAAAACATACCATCCTGTAGGTTTCGCTCCTCCGGCACACTGAAAATGTTTAACAGATTTAGCAGAAACACAAATCATGTTTCTAATCTGCTCGTCTTGGTTTTTTGTTGCTGTTTTCTCATCATAAACTTTAATATCCCCCTTTATGAAAGCCTGAAAGCAGAGTTTGCTATATATTTTTATACACATAACCACTTATCCTTGAAGGATCATGGGGAGGCCAGTGATTATCTCCAGCCATTTAGTGAGAGGCCATTTATAGCTGCAGTATGTAACTCTTATTAAAAATATTTGGTTTTTGTTTTACATATTTGTTAAAACTGTAGCTTTTAACAAATGTTGACAGATAATCTGTGAAAAAAAAAATCAACCTCCTCCACCTCCCTTCTATTGAAGAATTATACCACTTCAGACCACAAACAACCAATCAGAGCCAGGAGGAGGGTCTTGGTGCTGTCAATCTAGCTTGTGTACTCGCTGTTCAAGGAGGAAGTGAGTAGCACTGCTTCAGACAGGAACAGCCGTGCCAACAATTTGTCAGTATTTCAGATATTTAAAACCCAGAACTGATCAATAATTATCAATATCGACTGATATGGTACCCTTAAATCGTGATACGTTTTTCAGCCGTACTGTCCAGCACTAGGTCCATGTAAACTCAATCAGGTTCTGTCCCAGTTCCCCCAGTTCACCGCAGCATTGTGCTGTTAATCCTGGGCCCCTTTCAGGTGCCTCTTAATAAGCACAGAGCTGTTGTCTCATGCAGCCTCTGTGTAATATTATCTTCTCTTCTGCATTACACATTATTCCATATCAGTTTATCCGCCTCCCCTTTAAATGAAGCAAAGCAAATTCCCTCCAGGGATTTTCAATTTATTATGTGTGTGTGGGTTCCTTTTTTTTTCTGTCAGCATCTCTGAAATGCACTCAGCAGTTCTGTACAGCAGGAGTGGCTTCAGCAGCGATGATGGAGCAGGTAATCATCAGAAACTGTATTTCCTTGGGTGCTGAACAGAGACGATGCAAAAATAAGTTTGGATGATTGCGGTATTTGTGTTGTTTGTTGGCTTTGAACGACACTGCATCTCGTTATTTTGTTATATGGAGCTGTGGTTTATAGATTTAAATAACACGGGGTCAAAGGTTTAGGGATGATTGCTCTTCCTGCTGCAGCATCATTACACCCAGGGGAGAACAAGGCTGGAGGAGACTGAGAAGGGCATTTTTAAGAACTTAAAGCCTTTAATCTTTTTATTAAAATGGTCTGCTATGGATTTCTGATACTAATCATAATTTTACTCTCTAATATCAGGTTCAGTTTTCAGTGCAGCATCTGTTGATTTATTTGTCCTCTCTACATATTGCAGCTGAAAACAATGAATAAAGTTTTATCAAACTTTATTCAGCCTGATTTCAAATCCAACAACGACACTGTTATTTAATCAGATCTCTAGAAACAGTTTGATGTATTTAGCCGCTAAATTTCACAATAACACTCAAATATTATTAACTTACTTTATCACTGTCATCACGGACTCTTCCTTTCACCTCTAATACATCAGACATTTGGAAAATCACAGAGACGCCAAGTTCAATGGTGATTTAAAAACATTTCTTCCCCCTGTATGTCCTCATAAACCAGCTTCACTCTGATTTTGCCTCTCCCTCTAACACGATAATTGCATCCTCACTCGACTCTCTGTCAACATCCGTCATTCCAATTATGGATGCTTCCTGTCCAAGTATCCCATCTAAAGTATTTCCTTGTTTCTACATTGACAAAAGAAATCGATGTGCAGTTTATGAGGTCACTATGTACACGTTACCATGCTAGCATGCAATGTTTGCTTAAGGAACTTTCAGACTAAAATTAAACCACATGCAGCACCACAGGAGCGTGGAGTCTGGATCCGTATCAGGAGGGTTTTCTATCCATGAATCAAGCAATATCAGGTGCACAACCGTTACTGGATCGGATCCTATCTTAGTTTTAATATCACCCTTCACGTCTTCTTTGCAGCTACAGTACATTGGAGCTGCACTCCCAGCTGATAGAAATGGATATGACAGAGTCTCTCATGTTTGCTCACACGATGCCTTCCCAAGTATCAGGATATTTCATCCCGTTTGTTTCTCCGATACTGCATGTATCTGTTGTATTAGTTCCTCTACAGAATCTCAACTCAGAATAATCTGGACTGTGTTGTCTGAGTACATTTGTCAGTGACGTTACAGAAACACGAGCAGACTTGCTTTACGTAAATCCACCAGGGACCGACTGAATGCATAAAAGTTATTTTAACCAGTGGAAGTAAATCTTGTTAATGAAACATTTTTATGCAGACATTTCTTAAAAATGTACAAAATGCATGGCACTTATTTTTTGCCAATGACATTATGACACATTGGGCATTTAAGAGGGGTTAATAAGCACAACTTATAAGTTGACAACTTATTTCACAAATTAGTTCATCACAATGTCGCTAATAATTACATCTTCAACAATTTAAACAAAAAACTTGGTGCAGAGGTGGCATGCTGGCCTGTTTGTTCAGTTTTCCAGCTGCCTCACCACGCCAGTGTTGCTCCAGACACACAGAAGAAACAGGAAGTTGCTTTCAAATGTGCTTTGACTCATGAAGTGTTTTTTAATCCAGATGGAAACCTGAGCTGTGAGTGTGAGCCCAGATAAAAAAGAAAAGATTGATCTGGGTGCTCTTAATGCATCTACATCCTGCATGCTTTAAAACCATTTGAGTAAAGCAGTTCAACTTAAGACCTTGTTGATGTACTTGCCTCATTTCGGACTTTGCCACAACAAACACTTCAAGTCTTAAAGTGAAATAGTTTTAAAGTTGTTGCAAATCTAAACGGAGAACCTTAGATTTAACCCTCGCTTTTGTCAGCCTGTAAATTGATAAACTGTGGTGTTTACTGGAGGATTTCTTTTTTGCTTCATAAATGTCACAGGACAACAAGTAGATGATATAGATGTTGTAAGTTTTTATCCACATTTTATCCACATACTTTTGAGCCAGTTAAACCACACATCTATGAATCCGCTCTTTACCACTTAGACATAAGAGTTTATTTATCAAAAAATTTTTCCAAGCACTTAGAACTCGATCTGTCTGACATCTCCATTTGCGGAGAGCATCTTCCCTCCATTAAAAGTGCTCAGCTGGCAGCACTGGAGACGGCTGTTTTAATTGCAGCCTGTGAGTGTTACTATTTCTGGTTTTAGTTTTTCGCCAAGTGGAGATCTGTTTGCCAACGCGCCTCCACCCTCAACCAAAAGTACCCTCAGCTGCCTTCCTTTCTTTCCTTTCCTTTCTTCTCGTTCAGCTGCAGATTCCTTTGTGCCTTATCTCTTTTCATTTCTCCCTCTCTTGCCCTTCTCTCATAGCATCTGAGCTGATATGTAGCCATGACTTAAAGCTGCAGAGAAATAACATCTGTGAAAGAAAGGTTAATCGAATGTGGACGATGATGTCCAAGGCTAAGCACAGACACAAAGACAATGGAGGTCAAAGCTAGTAAGATAACGCGTTTGCTGGGAGACAAATCGTGTCGTTCACTCCACGTCCCCTTGACCTCGGAGGCAGCGATGGTGTGCGGAGGTTCGTGCTCTGATCCTGATTACAATGTTAGTTGTTTGGAGGCAGAGGGAGGTTTCAAAGTGACAGCAGCATTACCATGTTAACTCAAAGCAACCCTGATGTTCCGCGTAGGAAGACGTTGGTGAAGAAACTGAGATTTTCAGGGAAGAAAATGAGGTTGCAACAACACAATAATTAGATACAAAGACTACTTTGCGTTGAGAAACTTTAGTCTAAATTTAACTTCTGAGATGGAAAGTTTCTCACGTCTTGCTCCAGACTCATCCTAAAATAAAAAGTTGATGACAGAAAACCAGGCAATTTAAATGAGATATACAATTTTAATAAAAAAAGTTACCAACCTGAATAATACCAGCTACAAAAAGGATGTGTTTTCTCTTTGTCTTATTAGGGGATATTCATCTAGATCTCAATATGTATAACAATGAAACCTTCAAGTTAAATTCAGTTTTTTTTAGATTACAGAAAATACAGAAATTCCACAATGTGAACCAAATTCCTATTACAGTTTTTTTGTTCTACGACTATTCAGCTATTAAAAAACGATGGAGCATCTCATCAATAATTAAAACCCCAAAACGTAACCTGTTTACAGAAAGAAACGCAGTTAGCAGTCTTGCTACTTGAAAATCGCTACAAATTGAAAGCTTTTGTTGTTATGATTGTTTTAATTAATGACTACAGATAAAAATAGGACCGATTCCAATACATATGCTATGTTTTATAAATACAGTATGGGCTCTCTTTTCAGCCAAATGGTGGGTTTGTTAAAAAAGTTAGAAACTAAATTAGCCAAATCGTCACAAATTGGTATTATTCAGTTTTCGTAATGCCTGACTTGGTCGTGAAACAAACTAATCATGCTAAGATAAATATTTTGAGCTGAAAAAGTCTTATTTGTTTTTAGTAGGTATAGTTTTTAGTGCAAAATGAATGAGGTTTTTGAGGGAGCACATCTTCGTCCGAAGTGTAATGCAGTCAGGTTTTTGGGAAATGCTCACATGTCGTCGTCTACGGGGGTCAGACGGAGACATGAAGGTTTTTAAAACCCCCAGCGATACTTTAGGGGTTGAACTTTATCTGTGCTTTCGGTTTGCCGTTTGCTGTGCTCACACTGTATTCCAGCAGAAAAGCAAATGTTGGTAATGTTTGAGGGATGAGCTCAGATTCTGCCTCTCTGACATCTGGACTCTAGACAATCAATAAGCAGAGCAAACACACAATGGGCTGGTAATACATTTACAGAGAGAGCAGAGGGAGAAAAAAGAGAAACTGATAAAAGTTGGAAAGCAGATTTAGAGCGGAGAGAGAAGCAGCTTGTTTAGTGTCGGACAGTCACACTATAAATATGAAAAATATTCAAACTTTAGCTTATAGTATACAGTATGTTTCTCCAGTTTGACCACAAATTAATCTGAAATCAAATCCTTGAGTAGCAGATTTTGATGCTGTCTCCTTGTTTCTAATGAAAGAATTGCTCCAATATTGTGCAATAGCACCGAGCCAAGTCACATCCGGGAAGTTGAAATTTTCTGAAACAAAATGCTTAAAAGAAAGTCTGATATATTCTAATCGCAAGTTGGTGCATGTTTGCTTTGTAACGCTCCAACCTAAGGCCACTGGTACAGAATTAGTTCAACACAGCCAAAATAGCCTAAACATTTTCACTTTCCTGATGAAAGAAACATAAAAGTGTTGATTTTCGCAAGAAAAATTCAAAGCTGCAATTTGATATGTATTTGTGGCCTGTGTTCACCTACATGGATCACTCACTAGAGAATTGAAAATAATGGTCTAGGAGGGGTTACGACCTCATCATGCCTATATCAGGCAGTTCTCCAAATAATCTTTTGTAAAAAAAAAACTAAAAAAAATTATCTCAGCTGGTGCGATGTACAGGAGGGTGTGGACCCCTGGGCTTGAGCCAAGGTGTGGGCCCTACTTAATCATCGTTATACAGTTGCATATATCTATAGATATAGATAGGTATCTACTGTATATATATATATAATATAATATATCCCTGATTTCTTTCCCTTTGGGTGGTCGGCGCTTGGCCGTGACTTACTTGTGGAACCGATCCTATCCACAAACCTTATCTACCTACAACGTCACAAAAATCAGCAAATCGACATGCTATCCTCAGGTCAGTATGAGCTGGGCTCCCAGGTTAGCAGGCACAGCTCCAAATTGCACATAGATTGATGTCTGGAAGACCAAAGACAGTTACGCATTTTCTGAGTTGTGCTTCTACTGCAATAAAGACTTATTGCACTGAGAAATCCTGAAGTCTTAAAATCAGATTTGGCAGTTAGCTGAGAAACGACTCGATTGGATTGAAGCATGATTGTACTGTACAATACCTGCAGTATGACGAAGACAACTAGGATTTTTTTGTGCACAGTTCTTTCTGGCAGCACAGGGAAAGATGTGTCTCTCAGTGCAGACGGTTCTGTTTCCTACACAGCACAGCTAAAACTGGCGGTGGAGGTGCCGAAAGTTGTGCAGATTTCCACAGCAGTAACGTTACAGCTTAGTCTTCACGCAGAAAGATTTTCCAAATTTACCAGGATCCAGATACGTTGTTGTGGAAATCATGGAGACCACAAGTGGACCTTAATCTTTAATGAAGGTAGCTTTATGTATGGGTCAGTGCAACTTGAAATCCATACAGATGCCCTTTATTTGTCCTATTTACTTGTTTATGACTCCAGGATGACAAAACCCCTTATTCCTGTGAGTTTCTGTTGTCTTTATGGAATCCGTCACAAAGGAGAGCAACAAGAAAAATGGCAGATATAGCCAGGTGGAACCCATTTTCTCCTCCTTTTATCTCTTCCAGACCTCGAAAATGAAAAACAAAAACGTAAAACCAATCTGAATTTGTTTCCCGTGCTCACAGATAGCTCCCACATATCTCAGTGCCTCGTAGCATCTCTCCGGCTCTCCTTCCTTCTGTCACTTCGAAACCATCTGAAGCTGCCGAGAAGACCAACGGCACACATCTCCATAGCAACGCAGTCTTAATGATGGCAACAAGCGTGACCTGAAGATTTCGTCTGAAAACGTCTGGGAGAGGGACGGCGTGTGAAGCCACAGCTCAATTGAGTCCTCAGTTCTGGCCTCTAATTTGCCTCTGTCTCACTTCTCCTTCCACTCGTTCCTCTCTGGCAGCACTCTTCCTCTTTTCACACGGCAAATAATGAGGCTGAATGGATACTTGATCTGACAGGTTGGCTTCCTCTGTTCGGTTGCCACGAGAAGCAAATCAAATCTAAACCACTTAAAAGACACGCCGCACACACTCAGAAGCACACTTACACCGCTTGTAACAACCTGAGACCAACCTCAATTTTGATGTTATTATCTCTGTGCTGCCCTGTAGCCGCCCTCGTGGAACAGAACAGGTATGGAGAAATAAGAGAGAGCGCTTTTTCTAAATTTTACACCACTTTGAGTCTCCGGTTAGGCTGTCCTCTTGTTCTCGCACTCTAATGTTTGTTTTACACCTTTATTTCAGCTTTTAATATGATCTTTTTTGTCTTTTCTGACAAAGACGGCGAATGCTTGCAAGTGCGTTGCTTTCGAAAGCAACGCACCAACTTCATTAAGTTGGAGCCTGTACTCTTTGGGGGCGTTGCGAGAAAACAAACACGAGGTCTCGAGAGAGTATTTCACGATACAACTTTAACTGTAGGAAAGAGTTTTATACATAAAGCAATTTATTTTAAATGTTTTTATCATTTCCTTTTTTTAAAACTCTAAATATAAACAAATGTTACTACTTCAATGTAAAAACATTTATTTTTTTAGGACTTGCTACGTAAGAGAATAATATCCTATTTGAGAAACCTCGTGACCTTTGCTCATATCGACAGACAGGCCCACTCCACTCCACTCCACTGCTGAACTCATTTGTCATCACGTCTGTTTCTGACCCTGACAAAATCTTTACTGCACATGTAGCAACTTCCAGGTTAAGAAACAAAATAGCTTCACACAGATGTATTCCAAACAGAAGGAAATATTGTGTATGTTTTGTGTAGTCTTATTTCTATCTTTCTACTTGTCATGTTCCGTGTTTTTCTGTGTGTTTATTTAGAGTTTTCTGTGTCTCTGTGTTGTCCTGTTCTCCCCTCAATTACTCCCAGGTGTTTCTCGTTCCCTAATTACCCCCTGTGTATTTAGTGTCACTTGTGTGTCTGTGTCTTTGTCGGGTCCTCGTCTAATGTGCGCTCAGTCCTTCGTGTGTCCAGCCGTAAACCAGTTGCTACCGGCGTTGAGCCCTGGCTTCCGCTCAGTCGTGCTGCCTGTGTTATTGGACTTGTTTTGGACTGTTTTTCACGTTTCTTTATCATTAAAACAACCATCAATCATCCAACCTGGGTCTACAGCGTTTGCCTCACCACCCTCAACACACCGTTTCATGACACTACTCCTTTAACCTTTGGAGATAGTTCCCTCTCATCTTTAGTAGGAAGAAACGATTGACAAAAGATACAAATAGCTAAACATCATAGATTCTGTTGTCATTAAATACCAGTAGGTTAATTCAGTTTTGTTAAAAAGACGTAACCTGAGGGGTTGTTTTGCACTGAATGTAATTTAAGAATCTTTTTTGTTTCTAAAATGTAGTTTAAGAATCTTTTTTGTGAAAACCCTCCACAGACAAAAAAGCCAACAATTTTTCTGGCAGCTAAACAATCGACAGAAATTATCTTCAAAGCTTTATTGTACTGAAAAACGTGGTTCATAAGTTTAGAGTATAACATTGATTAAAACATAGCACTGATTGTTGCAATCTAAAAGCTGTTAGCTTATTTGCATGAACAAATGGAGTAATGAGAGGCTGAACCAGAGTGCCATTTCTTTATGAACCGCCACCAAACAGCGGTGGCGGTTCAGGAGTCTAAACGATTTAGACATCGTTTAGACTCCTGAACGATGTCTATAGTCAATACTGATGGATTGTTTGCGCCTCGACTTTCTCGAATATTGTTTTTGTAGCACTTACAGATGCAAAAGTATTTAGTACTGCTGGATTTTATATGTTAAAATATTCACATTTTCTGTATCTATTTGCATAAATTTACTTTTTGGAGCAATTTCTCTCCTTTGTTTTGAATCCCCTTGATTCTCCATTTGCCTTTTACCTAATTAGAAAACGAATCAGTTTCTCTGGGATCTGCTGTTTAAATTTAAGCTCTAATTCCTGAACACAACATGGGTGTGTAGATTATGGCGCTTTGTTTTTGGATGGTTTAATTATCAAACCCTGCCTGACATTAAGGCATTCGTATAGAGCAGATTTGCAGTGGACGTTTAGAGAAAAATATGATTATCTCACAATTTATTCCTTATTGGAAAATAGGTGCAAATATTGTGTTTTAATAATTGAACATGTGCCAGTGACTGAAGTCTCCTTCTGTGTAATCAAATCTTCCACTGAGGCTATCGGTAATTGGGTTCAGATGTCTGCAGTGAGTTTTGGTTCAACAGGTCTACCGCTGCCTCTAATTTATCTTTGTGATTTATGCAGCCTTAAAGAAGCAGGAAATATGCAGAAATAAACTAATTATAAAGAAGAACTGCAGGCACTTCACTTTGACTGAATAGGTCGACTGTGCTAACTTATAAGGCCTCGGTTTGTGTGTGTGTGTGTGTGTGGGTGTGTGTGTGTGTGTGTGTGTGTGTGTGCTGTCTCCCAGCAGCTTGTTAATAGGGATTTGGTTAGTGTGTGACATTTAGATGAAAAATTAGGTTTTCCCCGTGTGTGAAACAGTAATTAATGTTTCGGGGTTACTACTTTTTACACAACGGTGCAAACGTATTCACAATATTTGAACTTTTCAACAGTTTCAGCACATTACAGTCACACATCTGATGCATTTTATGTGATAGACCAACGTAAAGAAATTCCTTTTCAAATCTGAAATGTGTTACATTCTATTACGACCCATTTATTCAACACTCTGGTTTCATTAACTATCTTCAGCAGTGAACCAGTAAGTTAATGAAATCACCCTGTGTGTCATTACATCTCAGTACAGAAGCTGCTCTGTGAAGATCTCAGAGGTTTTTTTAGAGAGTATTAGTGAGCAAACACATGATAGGACAAAAAAGCTATGAACCAGCTTAAAGCAAGATTAGGCTAGAAAACAAAATCATAAGAATTTGAAAACTGTTTAATTTATTCTCTGACGGTGGAAAGAATTTGTCGCCAAAAGAGCACTTATTGGATTTCCTGCTAAGACGTTCACGATGAGAAGTTGACAAGATCTCCAGCTCAGATTGTTGACAATAAACTATGAGTTGTGACTCTACAACTTATTGGAGAAAGCAACAAGTAGCAAATATACATATGCTTAGAGCTCCAGCGGTGGTCTAGTTCAGTACTTGTTCATGCTTTAAAATGGCCCAGTTAATGTCCAGACCTAGATCCAGTTGAGATCAGGAAAAAATGTTGCGCACAGCAAATTTTGCAAAGAAGAATTTGACAGGGAATTCAATTGTAGCTGTAATTGCAGAAAAGGTGGAAAATATTTATTTATTGATTTAGTACCTTCTGTCATCTGTGATGTTTAATTTTCTGATACTAGAACAGCTGATTGCGGTTTTCTGCAGTTTGTGTGTTTTTATCGTGCTTTGTATCAAGTGATCATGTAAAGCTGTGGCCAACTGGGGAGCGATGCTGGTAGTCTATGAAAAACCAGCAGCAACCTGAGCTGAAGCTGATCAGTTGTCGCACCCAACTGGGAGAGAACATCTTCGTGCGTCGCTATCGATTCTGTCTCCATTAAACTGGTGGAGGTACAAAGGTGTTGGACGTCTCTTCTCACCTCTCCTCTTTCTTCTTCTTCTGTCTCCGTTTTCCTCAGAAACCAAAGCCGATCTTGAGGACCTCATGGCAGACATCAAGAAACTGGCCAACAAAATTCGCTCTAAATTAAAGAGTAAGTCATTGTTGTCTTCGTCTGTTAACGTTGTGTTGGTTAACAAAAACGTGAGCCTGGGACTGAGACACATGGGGTTTGGGTGTTTTCTTAAATAATATGGAGCAGTTCATTTAACAAACGAAAGACAAATAGTCAGGAATAAAATGAGATGTTCCTGTTTTTGTGTGGAGGAGGTTCCCAGCAGAGGAGACCTGCTGTTCAGACTGTGAGGTGCTCAGCCTGCAGCAGCTCCCAGACAGCTTCATTTATTCATGAAGGTTTCGTTCTCCAGAGGCAGAAACATGAGTGACTCTTATTACTGAGGTGCTGATGGCTGGAAGTCGTAATTATTTACATTTCTGTTAGTAACATTGCAGTCAGTGGTCTGCAAGTTCTAGCTCGGAGTTCAGATTAAAATAAATCAGATCACACCAAATAGACTTGGGTTCTACATCCATTTGACTCGCTAGCCACAAGTGATCAATGATTTTAATTATTAAAAATGTTCTGGATTTGTGTATTGTTTTTTATTCATGCAACAGAATCACTCTAATGGTGCGAGATTTTTTTCTAGTAGTGGGACTTGATACAAAATTTGACTCAAGTAAAGCATGTGTAATTATTTAAACACCATTAATCGCATTTTAACCACAAACTATAAGGTGGCAAAATAAATGTTGTCAACTCAAAAACACATTTTGATGCTAAATTCTTGAATAAATAGACATAAAAGCTCAATCACAAACCTATTTATAGTTTTTAATCTGTTATGTTGGTTTTTTTTCTACACATTCATCTCCAGCTGATCCACATCACTGCTGCTCGCATCCTGACTAAAACCAGGAAAATGTAGCTCAGAAAATAAACTATTAGATACTGATGTTAGTCTATAAATCGCTGAATGACTTAGCCTCAGAATACATGAAAGACTTGCTATTCTTGTATTAGCCTTAAAGCAGCATCAATTTCTATACTCCAGTCATCTGGAACAAACGTCCAGAAAACGTCAAAAGTGCCGAAACCCTGAGTTGTTTAAAATCAGGGCTAAAAAGGACATTTGTTCAGAGTTGCCTTTGACTGTTCTAGTCATAATATAAACTGAAACATCATAAATTTTAGTCTGTAACCCGACTTTTCTTCACTTTCATTCCTTAGACTGTAGATCATTATTATGTTTTCATTATGTAAATCACTTTGAACTGTTTTTTGATAAAATGTGCTAAATCGTTGCTATGTGACAACTCTGCCTGTCTTTATTTCATTCATATGTCAAACTTCGCACTGCGACAAATCTTATGAGAAAACACAATTTCTCTGTTGATTTTATACCGATTTATTATTCTAATGGATGCAGTCAGAAAAAAACTGTCAAAAGCAGACAGATGGCTGAGATTTGGGGAGGATGCACTGCTGCAAATCAGCTGTCGATATTTCTTATGGAAGACATTTGTTCAATAAAAAAAACATTTGAGAAGCACTTTGTTATATTTTATGGAGCATTTAAGTCCAAAATTATTCATAACTCTGGTAGATTTAAAAGAACAAATTAATAATCATTTCAAAATACATTCAAGAAAGATTCTTATGAACGACGAATACATACTAAAACAAGGACTTTAGGGAAAAAAGAAACAACTGGGGAATTAATTAAATTAATAATTGATTCTAGAAAGATTGTAAAATTAATGAAACTTCATGGAAGATTTAAAGGAGGAATGAATCATCAAGAAAGGATTCAAGAAAGAGTTTTATCATAATTAAATAAAAAAAATGATTGATGTGAGATTAAATAAAATAACTATATAAAGCACTAATTAAAAAGAATATTTAAACAATAAAAATGAAAGAAAATGGAATAATAACTTAGAAAATTATATAAAAAATGGTACATGCAGTGCAATAAAACTTGAATCAAATAGATTTTTTTTTCTTTGAGTTTGTTTGAGTTAATTGAGTCAATTGCTGATCAAGTGTCTTTATTGTTATTTTCTGCTGTTCAGAAACAGAACGGCCCTAAACGGCCGGTTAAACCTGTATATCATTCATTATTGTTACCTGTAAATATACGTACATAACTGTTTTATTTTTGTTCTTTGAGGTTTTTAAGTCATTTTATTTTCACTCTGGATTTTAGTATGTACTTTTTTTTTTTTTGATCGGTTGCTTTTATAAAAGCCCTTTATTGTTATTTTCTGTTGTTCAGGTATTCAGCAAACCATTGAGCAGGAGGAAGGGCAGAACAGATCGTCAGCTGACCTGAGGATACGCAAAACACAGGTAGAGTTCAAGCAAACACCAAAGGCTTTAGGAACATTTTCTTTGTAATCTAACTGCAGCTATTTTTCCTACTTGGATGAAGTATTTCTTCTTCTTCTTCTTCTTTCTCGCTTCCCCAGCACTCCACGCTGTCGAGGAAGTTCGTCGAGGTGATGTCGGAGTACAACACCACGCAGTCGGACTACAGAGAGCGCTGCAAGGGCCGCATTCAGAGACAGCTGGAGATCAGTGAGTAGATCAACTAATGCACACCGAGGACAGGTGATAAATTGTTTTATGGTAGTTAATGGTTTACTATCAACTCCAACCCAAAGCTTTTTTTGAGGGGAGAGGGGTGTGGGAGGTTTTGGCACTAAAACTCTCTAGAGCAGCTCAAATGTGAATTGTCTTTTTCACTTGTTACAATCATTCATGCTCTGAAATGTAAAAGTAGGATTTAACTGTGCTCTAATTTAAAATTAAATCTGGACAGCAAAAGTATCAGTGACTTGCATTTTGTTGAACCCGAATGCTAGAAGACCAGAGAAAGAGGGGTGAAGTGAAAAGTTTTAATGATGAAATAAAAGGATAAATTACTTTAAAAAGAAAAACAACTAAAATTGGGCTTTTTAAAAACAGTGGGATGAGTGATACAGGAACCAGGTGAGTAAAATTAAGAGAATGCTGAACAGCTAAAGGAGAAAATTGATCAGAGAAGGAGACTGATCAGAGGAATCTGAATCAAAACACTACAGGAACTTGAACGTATAACCTGAAATGTAACAGAAACAAGAACTAAGAAAGAAGCCAAACACTAAGGAATGAACCATGACAAGACCTAAATGATAAAGAATACAGAAAAAAGAAATGAAAAGAATATGGAAAGACATTAACAATGATAAACAACTCAGAAATGTTAAGAAAAACTTCCTAAAAACAAAAGATAACCAAACACAAACAGCCTGTTGTTGTTACAGAATGATATATTCATCTATTTTATATTATATATTTTGAGTTATATTAAGTTTTCTCCATATTGTTTGAAAGTTTTTTTTTTGTCGAGACTCTGAGCTGATGTCAAAAACTTTAATCAGTTACTTTCTTCATGTGAGAAAATATGCCTCAGTCATAAATTTTCTTTCACAACCACATATTCAAGGTTCAGTTCACACGAAATAAAAATGAAATTTTTTGTCTTTTTCGTTCAAGAACTTAATTACGGTACCAGAGGGCTCTTTGTTCTCATTTATGTCCTAAAATGATTACATAAAATAAAAAATAAATAAAGCTGCTTTCGTTCCCACTTCGTTTGAAGTGACTTTCAAAAGTATCCACTTGTTTTATGGTTTGCATCATTTCACTTAGCATGTCTACAGCTTTGAACATTTCATTTTCTTTATATTGCGAAGCAAACAACAAGTAGGAAAAATAGAAAACTTCAGCTTGCATAACTATTCTCTCCTCTAAATTCACTGCTTTCCATAATCATCTGTTGCAGCAGTTACAGCTGCATGCAAGTCGCTTTGGATGATTTTCTCTGAGCTCACTTCATCTTGACGCTGGGATTGTTGCCCATTCCTTGAGGCAAAACAGTTCCAGCTCCTTCAAGTCTAACAGTTTCCACTGGTGAACAATATTCAGCAAACTGCAGAATCAAATTTTTCTCTCATTTTGGAGATTTTTGCTAATTTCCTCTGCAATAGGAGCCTAAACTAGAAGAAAATGGCGTGTTCTAAATTCACTGCAGAAGAAAAAGTGCTCATTGAAAATGGACAATTTATACAGAAATTGACAGGACAACGCATCATTTCTCCCGCCAACCATCACAAGAGCGATGGGCTTATTTTGGCAGGATTAGACGTAATAAAAGTTTCCAATTTATAACGTCATTTTAGGAGAAACCAGAGGCATATTGAAGAGACCGTTCCTCAAAATCCTGAGTCAAGGACAACAAAAATACATGAAGATTTTCTGATTCTCTGATCAAGCTGTAAGCAGGCTAATGGTTGCATCATTGACACAACAAAAAGCAACAGAGAAAAATAGTTTTCCTATTCATTTTGGTTAGTGAGATCTTGATTTTTTTTTTTTTAAGAATTCTATGAATTTGTTGATTTTCTGTAAAACTGTTGAAACATTTTTCTTTCATTTTGCAACATGAGTTATTTTGAATATAATTGTAAAATGATGAGGGGCTTGAGGAACTTTTGACTCATTTTAAAGTTAATTTTATTTAACATTTGAATTAGATCAGCTCTGGCTGAGATCTTAAGTGCATCCAGATGATGGTCAGATGAAGTTCCTTGTTCATTTCCTGAAGGTTTTAGCAGATCATTGTGCGAGTTTGGTTTTATATCACTTTAATCTACTGCAGCGCAGAAACTTTATTTTGAAAATATCACACTGCAAAAACACAAACTCTTACCAACAACTTTTTTCTAGTTTCTAATGCAAATGTTTTAGGTTATTTCACATCTTTTCCATGTTAGAAATGAAATAATCTTCAAGTGGAACTAGTACTTTTATTGTCATTATTCAAGAGCTATTGATGTAAAACAAGCTCCTATATCTTGCTGAAAAGTTACTTGTAAATTAGTTTTGTCTTATTTCAAGTGTACTAAAATGTTTGCACTGAAAACTCAACCAAAAATACTTGGCAACATTAAGATTTTTTCATTTCGACTTTACTATTAATATTCTTTTTTGCCCTTTCTTTTATTCATTTCAACTTCTATTTCATCATTTTGACTTTTTTCTTTGACTCTTCTTAAGCGATGTGTTTTTTGGACACTTGTGACCAGTTTCCAACAATTTTCTAACAAACAAAATCCTAGAGTAGAAGTGGAATCTGTTTTTCCTTCTTCGGCAGCTCGGGTTTCACTTTCGCTTTTCTGTCGTTTATTTGTGTCTCCCTGGCGGAGTGCGCCACAACAACCGCTTTCAAAATCAAATCGCTTTTCATCGACACCCACACACACTTGGACGCTCTCAGCAGGTTACCGCAGCTCAGATCTATGCTCTCCTCTTTCCCGTCACGCTGAATGTGTCAGATGAACTGACAGGTATTAAATACAAGCTCTTCAATCCTGGACCGGATGGACGATTCCTCATTTAATACATGATGCAGTCGCCTAAATGTAGACAAGGCATAAGTGCGTCCATACAGAGATGAACACCATGACTTATCTAGTGGTGATAGCTGAGGGAAGACCGGACACATGCAGCAAGTTTATCTCCACTCTATGCACCACTTTCTAGACAACAATGGAGCTCACAGCAATCTGTGGGTCTAGTCAAAGGACAAAAACACACCTTATGAAGTCAAACACCTGAGTCACTTTTTCCTTCAGCTCTTCCAGATGCGCTCGGGTTTGAGTAGCCAGCTGCTGGAATCACAGGAGGCTTTCACTGTCGCCAAGGAAGGGATCACACACAAGCATCAATGGAAAAAAGCACACACAGAAAGACAGGCAGCACCTTGAGTACGCAAGAAAAACTAATTATTTACGTGTCCGAGGGAGGATTTTCCCCATTCTTTAAATTCTGTTCGTCTAAAGATTTCATTCCTTGCGTCGCTCCAGCTCCAACACCTTTCACTGGTTTGTGTGTGAGAATCGATAAAATGTCACACACTGAGGGAAACATTCAGTCTCGGTATCGATTCTGCCGCAGCTTCTCTCTTTTCCCCGCTTACCTTACCGCTCTGGCCTGATGGGTGCAGACATGAAAAGGACAAGAAAGAAATGCCGGAGCGCCCTGTAAACATCATGTTGGAGGATTTCAGCTCCAACATAACGATGGCGCTATTTAGGGTTGTAAAGTCATCCATCCGTCCGTCCAAATAAATCTGTTTGTCCACTAAAACGTATGTAGAAATGTATATGTTGGTATTTTAGACCTTAGTTGTTAGTTTCTGTGTGCTGTAAGCAGCCAGGCCGACCAAGCCGAGGAGAGGTTGACCGCAGGCGTTGCAGGGTGTCTCTCTGACATTTGATTATTGTTTTCCATTTCCCATCGGACCGCTCCACTACCTGCTCGCTCCGGCACAGGAAAATGACTTTGATGTGGTCAAACAAAGTCTTCCTCACCTGCTCAGCAAATCTGACGTGACCTGTAACCTTTTGTGTAAGATTAACAAGAAATAGTTAATAGAAGCATTCTAATTATTGACGGGGAAAATACAACCATCGGAACCTTGAGGACCTTTTTCGTCTTTTGTTTCTGCTGCACAAACGTTTGTGCTCTCTGCTCCTCGAGGACGACGCTTCTGCTTCACCAAACACAGGAAATGAAATAGTGCAATTACTGCCAGCAAGGTAGTATTAAAGATTTAATAGCCTATGAACACTACGGGTGTAGTTATACTTCTCAGCTTCATATTGGACTTTTCAGGGTTTGGGTCTCCATGGTAACGATAACGAGCCTCCCTTGGAGCTTGTAAGGGCTTTAAAGAAAACAACGACGTGTCTGCGTGTGTGTGTGTGCTAATGCTTTGCACGTAAAAAGTTTTTATAAATAAATTGGAAATGTGAACTCAAATAAATTCCTAAGCTGTTTAGTGAAAGTATATGACCACTTGATGCCGCCTAAATGGAAATTCACTGGTGTGAATAGAGTTGATTTGCTTCATAAATGTCTAGCCGAGTGGGCCTGAAGTCTTGTAAGGTTTGACTGACGCTTCATCTGTGTTCTTTCCAAAACAGAGGGTTCATTTTCAATCTCCATCGTCCTCAAAGTCTTGTTCAGACGCACGGCTACACACACACTCTGATGACATCATGGAAGGAGGCTTTTGTAGTTGCGCTCCTGCTGTTTCGAGTCTCACATTAGAGCAGTGTTTGAGCAACCTGCCTGGACAACTGCATAATCTGAGCTTTCCAGAAACCCTACTTTCCACTTTTGTGCTTGTGGGGTGAACAGGAAGAAATTTGGGGAAGGCTATAGTACTCGCTATCAATACCATAATTAGCCCACCCCGCCTTTTGCTCCTCTTTATTGCTGTAAGCTCAGCTTGGCTCACTGTGAGGTTTTTATCACACACTGAGTTGCGATAACTCATCTAAATGCTGATCGTATTGAAAGATTTTCTACCAATGCAAAAGACAACTTTAGAGAAACTTAATCTGTTGCTCTTTGGCAGAATAACTAACAAATATTTAGGTTTTAATGCAGTTTTGAACTTTTATTAGATGTAATAGGGAGCCTTTCTTTTAGGAGATTATTTAAAGGGGCAGTATCATGTAAAATCGACTTTTTTGAGTTTTACATCATGTTACAATGTTATTCCCTCATCAGAAATATGCTTGGTCTTGCCTTGATTCTTGCATGCATGTTTGAGAAATCCTGTAATCTCCTCCTGTAAAAGAATCTCTTTAGCCTCCCTCCAGTTTTTATAGCGGGAATCACACAAATAGAGTTTCATTCTGGTGGTTTCACTAGTTGTCTTGGTTTCACCAGGACAATGAGCCAGCATGTGTTGAGTGGAATGCAGCCATCATTATTTATAAATACACACAGTTTTCCCTACTGTGGGACTGTGGAAAACAAATGGGCAAAAATATAATTGTTCTGTGTTTTTTAGATTTGCGGTAGACTAGATTTTGACATTTATTTACATACAATACATCCATTTAATACTGTTAAGCTTCACTTAAAATTGCAGTTCGTTAGGGTACTGCACATTGTCCTACTCCACAGATAACAATCTTTATGTCGACACAACCCTTAAAGATGGTTTTATCCCTCTGAATATAAGCGAGCACTAGGGAGGTTTCCATCTGCAGACCAGCATCCTGAGATGTATGGCAAGAGAAAGGAGGTAGGCTGAGGACCAGTGAGTTTCTAGATCCTTGAATACATTAGGAAGATGCCTCACTGTAATGAATTGCTAAGTGAATGTCTAGAAACCTAGAGTGCAAGAAAAGGAGCAGGTGAGACCATCATCAAGCACCAACCGATTGAGGAAGAGTTGAAGAAAGTTTTATGAACGGACTGGAGGAGGATGCAGAGTCACTAATGTGAGGCAGGACAGGAACAGTAGAGGTCAAGACCTGCGACACCACACTGGAGTCAAGATGCAGGCTGTATAAAAATGACTAATCTAGCATATAACATCAGGGTGTAAAACACTGGTAGGCAAGCCTCTGTAACCAATATTATACAGGACTTTATCTGTCGAGTGCAGCCTGGAGGCTCAGAGAGGAACTACAGAAGTTGTGAAATTAGAGGCCTCAACGGTGTGAGTGTTTGTTGGTGCATTTGGCCTTTTGACCCCAAGGCTGGAGGAGTTGGTGCAGCTGGTTCCAGTACTACCCTCTGAGACCTCCAGCAGAGAACAGTCCTAGGAGCAGCGGCTTCCACAAGGCTGAAGTGGAACCGCCATGTTGGATGTGGCAAATTCGGAGTTATTATAAATATATATTAAGAAGATTGACGCATTACACCAGAATATTGTTCATTACTATTAGGTCAAAAGAAAGCTGACATAGTTATTCATGCTTCTTTGTTGTTGCTGTGTTATAGCATATTTTTGTGACTTATACAAAAACTAAACTTCCCTCCACAGCTAGAAACTATCTGATGGAAACTAGGTTTTCAAAAAAAAAAAAAAAATGAAGCAAAAACCTCTTTTGTGAGCTGCACGTGGACCAAGTAGAGATTTAATATGTGCATGGAAACGATTTCGAAATGATGCTGACAACATCTGACAGAGACGTGCTGTAACAGTGGGAGTAATGGACCTCCAGAGTAGCAACTCTGCAGGCGGTTTCCGCATTCACACTGTAGGATATTACAAGAGATGTAGAAAAACTGTTCATGAAGTAGGGCAACTCTGCTGGGGCAAATAAAAGTGGATGAGGAGCAAATGCAGCAGGAAGAGACGGTGACATACACAAGGATTAGTAGACGAAGGGAGACTAGTTACAGGGAGGAGCTCAAAAACAAGAAGCTAAACTATTATGATGTACCTTAAAGTCATTTAAACACACTGACAGACTGATTTTAAGAGAAAAATATCTTTATTCAACAGAAGTTTGCATACATTTAACATCGGCATGAATGTCACATTATGGTTTTTATCAATTTATTTGAACCAACACAACTTATTGTGGATTCCTACATCAACGTAGTCAAAATTACGCAATAATTAAAAATATGCCTCACTGAGTTGCAGAAGTTTCCCACATAATTCTGGCTGCTTTTTTTTTTTTTTTTATCTCCCTAGAATCGGAAAAGTTCATTTTAATTTACTCTCTCTAAATAACAACATGTCTTCTAAAGGATTGAGCTCAGAGCCGTTCCAAAAGCTTAAAGTTGGTGAGCTTCCCTCCCGCTCCAAACCCGTCTGGATTTGTGCGAAGCATGAAGTTATCAGCGTCAGACCCAAACTGCCATCCTCACCCTCACACTGGAAGAAATTGGATGTGATTTTTCAGGACAACCATGAAACTACCAAGGTTTCAACTTACTATGAATTGGAAATGACCAGTGTCAAAACCCAGAGTAAAATTAGTTTTACATCATCCTAGACTGAAAGGGATTCTGGCCATGAAAGGAAACTTCTCTTGTAGCTTTACTGGTATTTCCAAAGGCCTTCTGGATCAAATAAGTTAAATTATTTGACCTTGAAGACGAGGAATGATCTTTGGAGGAGTCCAGTTGAAGCTTTCACAGAAGAAGCACTTTCCCACATGTTGAGCGGGAAAGTGCTATGCATATATATAACTATATGTAGTTATACTTACATTACATCATAACAAAAAAAATAAATAAATTCAGACATTTCACGGTTGAAGTCGATTTGTTGGGGAGTTCTCTGCTTGACTCGTCTTTATTACAGACAAGATGTATAAAATTATTGTTTCGCTCATGTAAGAAGTCATATGAGAGAAATGGGTGTTAGGAAAATCATTTGTGGAGATTTTTTTGTTTTTGCAGTTAAACATTTGTCTTTAACATGTAAATGATAGAATAAAACCTCTTATTGTACCAAATTCTTGCTCTGGCACATCGATTTATTTCACAGTGAATGTTGGCTGCTTTGAAATTTTTGGTTTCTGCACGAGTGATGAAATAATTTGAAGATTTATGTTAAGCAAACTATAAATTTCCCTTTGCATCTGATGTCAAAGAAGTTATACCACTTTAACATGACTTTAGCTTATTAGTCTGTTTGTTTTTTCCTATTTAGCTGGAAGAAACACTACAAATGAGGAGCTAGAGAGCATGTTAGAGAGTGACAACCCTGCCATCTTTACCTCTGGGGTAAGTGACTCTATTGGCATTTTGAAAAAAAGTATTTTATTCTGTCTTGCTATTATTTTCTTGTCTCTATTAATCCTCAGATAATAATGGATAACATCACCCAACAAGCAATGAATGAGATCGAGACGCGGCACAACGAGATTATCAAGCTGGAGAACAGCATCAGGGAACTTCATGACATGTTCATGGATATGGCCATGTTGGTGGAGAGCCAGGTGAAAACCACACTCCTCCTCTCTGTCTCGCTGTCCAGCTCTCCAGAGATAAGCTTTTAAAAGGTTTTTCCTAATTTAGATTCTTTATTAATCTTCAGGAAGCTGCAAGTTTTAATTTGCAGACAATAAGTTCAGCCGTAGCATGATTTCCATTTCCATCAGGTTCTCCATGCTGTGTGTCTTTGTACTATTTTGGGTCAGACCGGTTTTGGTTCGAGGACAGTAGGCCTTTATTTATTCATTTTTAAAGTTGCTTGGATTTCAGGAGACAGGCTTTATCTGTGTAACTGCTGCATAAAAACAACTCCACTGTCTTGTTATGGTTCTCAACTGTTGAAGAAATATACAGCTTTTCAGACTTTTACTTTTTATATTATCAAGCTAGAAGCATTTATGACTTCACTCAATTACAAACGCTGTCTTGTACAAACTGAGTGATTTAGGGGATCATTCAGATGCTAATCCAGAGACCTAATTCCTTAGATCCTTACACACCCATCCGTAATCCTTCGGTGCAGAGTTGTGTCTGCTGTCCTCAGTGAACTTCAGTCCTGCTGTTTCTGCTGCCATGTCTGACTGCAGGAGTGTGGGCTGAACTCCCCACAGAGAATTCCCACATCAGCAAATACTGCGCACAACATGGAGGATTAAAGAAAAATGAAACGCATCAACATTTATTTTGATTTCTTGATTTCTTGATGCCATTATTAGAACAAATATATCCATCCATCCATCCATCCATTTTCTTACACCCTTGTCCCTAGTGGGGTCTGGAGGTGCTGGTGTCTTTCTCCAGCTGACGTTCCGGGCGAGAGGCGGGGTTCACCCTGGACAGGTCGCCAGTCTGTCGCATAGAACAAATATAGACAAGTGAAATTAAACATAATGGCAAAAACGCATTTACACCTACGTGTTTCACAAGCATTCTTATCTGAATGGTTATGAAACAAACAAAAAAAAAAAAACAAGGAGATGATGTTAAACATTTACATGAATTAGAACAAAACATGCTTCCCAGACAATAGCTGAAGTTTTTATTACAATTGTGTACAAAATTGTAACGCTGTTTCCATTTAAAAAAAAAAAAAAAATCTGTACACATAATAAGTAACTAAAACTTGTGGCATGACGGATATAAATTCTTGTGTGAGATGTGCTTGTATTTTATCCATGGCAGTAGCGCTCATCATCAACCAGGAGAGGAGACCTCAGAGTGACATTCCCCTTATACTTCGGAGTGTTTTCAATGTTTTAGACATTTCATTGCATTGTTTACCACTGAATTTCTGTCACCCCCAGAAGTCTGGTTTTATGCACTTTTAGTAAGAACCTCACTAAGTTTTCTGCTGTTTTACTGGAATATATCTGTGTTACACCATTTGTTTTAAAACATTATTTCCCTATAAACTGCTGTACATTTTACCAGAATAAATAATGAAGTCACTTGATTGGTTTTGCCACTTAAACATAATAAGTTTTGTTCCTAACACAGGACCAACAGAACAACCTTTAGTGAATCTGAGTCAGAATGCATTATATCTACGCACCAATATCTACTTAGTGTGGTTGTTTTTCTAACCATACGCCTTCCATCTAAAATCATATCTCTACAAAATGTTCTTCTACATCAAGAGGTTTTATTTAAATACATGCTGCTTACAATTTAATTCCCTATTATTTTTGTAATGTCTTTGTCTTCTGTGCGCTCCAATGCTTCCGTCGATGTAGTTATTAACTCTAAACAAACACTAAAAGTTAGTTATTAAGCTGCATTTGAAATATGAACGGAGGTAATGTTGTCTCATGAAAGTCCCATCACCTCTTGTGTCAGTAAATTGCCATAACGAAATAAGGACAACTGTTTTAATTCAAGGACATTGCATGTGTGTGTATTAATATCCAAATTTTAATTTATTTTCCTCATAGTTTGAGATCATTCTCAGATGAAAATGTAATTTTACTGTTTCAGCATTGCTCTCTTCCTGTCTCTCTGTCCACAACTCTGCTTTCTCCTCTTTGTGTTCGCACAACCCTGTCACCACTGCAATGACTCTAAGCTCTAGACAACACAGAAACCTCCTTCCAATAAAACAAGGTAATATAAGTCTGTTTATAATTTTATTATGTTGTGAATGAAATCTTTTTTTTTTAAATTCACATGCATGCTGTGCAGACTGGCTTTAAACTGGACTTTGTAATTGTTTTATGATCACAAATAATTATATTTTGTTGTTAAAACCTACTTATGTCTGAATCACAGCGAAGAGTAGTCGAATCGTGGACATAAATCTAAATTATTTGTGTGTATTTCTTTAAAGTTGAAATCAGGTTTGTTGCTAAGCTGGGAACAGAGATGGAAATATTTCAAAGAGCAACAACAATGTACCATGAAGATGACGTTGTGCTCCGGTGGCATGTAATGTCACCTGAACTTATCAAAGGCATTATTAGTTTTGATTTTCCCTCCAGTCTTGTGGATAATAAGTGTCTTGCCTGCAAACACAAGCCTGAAAATTAGACAGACTTCAATAAACCAGATATTTTCTTATTGGTCCATTCTCACACAGAAGATGTTGATTAGTGATAAATACAGAATAATGTGGCCGTGGTGGAAGAGGAGTGAAGCGCTTTGGAAAATACAAGGTGTGTGTGGTACAGGAAAGCAGCGCTTGGAATCACTGATCTATGTGATGCGTTTGTGCTTTCACCAACACGTCCTCTGCCTTCTTGTTTTGTGTGCAGGGCGAGCTGGTGAACAACGTCCAGCGGAGTGTTCTGGGCGCTCAGGAATATGTGGAGGAAGCAAAGGAGCGCATCCCAAAATGCAAAAAGTTCAAAAAGACCAGCAGACGGGTGACATACTTATCTCCTTTTCTTTCTCCTTCTCCCTCCCTTCACCTCCTCTCTCTCCGTACATCCACTCCTCCTGCTCCTGCCCACACACCTGGCCCCTTCTGTCTACTTCCTGTCTGTCTCCCACACCTCCTCTCTCTAACTAACCTTCCTAGGGGGAAATGATAGACCGCATAGAGTACAATGTGGACCACTCGGTAGACTATGTGGAGAGGGCGGTATCAGACACTAAGAAGGCGGTTAAGTACCAGAGTAAAGCCCGGAGGGTGAGTGTCTGCGATGAGCACGCATGCGCAGCAAAACGCTACTTCAGAAGCATTGCATGCCCCCAGAGGAGTGGAGTGTTGGCTGTTGTCTGTGTGCATGGATGTTTACCTGTTGTACAGTTTGCATGCAAAGTGTCCGTGTGTTGGGAATGGATTGAACGCAACTTGTGGCGCCGACTGGAAGACGAGGCTGTGTTGACCTCTGGTGGTACCAACTCACTCACGACAGTCTGTCTCTACAGGCATCTTTGGGTTTTTGTTTTAAGTATCAGATCCAGGGAATTACGGATGTCTAACTTAGAGATAACCACAAATTTAGACTCTGCCTCTAAATCAATCAATGACCTCAGAGAGCATAATTACAAGTAAACAAAAGTGCAAGAAGTGTCTCATCTCTCATTCTCCTCGTGATTCTTTTGATTTTTTTTTTGTACTTCTTCACTGTGATTGACTTCTAAATCCAGCTGCATCTTATATTTACACATAAGTCCTTGCTGTGATACCCAATCTGCTGTAGCAACTGATAAAGCAACAAAGTTATTCTTGCGTGTAAAAATCTCTCATCAGTCTCGTTAAAAATTCATTACTCAAACTTTCAGTTTCCAACAGTAATTCATCTGAAAAAGTTATTCTTCATCAAGCAGCTCTAATTGGACACTTTTCCAGGAAGGAGTGTAATTTGTATATTACAAAAATATAATTATTACACTGGCAGTAGGCCCTTATTTAATCAATTATTAACTTATTAGTGATCACAATAATATATTTTAAGGGTCAATGAAGTAAATAAACTTTTACATTTCTAAGGTAAAAAAAATCTAAAAGTTCTGCTAATTTTTCTCTTTTTTTTCTTCTTTTTTTTTTTTTAACCAAACTAGATTTTTTTAAAAATGCCCTTGAGAAAAAGAAAGGATTGATTTTTGACCCTTAACCAAGCTTTATTGGAAAATCAAATGCACGTCCTTTGGCCTGAGTCGTGTTTTGCCGCTTTCTCATTGAACTGGACCAGATCTGTCGACCCATTTGTTCTCAGCGCCCCGTCCTCTCAGCTTCACTCCCAGGCAATCTCTGCTTAACCCAACCTGCAGGTCCCGTTTTGTGGAAGAGAGTTTAAGCTGGAATTATGTAGCCATGGTTGTTGGATGGTTTCCCATCTTTCATTGAACAAAGTCAAATTGAGCTTCTTTAACCAGCTTAACTGAGGAAGGTGAACTTCTGAAAGATAATGGAACGATTCTGCCCCCTGCTGGTTAAAAATAGCACCAATCCGCTCCTTCTTTCTCTCCTTTTTTCCCTTTGAATTTCCTTTATTTTTTGTTGCTCCTTTTTCTCTATTTGTTTCTTTCTTTCTTACTTTTCCTGATGACCCTTATTTGACACTTATTTGCTCTCTCTGTTCCCCATCCAGAAAATGATCCTGATAGGTGGTTGTGTCGCCGTGTGCCTCATCATCCTCATTGTTTCTCTTGCTGTCGGCCTCAGTTAGGACCCTGACACACACCGCTTGCTACTCTAGAAGTGGCTCAATAATTTAGTGTCACCATTGTAAATGAGCACTCAAACTGTGTGGGACTAATTAATATTGTCTAACTGTGTTATTTTATATTGCTCTTGCACATGTTGTGTTTCTTATTTTGCACGTTTTCTGAAAATAACAAAATGTTGCATACTTTCCCAAATTGAGCATTTGCTCTAATTATCTAATTATCACATGCATCTCTGAACAGTTCATGGACAACCAATCTTTTTCAAAACTTGTGGATGCAAAGTTTTGAATAAGCGCCATAAAAAAAATACTTTTTCAAGGGTGATTAAATCTAGTAAAGCATTTCAGCAAGCTCACACCAATGCAACATTTTTTCACTTCAGGTAGAGAAACTATTACCAGCAACAACGTCACCAGATCTCACTTTCGAAAAAGCCAACCTAGTCCTTTAACTGCACTAGCTTAGCGTTGCTGTATGTCTTACCACAAAAAACTCAGTTAGTTTTCCAATAATATATGTTCTTTTCTTCCTAAAATGCCATTTCAAGCTATCACAACAAGCAGTGGTTTAAAAAAACATCTGCATTCATTTGGCTCAGACACTGAAGAAAATCGCATATTGTTTGGAGAAAGCTCATTTAAATTTAATTTAATGAAGTAATCCCCAGACATTTTCTACTTACCATATATAATTAGTAAAAAACCCAGTGAAATAACAACTTTTCATATCTGAGAAAATTCCCCAAAAACGAACATCCGTCAACAGTCTGGCTGCTGGCTTCTCTGGAGTCGTCCGTTTCTGCTGTGGTAGCGAATGTTTCCTGTCCTTATCCCTCTGCCCCGAGTTGAATCCAAGATTCAAGTTGTTACAATCACACAACAAGTGCAGAGAGACAAAGAGCGTTGTGCTCACTCCATCATTTTCTGTGTTGCCATTAGCAGCCATACATCTGTTTCACATTTGAAGTGTCTTCCTTTTTGTCACAAAAGAAATCCAGTTAGTTTTGAAAATAACATAAAGCCACACTCTGTGTCATTGTCCATATATGGTAATGGTATTTCCCTTTGGAGAGGCTCAACTCCAGAAAGTCTCTCCTGATACACAATCAGGAGAGACAAAGCAAATCATTATTTGCTTTGAAAAAGATAGAAAGGTCCCCTTAAATCCATTTTTATTTTATATATTTAATTGTTTTGGCTTGAAAATATAATGCCTTTTACCTTTTCAGTTCAGGACAGATTTGGAAAATAATTTAATAGAAATGCACATAAATATGCTTGACATACATGTTAAAATACATCATGACCATTTTCCATGTGATTCATACAACAAACTTTTGCGTAAATGTTGCTTCGGCTGAGGCTATTCAACGGAGACCCATATCAACAATTTGATCAACATGCCATGAGAATTTGCATGGATCCACCAAAAGCATTTGGTCCATCACAGAAATTAGGAACTGCCTTTTTGATTTAAAGGTTGAACAAGTAGCAGTAGCCAATTCTGTCATGAGAAATGCGCCAACTGAGAATAACTGTGATATAAATCCACTATTTGGTCTTTAGTTCCTATCATTTAGCTCTTTTGCTGAATGAGAGACATGGATAATTCAACTAAAGCTCAGATTAAAACAAATCTGAGACATCTTGTTATTGTTTTGTCGGACACTGGTTGCTTATGAATTATATTTATTGATAGTGTTAAAAACCTGTGTTGAGCCTTTTTCTACCACCAGAGGGAGCTAAAGCTGATTCTCTGACCTTGCTTTTAACGCTGCAGTGATCGTGTTTGTTGGATGTGTAAAACGCCACTAAGGTAGAGAGAACTCAACATGCTGTAACATAAGAAGGCGGCTTGATCTGATCTAATGTATTTATCTGAAATACTCTATTAAATCAAGCAAAAGATTGCTAAAAATCTTTAGTTGAGATTGCTAAAATCTCAATCTTTATTGCCGTGACGACAGTAACTTTCATTTCAGCTGAATTTCCTCTCAGAGGACAAAAACGTTTATAGCTTGCTGTAAATATTGCAGCACTCTTTTATTTACCTGCATTTTCTGAAGAATTGATTACAATCTTAAATGATAATTTTACGTTTCACTGAGTTCTCTCTGCCTGTAAAGCTTAACGTTATCTTTAAGTTGTTGAACAAAATGCCGGAAGCAAATATTCAAACGTGAGCTTTTACAAATCCTTGTCATAGTTGCACTCCAAGAATTTCCTGAGATTATTTTATGCTGTTAAATCCCACTTTTGTTTTCTGAGTTCCACTTTGTTCAAATGTATTAAAGCTCTGTTCATACTGCTAACATGCTTTCTTCTCTTTCCTGTCTGCTGCGTGGGATTTTTCTTTTTTTATGTCATTATTCTTTTCTTTTTTTTACTCTCTGTAGAAGAAAATCATGATCATTATATGCTGTGTGGTTTTGGGAATTGTCATTGCTTCCATAGTTGGAGGAACTCTGTCTTAAACCTCTGCTGCTGTCACACCCACAAATGAAAACAGGCAAAACCAGTTCATTCAGTGTCCTGTATAAAAAACTTCAATCCAGAACGGTGTTTCCCAGCCCCGGTCCTCAGATCAAACTGCCCTGTGTCTTGTAGATGTTTTTCTTACGATAACACAATCGATTCTGATAATTGAAGTTCAACCGGCGCCTGGCAGTTGGCCAATTGGTCGAAATCGGGTTTTCCGAAGCAGAGAGACATCTAACGCATCCCTGGCGGTTCATCCTGAGGGTCGGTGTTGGAAACGACCAATCTGGAACATGCCACATTACTGTATGATGCATTCTGCAAATAGTGTACAGGGCCAGAGGTGATCTCGCATGAGTTGCTATTTTGTAAAAATGTGGTGCTGCAAGTTGTTCATCTGGATGTTGTTAAAGGCTATGATGTTTCTGGAAAAGGGACGTTACTCAATAGTATGTATTCTTAGGCATTCCAATTCGCAAATAAGACACTACTTTGTACTCTCTGTTTTGTGTTGTACAAGCGAAGTGACGGGTCACTCACCTGCAGTGTTTTCACAGACAATATTTTACCTATTGATTTGTAGTTTTTTATATATATATGTTCATATTTTATTCTAGTTTCCTTCAAAGCCCTTCATGGTGAAGTGTTGTTCTGTGTTCAGATGCAAGGGGGGGGAGGGGACCAGAAAAAGAAAACTAACCATGTACAGACGTAAATGTTTTTGCTTGTTGAATCCTCACACTGCCAAACTTCTTTTGTTTTACTATTTTTTATATACACAGCTGAAGCAGTTAAACTGTTTCTTTTACACTGCCTGGCAAAAAAAAAATGTCGCCACCAAAAATGGTCACACTCTCTAATATTTTGTTGGACCGCCTTTAGCTTTGATTGCAGCCCGCATTCGCTGTGGCATTGTTTCAATAAGCTTCTGCAGTGTCACAAGATTTATTTCCATCCAGTGTTGCATTAATCTTTCACCAAGATCTTGTATTGATGATGGGAGAGTCTGACCACTGCGCAAAGCCTTCTCCAGCACATCCCAAAGATTCTCAATGGGGTTAAGGTCTGGACTCTGTGGTGGCCAATCCATGTGTGAAAAAGATGTCTCCTGCTCCCTGAACCTCTCTTTCACAATGTGAGCCCGATGAATCCTGGCATTGTCATCTTGGAATATGCCCGTTCCATTTGGGAAGACAAAATCCATTGATGGAATAACCTGGTCATTCAGTATATTCAGGTAGTCAGCTGACCTCATTCTTTGGGCACACAATGTTGCTGAACCTAGACCTGACCAACTGCAGCAACCCCAGATCATAGCACTGCCCCCACAGGCTTGTACAGTAGGCACTGGGCATGATGGGTACATCACTTCACCTGCCTCTCTTCTTACCCTGATGCGCCCATCACTCTGGAACAGGGTAAATCTGGACTCATCAGGCCACATGACCCTCTTTCATTCCTCCAGAGTCCAATCTTTATGCTCCCTAGCAAACTGAAGCCTATTTTTCTGGTTAGCCTTACTGATTAGAGGTTTTCTTACGGCTACACAGCTGTTCAATCCCAACCCCTTGAGTTCCCTTCGCATTCTGCGTGTGGAAATGCTTTTGCGTTCACAATTAAACATACTCCTGAGTTCTGCTGTTGTTTTTCTTCGATTTGATTTGACCAAACGTTTAAGTAATCGCCGATCACGATCATTCAGGATTTTTTTCCGACCACATTTCTTCCTGGAAGACGATGGTTCCCCACCATCCTTCCAGTTTTAAATGATGCGTTGGACAGTTCTTAACCCAATTCTAGTAGTTTCTGCAATCTCCTTAGATGTTTTCTCTGCTTGATGCATGCCAATGATTTGACCCTTCTTAAACAGACTAACGTCTTTTCCACGACCACAGGATGTGTCTTTTGCCATGGTTGTTTAAGAAATGAGGAGTTACTCATTGCATCAGCTGGGGTTAAATAACTTGTTGCCAGCTGAAAGATAATCGCCTATGCAGCACTTATCCAACAGGAGGCTTGTACCTATTTGCTTAGTTAAATCCAGGTGGCAACTTTTTTTTGGCCAGGCAGAGTATTTTTAGTTTAGTTTATTCCTGATCTTGCTGGTGTGGCTCTCTGTATGTATGCATGTATGTTTAAGAACGCACGTTCTGTAGCTTCTTGGACTGTCGAGTCAAGCTGGAGTGTTGCTACGTAGCCACCGGTGTCTTTTCTTTTTATACAAAGCTCTCTAACACTGCCAGTCAGTTCAGCTAAGCTAAGCCGAGTCTCGCCTACTTAAATAAAAATTTACTTCTGCTCAATTTACGTGAATTTTAAACAGCGCATTTTATTTTCTCTGGCTACTTGGTTTATTCCTCGATTAGTCGATGACAGTATGAACAGACAGTCGGAGAGGCCCTCATTCGTTTTCATGGACACATTCCCAAACTGCAACCGTGTTGCCTACTCAATGTGTTGCCTTTCTGTTGTATTGTGTTAAACTGGTTTTCTTTGTTTTGTACTTGTTTTTTTTTTGTTTGTTTGTTTTCAAGTAAAGTCTATTTGGAAAATGATCTGGAGATGTTGTGTTTTGATTAGCAGAAGAACTTTCGGGTCGGTGGGGAACAACACATCTTCCCTCCACATTCATCTGATACTCTGGTCTATGCAAGTAATATATTACATTAGAATAGTGTTAAAAGGTTCATTTCAGTAACTCAGTCCACTAAGTTAAACACGCTATGTAGACTAATTACACAGATGGATGTTTTCAAGTCTTTTTTTTTATCTAGTGATGAAGATTTTTCACTTAAAGCGAATGAAAATGTGACATTCGTGGTTAGAATGTTTGATCAGACCAAAAATATATGCACAGTTGCTGCCATATTAAAAGGTATGTTTAATGTGAGCTTAAAAGATTATTTTCAAAAGGCACTTTTAATCTGATAAACGAACCTCATCAAAACGCTTATTTTAATTCACTGAAGGTGGCTGCATTTTAACCAAAAATGAGTGAGAGAGACACACACCTTTGTTGTCCTATTTTATTTTCTATCTGCTGAGCCTCTTGTTGCATTTGAAGATCAATAAGATACAGCAAGCATGTTGTCTTTGGAAGGACACCACCATGTTCTAACACACACACATTACTGTACTGTACGTATTCATTTTATGTAACGTTTAACATGGAAAAATACTGATTTGAAAAAGTGTTCTTCCTGAATGTATTGTGTATTTATTTGTAGTATATATTTTCCTTCATTTTTTTTTTTTTTGCTTTTTCAGTACTTTGTTAAACACTGTAAAAATTAAAAATGTATGATGTGCAGAGTTGATAAACATAAAGAGGCTCCAGATGACGGAGCGGTTGGTCCCGCAGCTTCTTCTGGACTCGTCCCCCTGGGAGTGACTTGCATGTGGGTCAGAGATTTGAGGCGTGACACAGCTGATCGGGTTTGAATGATGGAATAAGCAGTTTTGCTCAGGACAGAGTTTGACTGGAAGGTAAAAATTGCCATGAATAGGTGTTGAGGGCCCAAAGAAACAGGAGACAGGTGGGTAAAATAAACAACCTTTACTCAGTAAGAAATTGGATTACCGTACTTTCAGTGGTAGAGAAAGTACTCAAACAACTAGTAAAAGTAAAAGCATCATATTAACATTTTTACTTGAGTAAAAGTAAAAAAAACTGCTGGCTTTTAAAAACACTTCAGTATTAAAAGTAGAAGTACTTGCTGAATGCATTATCTAATAGCGAATAAAATGTCATTAAATGAACCTATCGTATTTAATTTTAATACATCGATAATGTGCCATTTTAATGAACAATGCCGCAGGTAAAGCATGTTTTTATTATGTTTACTCTCTGTGACATAATTTACATTTAGATTTACATGCAACCAAGGAAGGGGAGTCGAACTTGGGACACATAGCAGTGTTGTACCACCTAACCCGAGACCAAGGCCAGCGCCCCGCGCAACATGACAATCAAATGTGAAATATGATCAAAATTGCTTCTCAAATTGATCTGAAAGATCCAAATTCCCATAAAAACGCCAAGATATTAAATACTTAGAGCGGAAATAACTTTAACCAATATCATTATCAATTCAAATTCTTCTTCATTCTGCTTTGCTTCCATCTCTGTGCCACAATCCACAGAGGTCTCCTGCCATCCCTTAAATGATAACGCCCTGGGCGGTTGCCCATATCGCCCATGTCAGAAACCAGCACTGTCTGCACCATTAAACAGCAATTAAGACAATGCCCTAATGGTAAACAACGCTCAACTATGAACACTTTCCAAGGCGCAACAAGCAAGAAATAACCAAGCACAAGGTTATTTCATCAGAACAGTCACGGTCCGCGAGAAACAATGAAAAATGATGTTTGAAAATGCACAATTTTCATGTTGAAAATGCTTTGACAATAGCAATTTTAGCTTCTTAAAGCTGTTTTTAAGTGTAGAAGTAGAAAGTACAGATACTTACTGTAAAATGTAGTGAAGTAAAAGTCGAAAGTATCCACGATTAAATCTACTCAAGTAAAAGTACAGATACATGAAAATTGTACTTGCGTACTTCCTACCACTGATTACATTTATATCTTAATGAAGCTGTTTTGATATTCAGATTTTACTCATAGGGAATAAATGTGATCTATATTACATCTTGGCAAAATGAGCTGGAGGTTGTCCTTTTGAAACCATGTTTTCTCATGGTTTTTTTTTAATGTTCTTTTTGACTATTTGTTATCCAGAGTTACTTAACATATATATATATATATATATATATATATATATATATATATATATATATATATATATATATATATATATATATATAGGCTATATATATCCAGGACAGTGAAGTCAAGCTCATAATTTCCTCTGTAAAATAAAAATGGGGCTAATTTCCAGTTTAAGTACAAACTACTAGGTAGATATCAGCCTTACGGCACCACTATTACATTCACAGACAAAACATTAAAAAAAGAAAAGTAAGTAAGTAACAACAGATGGATTTATCAAACACTGTTGTCTCAGTAGCCAGGGAAAAGGTAGAAGCGCCTGGTTAGAGTGCATCTGTCTTTTGTTGGCATTTGTCTCATTTTTTCATCAGGAAAGTCTTCGAAGCGCTGCATGACCTGCAGGATAGAAACAGACATAAAAATGACTCTTTCCACTGTTTGTTTGTTTGTTTTTAGGATTCAACGTTGTGCCATCTGAGAAACAAAAAAAATATATACTTTTCTGAAAAGTTCGTCGATGTCGTCCTCATGGGAGCAGGTGTTGAAGACTTCAACAATGTACTGAATCAGGAAGGAGCCCGAATCCTCTCTTCTGTATGAGACGGTATCTGTACAAACAAAAACAAACAAAAAGAAAACGCAGTTTCCTTACATGCAGTTACTAATTTCTGATTGTGATCTAAAAAAAAAAAAAAAACCCAAACACGTGCATCTAGTTGATTTCAGACACAAACTGACCAGGCGTGCTTGACAGGAGGGAGATGAAGTCCTTCTCCTTGTGAACGTAGCGAATGGAGTCTGCAACAAGGCCGCCTGTAGGAGAGGCTGGTCGGTGCGACGCCTCGTCGGACATCACGCTGTCGCTGACGATGGTATGTCCTCCCGAATCTGCAGCAAACGAGCGATAATTACACCTGGATCTGAGTCAAGCCGCAGTCTCAAACTCAGGGTGAATGATGGCCACCTCCTCTGCAGGCCTGGATGATGATGACCTTGGGTTTGTCCATCAGTTCGGAGCATTTGTTTGGGCCGAGGTATTTGTAGATTGTGTCAATGGGGAATTCGTCTGGTTTGTCTATCTTGTGATCGACTCCGAGTACAAATCCCCGTTTTCCGTGAGACATGATCACCACGAACACGCTGTCGGTTTCTTTCAGTTTGGGGTGTCTTGTGAATTCAAGCAGAGCCTTGCCAATCTCCTGTTGGAAAACGAACGTCAGCCACTGTTTAATGAACTGGTAGGCCTACACTAGATGAGGTATCTTAGGTAGAACAGTCCTTATTTTCTGGTATGCACAATAAAAATGATTTGTTTTTCATCCTCGTAACTTTCTGTTCAATCGTGAGAAAGTGAGAGTCGTACCTGAAAGTGAACACCGTGATTTTAAACCGCAGCTGAATCAACCATCAAGTTGAGACAAGTGCAATAAGAGTTTCACCTGAAAGCACGGTACCGTTCAAAGAACCTGGGTTTTGACTGTGCAGCCATGCACATCAACAAAAGTTTAGCATTTCACATGAAATGTCTTTTAAAACAGGCCTAGAAAAAGGTTTTGACTGAATAAGAGTTACAATTTAGGGCTTAAGTTACAATGCATCACATTTTTCATAACATTTTAGCTGCTGAAATGTCACCGCTGCTTGATGCAAGGTTCACAATTTTGCTGCTTTGTATTTAGAAAGAATACCTATTGTAATATTTTTGGTGCATTTTGAGATTTTCCGAATTAAGGAACAAACCAAAGATAACGTATCCTTGTAAGAAAGGTTTGCTTTACCCAGAGTTTTTTTTAACCTTTATGTTTTGTAGCTTTCGCATTTGAAGCTTTTTATCAACGCAGCAGTTTAAATGCAAAGAAGGTTTGAAAACAGGAGCGTAAAATACCTTTGCTGTGAGGTCGTTGTGCTTCACCACCTCGTACTGCAGGGATCTGAGCAGATTCAACATGTTCTCCTCGTCTTTCTCGGCTCCCTTTCTGGTTAAGTTGTCGTCAGTAAAGTTTCTATTGGTGATCAAAAGGGCCACACGGCTTTTCAGAGACTTATCAGACACTTTGTAAATCTGTATAAACAAGAACCAATGCAAGAATGCGGGATTAAATACATTTTCTGCAAACAACGATTTGACTTTTAATTGTACAATCGAGAGCTTGTCATTGAAAAATACTCCATTTATTATTTATGTAATATTTAGATGTTGATTGTAAAACTTTACATCTGGATCATTCATTTTTTTCGTCCTCTCAGAGTCAGACACGGGGATGAGTCTGTTTGACCAGGTTTTGTTTGTCGGAGAAGCTACATCTGAGGAAAACAAACACAACATTTGTCTTACTATGATGTCAAATGATTGTTTTTATCCTTCATAACAATACAAGGCTCTCCTTGCAGTCGCACCCGGTTGATCCTGTGAATCAGGGAACAGCTCGGCGTGCAGCGCTTCATCTCTGGTTTTAATGTGGTCGATCAGCATCTTGCTGCCTCTGGTGCCCTTCTTCCTCACAATGTCGATGAGGCAGCGCGCCATGTCTGCTTTGTTGGTGTTGTCCTCAAGCACAGACTCCACCTCGCCATCGTTCAACAAACGATCCTCGAGAAGGTCGTCCAGGAGCTGCTTGAGTATCGGCTTTGACACCTTCTCCACAAATTTGCCGCGGACTTTGGAAAGTTCCTTATCTGCAATAAAATATACAATAAAAAAAAAAAAGAACAGCTCTGAAAATCCTGACAAGGACATAGAAAAAAAACAAAACAAGCAGTGAATAAATCCTAAATCCTGAAGCCTTACCTGCCATTGCTCAGAATGGAGGAGACGAATGCCCGGTCCTCTGAAAGCTACGGAGAGGTGTGTGTGTGTGCGTGCGTGTGTGTGTGTGTTGAGGAACTGCTTATAAAAGCAGGGTGAGACAGATGTTTGAGCTGCGCACAGTTTCTTGGAAGCTCACTATTATACCAACAACATGCTCTGACTCGCTGAACATGTTCTGAAGATATGAACCCTGAGCGCTATAATGAACCCAGTTATGTAATCTGGTTAAATGATATTCCCAGAAAGTAAAGAAAAAACCTGTAATAATCTTTGACGTGGTTAAAGATCTTTATAGAGCTACATGCATTCTAGGTTTTCACTTTCCTCTGATCACATGCACATCCCGCTAAAAGTCCTTTTTCACCATGAACACACAGATCAAATGTCATCATTGCCTGACAAACCAGTTTGCATTTCTCCCAGGCTTCATGTGCATCGCTTACACTTCCTGCAAAAGACATTTTGCTTTTTTCTTACACTTTGCCACATTGCAGCTGTAAACTTTCATGTATCTTATTGGGATTTTATGATGCAGGCCAACACAAAGCAGTGCATAATTGTCATTTTGAAGGAAAGGGATAGGTTTTTCAAATATATCAATATATATTTTATTAACACTTCAAAACTTTGATCTTGAGTTTTACTTTACTCCAGGATTCGTCAGTTGTTGCTTTTAATATTCCTGTCATTTTCTTTTAGGTTTACAACTTGCTGCAGTTTTGTTTTGTTAGTGTACGTAAAAGATATTGAACGCTAATGTGTACCTGCTTTTTCTGATTTTCATATGTTTTTTTAAAAAAGTTGTTATTCCTTGCACTTTTCGATTCCTCGCTGTACTTTAAATCACATTAAGATACTTTGAGTTGTAACGTGTCAAAATGTGAAACGTTTACAAAAATATGCTTTTATTTTTGTGTATAAACTTCCCGTGAAAAAAACCCCCCAAAAAACAAAAAATAAATGCGACATATCAATATGCAAGGTCAAAAAAACAACTAAAATGCTACAAGGTATTTGTGTGTGTGTGTGTATTGAAAGCCGCTCCTGCAGCAGATCCTACAGAGGTGTAGGCCCCCTTTCTTATCAAAAATATCTCATGTTGCTGAGTTTTCTGGGCAGAAGCTGACTTTTAAAACATTATTGACATATCCTCACCAGGAATGAGGTCAGAGTCATTCCTGAACGTTAGCTAATTCAGTTTTTTAAAACTGTCACCATGTCGTGACAGTACGGTGTGACACAGGTGGTCTGTGAAAAGATGGAGCTGCTCCACCTCCTCCCAGTGCCACGGCTGAGGTCTGCAGAAATGCAGGGTCAAAAACAACCAGTCAGAGACAGCAGAAAGGTCTTAATGCAGGAATGAGTTTTATGTATTCAGTATAAAACGATTACAACCAGTCAGACCAAAAAGATTTGCCGATAACTAAGAGGTATTCACAGATGTTGAGTGTTTGCATGTTGTTGCAGGTTCAGTCTGTAGACTGCAGAAAGAGATATCAGAAGTATTTGGTTTTGGAAAACTTCTGGATAATGTGCTCAGTGCTTGTTTTTCAGTTTCATTCCTCCTTTTGCGAGGTTTTCAGTGCTGCTGGGTGAATATTTAGCCTGTCCTAACACGTGCAATTATACGCTTTCATATTTCCCCTGCAGCCAGCAGGATCTCAGCCTCTCGCTTCCCACATCTCACATGTTTACACTGGCAAATGACAGATGTGCTTTGTGGCTATCCGGGAACGCTGCAGCACACGAACTTCATTAGAAGAAGAGAAGAAGACACTTTTTTTTTTTTTTGTCTACATTTGCAAAATTATAGTGAATAAATTACGTTTCACTAAAGCTTCCAGATTGCTTTGGGAGCTGTCAAAATGAATCGAGAATATTTTTTTCTGACCTTCACTTCTTGCACAAGTGATTTTAATATGTAATTACACAACTGAGTTCAGTGATTGTTATCAGTAATACAGAGATTACAAGAACAGCATTTAGTATGAGCACTGATTGGGAGTTTCTCCAAATGTAGAAATGTTTACCAATATTTTGCGATCTGAAAAGCATTTCAGAAATCGTAAGAGTATTTTGTTTTGGGTTAGTTTTTGATGTGGAAAAATTACACCTGCTAGTTGTATTGCTATATGTTTATTCTAAGTTAATGTATATTCCCACCAAGATAAAGCTATTTGAGTTACATGTACAAGGATGGATGTTGTTTTTCCCAGCTGCATGGGAACCAGTCTGTTTCCCATGCTTTGGATCCCTTATCCCTTTTGTATAAAACTCATGTGTTGTCTCTGCCTGGCAGAGCTTTTCGTTCAGATTTTGCTTCATTATTAATTGTCCTACAAGCTCTCTGAGTTGTGCACAATTCATGAACAAACCTGATGGAGTGATTTCACCTGAACAGTGCTTGGAAATAGTTTATTTTCCACAAAAGAAATGTTTCCATGTTTTTGTGCAGAATGCAGGCGGAGGAGTACCAACATCAAGACGTTAGGGTAGCTAAAACGAGCGACGACTCTGCAGTCATGCTGCTAAAGATTTATGTTTCTTTTTCATGCAACTGGGAGCCGCTCTTGGCAGAGCGCCTTTCATTGTGTTGGTTCTTCCTGTTACGAGGAAACCTCACCGCTGCTGAATCAAATCTGCTCCTTTTCTTTAGAGGTCACCGATAAGCATGGTCCACTAAGTCTGACGAAATTTAATTAAACTAGCTTGTAAACAATATGAATTAGACGTGTTTGCCTCGTACAGAACCCTCCAATTATATATTTTGTGGATTTAAAAAACAGAATGTGGGAATTTTTTTTTTTTTAACATTTTACTCCTGTCTTCATTTCAAGGATGCTGTAGTTTTAAAAGGGGTCATCACTTGTAATGTCACGTTATGCTGTCCAGTTTTCAGATACGGCACCAATTTGTTTGCAGCATCTATTTTGTATTTTGGTCACTATTTTAAATATTACACACGGGATCTTTTGTAGTCTTTCACAGGGTTTTTAACTTACCCAGCTCCTTCAAGTCGGGGAGCAGTAAGGGAAAGGAAGCGGCGTTGTTTTTGATGTTTTGTTTGTTCAATCAAAACATGGGCAGCTGGTTTCTTTTTCACATTTTTTCTTAATGACTGAAGCATAAGCCAGCAGAGCATATTCTGCTGGTACAACCAGTTTGGAAGCGTCTCTAACTCTGCATGTGTGACCGGTGGACTTCTGCGTTGTGTGTTGATAGGATAAACCATAAAACAGCGAGTCTGGGTTTGGAGGCGGACTCCGTTTATTCAGCCTCTTCCCAGTGGAACGAGTAACAAAAGGGCCGCGCTAACATACCTGTCAATCAGGAGATATTAGCATTAGCACGTAGCATGTGCTCCAGTTCTCCAACCCGATCTATACAAAATAATAATGTTAGCATGCATCAAATCTTATAAAGGCATAATAGCAACTCGAATGAAAATATTAAAACACGTAACATTAATACAGAAGAAAAACAAATAAACATTTGAACAATATAAATGAAAGGATTACAGTAGATTATAAAACTTGCCTCTTCCCAGTGGAACGAGTAACAAAAGGGAAGAAGAAATGAACAACTTAACATTTATAATGATGCTGGAGGACCCCGAACAAAAGAAGAAGAAAGTAGGGCGGAGCTGGAGGACCAAACCCCTCATAGCAGACACAGAGGAACACAAAGACAGACAAGTATAAGAGGACAAATAAATTAAAGAAAACATTTTGTGAAAATATTCAACAATATAGACCCAGTTACACATGTGTCTGCATGGATACATGTATACCTATGTTGACCTACAGTACAGACCAAAGGTTTGGACACACCTTTTAATTCAAAGAGTTGACATTGTAGATTCACACTGAAGGCATCAAAACTATGAATAACACATGTGGAAATATGCACTAAACAAAAAAGTGTAAAACAACTGAAAATACCCCTTATATTCTAGTTTCTTCAAAGTAGCAACCTTTTGCTGTGATTACTGCTTTGCACGCACTCTGCATTTTCTTGATGAGCTTCAAGAGGTCGTCACCTGAAATGGTTTTCACTTCATAGGTCAACCTGCCCTGTCAGGTTAATAAGTGGGATTTCTTGCCTTATAAATAGTCATGAAAATAAAGAAAACCCATTTTAATTAGAAGGTGTGTCCAAACTTTTGGTCTGTACTGTATATCCATTTGACTGAATGTCCAACCCATTTAGATCATCTGTTTTTTTTAATGTACCTTATTAAAGCAACTTGTTTTATTTTTCTTATGCTGGTTTCAAATTCAATTACCAAAACTTGAACAAAACTCTTCTTTAATAAGTGGACAGAGTTTCATACAATACAACTACTTAATGCGGGTTAACTCTGCTATATTATTGTACTTGGAGACGTACGGCAGGACAAGGAAATTATTTGAGGGGATGTATGTTGTAGAAATATGGATAACACCGGAATATAGAGACAGACCATGTTTTTCTTCGAATGTTTATTTTTTATTTTAAGCACAGTATAAAGAAATAGTCCAAAGTTAATGAAACTGAATCCAATTAAAGTAAATATGCACTCCTTAGTAAAATAATCCAATCACTCACAGTCTAAAAAAATAATTAAAAGAATAAACAAGATTAAAAGCCCGACATCTTGGTATGCGTATATGTAGAATTTTATATAAAGATACACATAAGGAGCATTTTAATGGCACAATTCAATGTCACAGTGGTTTATCAAACAGTAAATGTTAATGCTAATTAATGTTAGCTTCACAGATTTACCAAACGTTGGCTGTCTCAGTGGCCTGGAAAAAGGTAGAAGCGCTTCGTTAGAGTGCATCTGTCTTTTGTTGGCATTTGTCTTTTGGTGTTATCAGGAAACTCCTCAAAGCGCTGCATGACCTGCAGAGTTCAGTGAAAAATAGAGACAGTGACTCATGTCTGAACGTGTTCACTCTTTTCCCATCTTTAAATTCTCTATTTCCTGATCACTAAGACTCGTACCTTCCTGAAAAGCTCGTCGATGTCGTCCTCGTGGGAGCAGGTGTTGAAGACCTCAGCGATGTACTGAATCAGGAAGGAGCCCAGATCCTCTCTTCTGTAGGAGACGGTGTCTGTAAGGAGCAACAGTTTTCTTGCACAAGTTGAGAAAACTTCTGGAACACTATGGACTTAAAAGACAAACCTACCCGGAGTGCTGGACAGGAGGGAGATGAAGTCCTTTTCTTTGTGGACGTATCGGATAGCATCGTCAACAATCTTGCCGCCTCCATTAGCAGGAAGTTGCTGCGACACATCATCAGAGACCACCTTAGCCGAAGCGCTGTCACTGACTAACACGGATCCACCCGTCTCTGTAACCAACAGGGACCAGATTAAACCAGGATTAGGTCGTCCCAAACCAGGACAGGTGGTGCCCACCTCCTCTGCAGGCCTGGATGATGATGATCTTGGGTTTGTTCATCAAGGCAGGGCATTCCTGGGGACCCAGGTGTCTGTAGATGTTGTCGACGGGGAATTCATCTTTATTTTCCTCGCTGTGGTTGACCCCAAAGACACATTCGCGTTTCCCATGAGACATGATCACCACAAACACGCTGTCGGTGTCCCTCAGCTTCGGATGCTCTGCGAAAGTGTGCAGAACCTCATTCATCCTCTGTGCGAAATTAAAATGGAGACAATTCAGTCACAGCACAATGAGGAGAATGTGCAAGATGTCAACGTTCAAACAGATTTCCTCATTAAACATCTTCTGTCGGTTAGCTCTATACACAAACTATACAAATATACATTCTTGTTATTCAAAACAAAATTTCCTGTCATGTTAAATATTTATCTTTTGCTACCTGAGCAACCCTGACAACTACAGGTGAACTTTGCTCATTGCTTATGCAACTTTCAGTCATGACAGTCATATTTCAATCATAAAAGATGATTCTGCGACTTAGAATCAAAGTTTGTGCTCTGATTTTGTTGAGAACAGCAGCAGCTTTATCAGGCATCAGACGTACTGTGCACTGCAAAAATATTAATACTTCAGATTTTTACATTGCACAAACTTTTGGAGTATTTTATTATAGTTTTCCATGATAGATCAATACAAAGTTGCTTTTTTTTTCAGATAAAAGTTTTGAAAGTTTGGTATGTCTTCCTGTATAGCTTACATTTTAAATGTAGACAGAGTAAATTGACTAAACATAATTTATTTCACCAATTCTGAAATATTTTATTGTTTTTGTCAAACTTAAAGCTAGGAATGCCAGAAATAGCCAGACCCCCAAAACATCATAACTTTTTTGGCAGCAGGAACTAACTTTTATCCCGATTGTTAAATATTAATTGGGAAAAGTTGCTTTCAATACAACTAAAGTAAGAAAAAAGAAAGTTAAAAAAGGCCCATTTAATACCTGTGCAGTGAGGTCGTTGTGCTTCACCACCTCATATCCCAGGGATCTCAGCAGTTTCTCCATGTTCTCCTCGTCTTTCTCGGCTCCCTTTCTGGTTAATCTCTCATTAGCAAAGTTTCTGTTAGTGATTAAAAGGGCCACGCGACTTCTGAGGGACTCATCTGACACGGCGTAAACCTGAAATATCAAACGAGACACAAATTAACATCAGAAAGAGTAAATAGTATTGAAAATGTGAGGCTTAAGCATCGTTTAACGTGGAAAATTCCCAAAGTTTTTATCTGGTTTGGGGAGAACTTAAATGAAATCACAAGGCCTTTTATCCTCAGACTGCGTCTCTTCAAACTAAATTATGTCGTGTTTGTGTCTAATTGTTATTTTTGCCTGTTTTCACTTTTTATTGTTAAACTTTATTTTCACAATAGTGGACTGTAAGCTGAAAAATTAGCAACTGCTCATTCAAAACGCCCTCCGTGAAGTAAAAGCGGCATAGCTCGTGTTGAATAAGTCAGAGGAGGCAACGCAAGAGTTGAGCTCAGGTTACATCTTTGGATTTCCGTTTCTCGTTCCAGAAGGAGTCGGTCGTGGTGACGAGGGAGTTTGACCAGGCGTGCTGGTTCTGAGGAGCTGGAACTGAGGGGGGAAAAAAAACATCTCTAGTTATCACAACTGGAAAATTGTGTGTGTGTGTGTGTGTGTGTGTGTGTGTGTGTGTGTGTGTGTGTGTGTGTGTGTGTGTGTGTGTGTGTGTGTGTGTGTGTGTGTGTGTGTGTGTGTGTGTGTGTGTGTGTGTGTGTGTTTTTGTATCCATTTGACATCACGGACTTTGTGATAAAGGATTTCACTTGGCTCTCACCTGGCGTTGGCTTACAGGTGAGGCCGAGTTCGGAGTGAAGTGTAGGGTCTCTGTTCTCAAGGTGTTGGATCATCTTCCTGCTGGCTCTGTCCCCTTTCCTCCTCACCATGTCGATGAGGCAGCGGGCCATGTCCGCTTTCCCCGTGTTGTCCTCCAGCACAGAGTCGGTCTCCCCATCGTTCAACAAGCGGTCCTCCAGCAGGTCATCCAGCAGCTGCTTGATTAAAGCTTTGGAGACTTTTTCCACAAATCTCCCTCTCACTCTGGCGAGCTCCTTGTCTGCAGAGAGAAACAGGATGTGGGAAATACAGACCAGGGCTTAAATCTGCGGTTGCTCGAGCCTTACCAGCCATCACACTGGAGGTGAACGTCCTGTCTTCTAACAGATGAGGATTAGTGTGTGTGTGTACAAAGGAAGAGTTCAAGCTTTCAAAGCCCTGTTGAGTTCCAGGTAACTGGTTGGAAGCCCGTTCAACTAGTATGTCCTTGTCAGTTTTGTCTCTGAGGCTGTCATTCACTCAGACCTGAAATCATGCCAATTATGCTAACAATTATTTACTCACAAGTGTTTCAGAGGTCATAAACCCTTTGTAACTGTTTTCCTTACACATTTTGTCGAACCTTGCAGTCGAACGTTAATGCATGTTAGGATTCACATCACCAGTGATGTGCCAATTTTTTTATGTGTGCATATCTGCTAAAAGTGATGCTTTGCCTAAGAATACCAGGCTGTACATCAGTTGCTTGTTGCCACTGATAATGAAAATAGAAGTGTTTTCTTTTTGGTTTCTCTTACTTGGAATTTCTAAAGAGTGTTTGGCTTTTAACTCGTAGAAGTCAGGTTGTCAGACAGGATCCCACAAAAGGCAATAATGGTGAGAGGAGTACGTGTGTAAAACGAAGAGAATGACATGGAGTGAATGTCAAAATAACCTTTGTATGTCGGTGATGCCTTCGAGCAATTTGTTTTTGTCCAGTCTGGAATAATCTTTCAAAAATCTCCGTAATGCTGATAAATGTTAAAAACAAGAAATAGGCGCATGGATTTCAATATTTTGCGTTTTGGGTTTTTTTTTGTTTGTTTGTCTGTGTTTGCTAATCCATACATGATGAAAAGTGCAACACATGCAGGATAAACTGCATACACTAAACAAATGAAACCAGACATTTACACACCATAAAAGAAGAAATACATTTTTTTCTCACATTAGCATGTTAACTCTTTTGGTCAGCTAGGGTTTCCAAATTTATTTCTAGTTGCTAAATGCCAGAATGAGGGGGTGGGGGGAGGGGGGGGGGGCTTCAGTTCTTGTACAGTTTTTTTTTTTTTAGGTTTTTGAAAAATTTCTTGTCAAACTTTATGACTTGGGTCAAATATTTGGATCTCAAGCATCTGAAAATAGTGAACAGGAACTAGATCAGGTTTGGACACGGACTTCAGTTTTGCCTATACGTTTTCTGAGACTGAGAAGGATGGCACTGCACTCTAAACATTGACTTTATAACTAATTTTCTGATATTAGAGTGAATGTCTATTTGAAGATCAATTTGTCCAAGCTATGCTTTCCTGGCTACTTCCTAGAGATGTTGCTTTGATTTTTCCACAAAATGCTTTTTCCCCCTGGTTTCATGCTGCTCCTTCACAGTTCGGATGCTGTTCTCGGGCTTGAAGGCTTCCGCCTTTTCCCCAGTAACCATTTACACTCTGTTTCAATTTTACTTTCTTCAGATAATAGGACGTTTTCTAATATTATTTTACCTTCTTCTTCATTCTTCATCCTTCTGAAAACTGAAAAAAGACTAAAAACAATGCAATCCAACACTTTAGGGGGAAAAAAATTACATTAAAATGAAATGACATGAACATGAGAGAAAATTTATTCTTAATTCAGTCATTAAATCAGCATTCACACATATTTCTTTGTAATGACATTTTTCTACAGCTTTTACCAGATTTTTCCAGTTGTTTTGCTGTTGCTGCAAACACTGCAGCACGTTTACATTTTGTTCTTGGCTGTACTCGTTTACCAAACATCTCTTTCTTGAGCCTGGCAACTTTATTAGTCTGTGCTTGTTACAGAAAGCACATTTTCACATTTGAACAAATTTAAATAAAGATATTGGGGTTCTGTGGTGACACCGGGGCAAAGTCCAACCCACATATGGAGCCCGTAGTCCTCGACACGGACGTCTCAGGTTCGATTCCCAGCCTGGTGACCGTTGCTGCATGTCTTCCCCTCTCTCTCATTGCTCTCCTGTCTACCCACTCTCAAATAAAGGCAGTGGTCAGAGCCAATAAAACCCTTTAAAAAATTGTCCAGGTGCTTCTTCTGCAGAAAACAAAAATCGAAGAGCTGAAATCCGCAGGTTGACTTTCCTCCGTAGCACATGTTGAATTCATAGCTGATTTAATTAGCAGCTTCATCCCTCACATCGCCCATCATACCTGAAAACAGTCACAAAACTACCTGTGAATATAACTGACTTAGCTTCCTTCAATTTTTTTGTATTATTTTACCTTACAAAATGGAATTCAAATAATGTTACATTGTGGACATTGTATAGAACAACCTGTGAGATGTTTAGGTAAGCTGTATGCGTTTACAAGATCTGAGCAGAGACAGCGATGCAGGGACTCGGCAAAACAATGAGAAGTGTGACTCTGAGCAATCAGGGATCATAATATCATGACAGAACTATGTGATCTGAACATTTACGAAAAAAATATCAAGAATAAAAATAAATTATGAATAGATTGTTATTATTCTAATAGCCATACTTAACCTTGCAGTATCTCATAAACTTCGTGAGGCAGGTTGTCCATCTCCTCCAGTCTCTCCTGCAGGTGTCTGGCTGTAGCTTCTCCTGGCTTCTTTTTTCTCTTCCACATCAACAGCATTTTCTGCTTCCGCATGGTCACATTTTTCTCTGATTCCTCAAGGTCATCCAAGTCTTTGGATTTCAAGCCTAAGTTGATGGCGACCTGCTTCCACTCCATCCCAAGCTGCTCGGCGACCCGCAGAAGCTGCTTCTCTGACAAGTCCTGGCTCTGAGCCACTCCATCTGAAGAGTTCAGACAAAAAAAAGAAAAGGTACGTTACTGTGGACAGAGGTATGGTTGGAGTTGTCTGATGAGTTTTCAGTGGTCAAGCAAATTTACCTGGCTTGTCCTCCTGTCGGGCTCGTTTGCGAGCCGTTTCTTCTTCTGCTTCTTTCCTTTTGTCAGCTGCTTGAGAGACGAAAAAGCAGGTAATAATAGAGGTGCAAACAGGTGTGGCAACAGTGAGTTTGCTAAAAGACAAAATAGCTTTTTACACGTTTTCTTAAATGTACTCAAGCTAAACTCTGGTCTTTTCTTAACAAAAATCAGCTGAAATTGTGATCCTGTAATAAAAGAGTATGTTTTTCTAAGACGTCTTCAATATGCAGCGCTGCCCATGGACGTATATAGTAACACTTACCTGACTGAGCGCTGGACAAGCCCAGCTGTTTGAAAAGCTGTTGATCTTTTCTTTCCAGGTAACCAATCATCTTCTCGCAGGTCTCGGCTCCTTTTTTGATCACCAAGTCAATGAGAGCGCGTGCCTTATTAGCTCGCGTGCGGTTCTCCTCCAGGATTGCATCCTTCTCTTCATAGTTGAACACGTGATCTTTTAAACATAAATCTAAGAGTTGATTAATCACAGCATCAGACACTCGTTGGACGAATTCATCTCTCACTCCCTCAAGTTCTTTATCTGGAATTGGAAAGAAATAATAATGGGTTATAAGCTGTTTTAATTATTTAAATAAAGTAGAAAATTCTGGTGTAAAACTAAGTAGGGAAGACATTTCTTTTACAGTTTTAAGATCACAAAATCTTTCTTTAGATTCTCTTCACAGTTGATCAACACTTTTCCTACTTTCTTCCTCCTTTATAGCCACATTGATGCAGTTTTCTCCCTTTAACTTATGATTCTATTGATTTTAATTCCCGATATCCTGACATCCATCTGCTTTTGCACTTTTATTGATGTCAGTACAATTTTGGTTATTTTCAGGGGTCTTATGAGAAACTCTGTCCGCCTGAAAAAAAAACACACATTTGTTTATGTTATAGATTAAATAGCAGATTTATACACTGCGTTGTTCTACATTTCTGGTAACTACCATCAGATTAAAAAGCAACACTGTTTTTGCTCCAAACGTAACCTCTGATCAAGCGTTAATGATTTCTGACCAGGATTTGGTTTTAACAAGTTCATTTTCAAAATGTCATCAACAGGAACATCTGTTAAAGCAAAATCTGCGACCCATCAAAGAGCGCAGGTACGTCTTGAATTTCAGCGAGAAGAAGAGTATTTACGTAAACTGCGTAAATACTGACACATCTGGGATTGTAACCTTCACGGCTCCTTTATTACCATCGCATTGGCGGAGAAAATATAATGTATTACTTTGTCTTTGACTCTGAAAACTGTTTGACGGACCATCGCACTCAATGTCTAGCTGTCGTTAAAATATGAAAACCAACTGTGGCCGTTTAATAAATCGTTTAAACGATTAAGAAATGTTTCTAAGTGCTCTGGTAGTTTTTAATGTTTCTGCCACCTCTTCATTACAGTCATATCTCACTTAAACTCAAATGTAACTCAAATGGCCAGGACCACGCTGGTCACAGATTATGATTGCCAGAATAATTTGTGACCTTACTTTGGGATAAATTCTGTATATATATATCAGTATTTACGCAATTTACGTAAATACTCTTCTGCTCGCTGATCTTCAAGACGTATCTGCGCTCTATCGCCCCCCTCCGGTCATACAAAATGACGGATCACAGAAGTTGCTGCTCCTTTCCAACTCAAAGACAGACACAGTCTCTCAAAAGACTCCTCCAAGTTCCGTCTACTTCCTCTGTAGCTCTTATCTGGATACAATGTATCAACGGGACCTCATCTCTCAGTAATATTTAGCGTTTCCATCTCCGTACCGGCTCCGTTATCCGCTGCAGCTGTCTCCATTTCCCCGCGGTGCCGACAGCTCCTCCTGATGCGATATAGGTTTCGAAACTACGTGACGTTTGCAGTGAAATGGCGGGAGTGTTGGTTGACCCTTAGCAAACCCACCATGAAAGACAAAATGAAAAATTGTTTATTTGTATGAAATCAAATTTTATTTGTACAGCACATTTCAGCAGCAAGGCATTTCAAAGTGCTTTACATCATAACAAACAAAAACAACAAAGTCATGCAACATAGAATCAACAATTAAAACATTACATTAAGTCAAGTCCCATCATTAAATTTGTGATTGATGATGTTTCAAAAGCAACTCTAAACAGATGGGCTTTTAGTCGAGATTTCAAGGAAGTCGTTATTTTTATTTATATATTTGGGTCAAAGATGTCTTTAGTAAATACATAATATATTGACATCTACCAAAAAGTGGTGGAATCTTTATATGATACAGATTCTCTTTATTGGAAATAAAGAAAGCTCCACATTTTCATTGGTGCTGTAGCGCCCCCTTTAGAGGTCATAGAAAATGTCAGGTTATTTTCCTTTTCATTGAAGATAATATTATTTAATATTGTTGTGGTATTTTTCCTCAAAAAACACAACTAATTAAAAAAATAAAACAACAAATAATTATGTACTGGATTAAAAGAAATCCCATCTCGCAACAGAAAATGAACTTGTATGCCTATTTTCACTTCTGAAAGGAGCACATAATGTGAAAATGGATCATTTTCTACAACCCAAATTTCTAAGGATAAAATCAACAGCTTAAGGGGAAATTGTGGATAAAACTGGAATGATTACATCACCAGTTTGGCAGCATTTCAGATATTGAAAACAACAAACTAATGAACAATTATCGACATCGGCTTATATGAAATGCTTCTATCATTATACATTTTTCAGCCATGTCGTCCAGCCCTAAATATACTTAAACTAAAAACCAGAGAGCCACATATTGGTGACTGGTGTATATGTGCATGCTTCTGTGTGTGTTGAGAACTGTAAGAACAAATTATCCAGCATAGCATCCTCAGAAAATGCTTAGCTCCGTCCTTAGCGCCTGCAGCAAAATGCCTCTGCAGCTGAAACTGGCATAACTCAACATCCACTATGATTATTACACAGAATCATAAACACTTTGGTCATTCTGCTCTAGATTAACAGGAGAACAAGTTCGTATTGGCTGAGTAATTGGTTGGTTTGTTGCTCAAACTAGCTGGTTTGAGCAACTAGCTCAAATATAAAGTACAAAAAATTTCTTTTTTATTACTTTTAGTACAAAAACTACTAAGTGCTTCAAATCACACAAAGCTGTGTGACATTAGTGATCGTTGTGCAGGAGGCCTTGAAAGTGGTAGAAGCTCTTTGTCAGTGTGCATCTGTCAATTGTTGGCATCTGTAGTTTCTCATGGCTCCTAAACTGTTCAACACGCCGCATGACCTGTGGAGTTGAAATGGTGTAAACAGTTAGTAAATGTTTCATGAACCAATCAACATCATCATTATTACTGGTTATGTACACTGTCTATGCTCCGTTTTGTAAAGTCTTTAAAATAAATAATTTTATTTGAGTATTTTCCAGATCTAGAGTTCTAGTTCTAAGTTCTAGATTCGCAAACGTCCGTCCGTCCATCCATCCATCCATCTTTTGAATATTTTATATTTGAAGCCTAATCTTCAAAAATGCTGTGCACTAATAATTCCTTTCAGAACTCATGGCTTTTTTATACCTTCCTGAACAGATCATAAATGTGTTCCTTATACGACTCTGGGGTGAAAACCTCCACAATGTATTGGATGAGGAGAGACCCACGATCTGGTTGTCTGTACGACACAGTGTCTGAAGGAAGATGAGCAGGGATTAAAAAGCCATGAAGTTACAATCATTACAATAAGTTCATTTAAAGTGTCGCTTTCAACCCACCAGGTGTGCAGGAAAGAAGAGAAATGAAGTTTTTCTCTATGTGAACAAATTGAAGCTTGTCTTCTTCCAGGTCCACAGGTTGTGGAACATGTTCTGCTGTGTTTGGACTGTCGCTGACCAGAACGCTTCCTCTTTGTTCTGAAGCATAAAAAAGGCAAACAGGTGAGACCATTATATTAACTCACAGTGAACTTTAGTATCTGCAGCAGCAGATTTGAATCACCTCCTCTGCAGGCTTGTATGATGATGACCTTTGGTTTATCTCTTAGCTCTGGACAGTTCCTGGAGCCCAAGTGTTGGAAAATGTTGTTGATTGGAAATTCATCTGGTTTGTCCTCTTTCCAGTCAACCCCAAGAATTTTCCCCAGCTTCCCATGAGACATGAGAACCACAAACACACTGTCAGTGTGTTTTAGTTTGGGATGTTTAGTGAAGTCAATTAAAGCCTCATCAATCGCCTGAAAGAAGACAGAAAATCATGTCACCGGTTATTAAATTAATTAATCAATCAGATGAGAATCTGTTTCATTTAGTCTCTCATCTAGAATAAAGTACCTTTCCAGTGAGGTTTGTGTATTTCACCACCTCATACCCCAGATATGAAAGCAGTCTCTCCATGTTCTCCTCGTCTTTCTCTGCTCCCCTTCTGTTCATTGATTCCTCAGAAAACTTGATATTAGTGATCAGCAGAGCTACGCGGTTCTTCAAGGAAGTTTGTGTCACAGGATAGACCTGAGAGACGAATGAGAAAGAGGTGAAGAAACAAAAAATTAATATTGATTTTTTTTTTAAAAAAAACAGTTTGCTGTAGCCATAAGCAAAGGACATGTAAAGTTAAGTGAAGGTTGTTAATTATCATGTCATGTTTACATTTTTCAAAATTAGTTTCACTCGGTCAACAGCGCAGTGAGAAAAATCTTAACAAAATCAACCCCAAAGTAAAATAAAATATTATTTCATTAGATGCAAAGATATATAAAAATTTGGTAATACATCCAATATAGCAAAAACTTTTCACACAACTCGCCATTTAATTCATGATAAAGTATTACTGACCTCTGGATCGGCCATTTTGGACTTCCAGAACTCTTCCACACTGGAGTCTGAAGGAGTTGATCCACTCTGAGCCACCGGGCCTGCTGCAGCTAAATGATAAATAGAAATGTGTTGCTTTGAAAGAAGCATTTACATTACATTTAATACAGCACATTTATGACTGGATTATATATTATCAATGCTCAAAAAGTTCTTTCTAATCTTAACTATCTCTTATTGCAGCAGCATACACACATCATTTTTTTTTTGGAAAAAGTGTGTATGCCTCTCACCTGGCTGAGCAGGCTGGACGTTGGACAGACCCAACTCACAGTACAGTGTTTTATCCACACTTTCCAGGTGAGCAATCATCTTGCTGCTGGCTTCATGTCCTTTCCTCTTCACCTTGTCGATGAGACAGCGTGCTTTATCCGCTCTGCTGTCATTCTCTTCAACTACTGCATCCTTCTCCCCTTCATTCAACACACCATCATGCAAAAGGCCATCCAGGAGTTGATTAATTACTTCTTTGGACACTTTGCCCACAAAGCGAGATCTGACTCTGTCAAGTTCTTTATCTGGAATTCCAAGGATGTAGAAACAAATAACTCAAAATGTTACAATAAATTCAGGTAAAGTTACAAAAAAAAAATAAATAGACAAGGGATGCAGTGCAAAAGTTACTACAAGCACCAATATTTTAATGAGGGACAAAAACTAGAATTTATGGGGAAGCAGATTAATATGAAGTTTTATACTCTGAAAGTGTACAGGTGTCATGAATTGGTGGATGAGGTGGTGAGGCAGACGCTTGAGACTCAGGTTGAAATGAGAAGATGATGGTTTAATGGTGATAATCCAGAAAGTAACACAGTCCAAAAACACAGTCCACAAAACCTGGCAGCACGACTGAGCGGAAGCCTGGGCTCAACGTCGGTAGCGACAGGATAAACGAGGGACATAAAGACAGACTGGTGCGACAACAACGCAGAACTGACAAGGACCCGACGAGGAACAAGGAACACAGGTGGGGTTAAATACACAGGGAGTAACCACAGAAACGAGACACACCTGGGAACTAATCAAGGGGAAGACAGGACAACACGAAGAGACTCAAGGACACAGAGAACAATAAATAAATACACAGGAAAAACTCAGAACATGACAACAGGAGTGTAATTTGTGTTTCACAGTTCTATTAGTGCATAAAAATAAGAATAGAATACATTAGAGTTTGTGTTTTTAATGTAACAAATGTGAAATAGCTCTGAATACCTTTTGGAATACACAGTACTCTAAACATTTTTAATCAAGCATCGAGCTTGGCTGCACTCCCATAATTCGGTCTGTTAGTTTCACAATGACTGATTTTGTTAACAGTATTGTAAACACCCAGCTGGTGCATCGTAAGCGGTAAATAATTTTAAAACCTTTAAATACATGCAGTTTGTTTCTTTCTCTACCTACAAAGTACAGTCAAAGCGGGATACAACAAACAAGATTCGTCGTCAAAGTGAAACTATAACGAGGGTCACGAGCAAAAAAAAAAAAAAAAAAAAGAGATATAACTCAACGCTTTTGCTCTAATTGTCTAAAGTCCTAAACTTTAGATCTGAGACAATAACTAGTTTCTGTCTCAGTTCACATGGTTATAAGCAGGCTGCCAGTTTTGGGTTTATTCGATGCGCAATGTGGCTAAAACGAATCTAAAACTGTCATGTCTGCAAAGCTTTAAAGTTGTTCCTCTCACCTGCCATTGTTCTGCTTTTGTATCACTGGAATTTATACACGAACAACTTGAACTTGAAAACTTCCTGCTTTGACTGTGGATAACGCGCGCTGGATGACTCACAGCTGCAGTTGCATTACTGACGTGCAGCCTTGCGTCGGCGTACGTCAGTAATGCCACAGTAATGATAGCGTTGCCGCCGAAGTATGGGAAAATGTAATGCTTATCGGTTTTTTAAAAATATTCCTTACAGAACAATATTGTTTTTAGAAAACTTTAATTTGACTTTGTGTCTGTTTCATCCGACCAAAAATTAAAAAATAATAAGCAATTGCTTTTAATAAGGGGGAAGAGAATATTAAAAGCTCAACTTTGATCAGTTAATACTCTGCTGTTGAAACAATAAATACATATTCATTTCTTCCGTGTGTAATTGTTGTCCCAGTTCATTATTAGTTTTGCTGATAAACAGCGGGGATATGTCGTTGTTCACTCGAACTTTATGTTCTGGGTCTCGAACGACATGGGGTGGAGTTTTCTCGGACAAAGTCTTCCACGTACAAAGCTTTTGCAGCCATGGCAGGTAAGGAGACAGATTGTGTGGTTTAAATACAAGCAGCTGCACAATCTTCCCTTCAAATTTCTAAGACGATCCTCGCGTTTCGTGTGAGTGTAGAACTGATGAGTCGTCGGATGTCTGACCTGTCTTACAGTGCTTCTTGTAAAGGTTGTATTTTGCCCATATGTGCGTGGGCTGCGTAAGAAATCGACAAGAAAGTCACGTTGAACCTAAATTAGCAGCAGCTTCAGACGAAATCAGACAAGAAATATTCATTGAGTGACAGCAAATGCGAATACCGGGTATATATATATATTTTTTTTAAAACCAGACACTGTCTTTCTTCCTTTTTCTCATCGGGGCGTATTTAGTTTCACTTTTAATGTTTTTTTTAAATCCACATTTACTCCAAGTTCAGCCAGCATCCTTTTAACTTGTTCTTACTCATCAACAAAACGTCTTATTAAAGATTTAGAGGAGAATGTGCATATAAATTTGAATGTTTCTTGAAAAGTTTTTTTTTTTTTCATGAGGATTGTAAAAACTACACAGGCGGTTCTTGCATGAATGTGGCCCCGAATACAGCCCCGTACTTCTGCTCCACACGAAACCAACCACAAATATTCCTGATAAAATCTATTCTGCAAATAATAACAGAAATATTGAAAGTTAGCCTCGTGCTCTATTATAAGGTTAATTATAACAGTTGTAGTGTTGTCAGTGACAAGACAAAAATAAAAGTTAAAATACAATTATTCATCAGTCGAATGAATGTGGATTTTGTGCATCATTGTTTGTGCATCATTTCTGCAACAACAATCAATAGACCATTTCTGGTATCGCTTATGCATTTCAATGTAAACAGACTGACTGCAGTTTTGTAAACGCATCTTCTTTCTTTTAGAGGATAAACTCAAAGCGATTAGGCCCGGCTTTGTGGAAAAGTCCTCCAAAGAACTAATAAATCAGCTCCTGGACGACCTGCTGGGGGACAAAATCTTCAATGATGGGGAGAAAGACTCAATACTGGAGGAGAAGAAGAGTCGCGCAGACAAGGCGCGCGCTCTCATTGATTCAGTGTGTAGGAAAGGAGATCAAGCCAGCCAGAAAATGATGGTTCACTTTCAAAATAGAGATCCTACTCTCTTCTCTGAGCTCGGCCTATCTATCTGACCAGGTACAATCCCCAGTGAATCTAAAGTGAATTATCTTCACACACACACACACACACAAAAAAAACCACATGCAGGTCAAAACAAAACAAAAAAACTCAGTAACAATATCTTCTTTTTTCCCCAGCTGCCGTGAATTTGGAGGAAAAATGACGTGCAATCATTCCAGCAGCAGCTGATGCCCTGCAGACTGAAAAAAAGCAATAGTCTTGCATTGTTTTAAAACAACATTATCACAATAATTTTCCTCTTCCTTGATGTTTTTGTTTACGTATGTGAACTGACTTTTTTCTGCCGAGTTGCAGAGTCGACTGACATGATGGAGAAAATAAACTGTTTTGTAAAAGCATGCCTCTATAACATGATGTGACTTGCTTTGTTCTTTTTCAGTTGTAAAGCCTGTCAACATGTTCAGGGGCAAAAATTATAACTTCACTTAGGTTACATTGCAAGTCTCACTTGGGGCTAGGGACTCTAGATGCATTTTGCACTGAGATGACATGAAAAAAATAAATTTTTTCAAAGGCCATGCAAAAAGAAAAAAAAACTTACATTTTCATACAAGATCTAGGGGGATGAGTTTTAGGAATATGATTGAGTTGTGACTTTGAAATGCAGTTTATTTAAGTGCAAAACAAGATCACTTCACAGACAACTCAAAACTAAGTGAACTGAAAACAGAAACCAGAAACTCCTTGGGCATTTGCCTGGGAAATATTGAAGCTTTGGTACCGGCAAAATATAGAGCAATATTATCAAGTAAATAAAAAACATATATACATTTGCTTTAACTAAAGACATATGACTCAATACCAGTCTGGTATTTTTGTTTTACATATAAAAAAATTCCTGAAATAACATAAATTATTTATCAACTGTTGTGACCCCAAGTCCCTTGTTTTAATTTAATCTGATTTATTTTCAGCCACACACTTTTAAGTATGTGTATTCTGTTTTTGAACCACATTTTTCTTTATGCCAAATAAATGATAATACTGTAATCTAATGGAATACCATCTAGCTTTGATGTTTGGAATGCCACTTCAGTTCTTTTTTCCTAAATTGTTTATTTTTGTTGAATACAATTAGGTTAATGTGTTATTGGTGTTTGCGTTGTTTTTTTTAATTAACAAGAAAAATACGATTTTTTTATTTATTTATTTTTTTAGTACAATAAAATAACTTACTGTTTGCGATAGTAGTTCATAAGTTTCATTGTTTTTACTCAAATTACTTTTTGTCGATCCAAAAGCTAACGGTAGGGGGAGACAAAAGTTTCCCTTTAATTTTTAAACCCACAAAGAAGAATCTGTCAGAGAAGATGGCTCCAAGACGAAGCTAATTGTTTAGCCGATGTAAATCTGTCCACCGCCAACAGGCTGGAGACTGCGGTGACAAAATTATCAGATAACCCGTTGAGACGAATAAGACCGTACGTTTACATACAATTCACACAAATAATATGTAAATAACATTTATGTGTGTGACAGTAGTCCAGCTCAAGTAGCATTGGTTAATGATTGGTAAACAGTTAATTAGCTTGTACATTTTTGCGTTTTTGAGAACGAGATGTTGTTTTCAGCTTAAGCGTCCTTCTTCAGTATTACGATGATATGTCAGAAATTGTTCATAGCGCGTGTCACTAACTGACAACGAGTATTTACTTAGTTTAAGTGTCTTCATGTATTCGAGCTAATGCTAACTTAGCTGATAGCTGTTACATTCCTTCAGACAAGACGTGCCTCTGACGTCAGTCCTGCTGAAATGTCTTTGAGTTAGTTTGCTTAGACTTGGGCGTCATGATGGCCTGAAGGGCTCAAATGGTCAAATTTGTTCAAATTCAAGCTTCCGTTGACTGGAGCGTCGAAATACTTTAAATAGTTTGATGAGTAAAGTAGCAATAAATGTACTTACAGATGAACTTTTTGGATGCCTTGGCTATTTTACGTTTTTCTCTCCTTCTGGTTCCCCAGCTGTCACTGAGGAACGATGAGCCAGAGACGTGGCATCCATGTGGACCAATCTGAGCTGCTCTGCAAAAAAGGATGTGGGTTTTATGGCAACACAGCCTGGCAGGGCTTGTGCTCAAAGTGTTGGCGAGAGGAAAACCAGCGAGAAAAGCAAAGGCAAATTCAAGAGGACTGGGCTCTTGCTGAAAGGTTTGCATTCGCACTGTGTCTTTTCTGCAAAAAAAAATAAAGTCGCCAAAGTGTTGGAAGACCTGTCCACTTACCTCATGAAGACGTGGCTTTTGTGCTACTGTTCATCTCGCAAGATTTTCAGTTGTTCTGTCGTCATCTTCCCAGGCTGCAGAGAGAGGAAGAGGAAGCATATGCAAGCAGGCATCAGAGGGCACAGTCACAACCTGCGATCACTCCCTTCAACAAGTTTGAAGAAAGGAAGACGAAGGAGAAGTCCAGCAAAGTCAACACAGTCACAAAGTTTTTCACTCCATCAACAAAAACACCACCCAAAAAGGGTAATCTGTCTTGAACATACACACTGGTTGGTTCTAACTTTATTTGTTAATTTTTTGTTCCTGGATGCACCTCCTGTGTAACAAAACCTTAAGCTCCACTCACAAGCCACATTGGTGCAAACACAAATAATCACTACGTAAATATTTGCTCAACGTTTGAAATCTTTATTTTTTTTTTCTTTTGTTGTGAAAACTGTTTGCAGCCACTTTATGTTTAAATATATCAATCAGGTGATAAGATGCCTGTAGCTGGTCTTTTTTTCCTTTTTTTTTACAAGCTCACTTAACTTTCTTCCAGGAGCTTAATGTAATGCTATATGATAAATTAACCTGAAACTGGGTGTTTGGCCGGGTCTTTGAGAAATCTTTTCAAATTCTTTAATGCATTTACCTAGAAATAAGTGACAGATTTAGCTGAATTTGACTTCTTTTTGAAGCAGGAAATGTCAAAATTCATAGCCTGTTATTTAATTCAGTTTATTTATACAGCAACATTTCACCAACAAATGACGTCTTGAGGTACAGAAAAGTAATTTCAAATCAATCACATTTACATTCCAACTAAACCTAGTTATCAAGCAGTACAGTATCCTCAATTAATTATTCAAAGTAGTTTAAAAGTTTCTATCTAAGGAAACCCAGCAAATTGCATCATTCACTCCTCCATGACAGGGTAGCAAGAGCATACTGAGCCTTTAACAGGAGGAAACTTCCAGCAGAACCAGAACCTGGCTCTGCTGGCCTTCTGCCACGCTCGACTGGAGGTTTGAGAAGACAGGGCAAAGTGTACAAAAAAGAAGAAAAAGAAAAGCAGAAGAACTGATGTAGAATTGTTTTCTATATTATTGGAAAGTAAAATCTTAATAGCAGGAGAGGGGGACTGTCTAATTGTTGACAGCGTTGTCTCAGCTGATGCCCCCCGTCAAGAAGGTATTGTGGCCAAACAGAACACCAGGCTAAATGTGGCTTGTATGGAAAGTAAAAACCAATAAAATATGCGCTTCCTGAATACTTACTTCAGTTTTTGTTTTATAAACAGAGCACAAGTAGTGTCCAACAGATGCTTAACGTTAAATTTAGCTCCTCTTTTGATGTTTTACCACCTTACATTTGCTTGTAAATTGTAGATTCATTCTTCCTTCATTTTACCCATATCCCTGGATATTTGTGATTGAAAGAAAGCCCTCCTGAGGCTTACAAAGACGGCAGCACAGTAAATACAAACGTACCAAATTATTGTCTGGTTGTTGTCTTCCTCCAGATGCCGGTGCTGCTGACGCTCAGTCCACTCCGAGCTCCAGCTCCTCAGCCAGTCGCCAGCCCTTTCCAGACAGCGACCGTGCAACGCAAGAGTTTATAGATTTTCTGAAGTCGGTGAAGTCTGGCAGGGAAATCTTTAAACAGTGTCGGGCTTTCACTGAGGGCATGGTGTACAAGCGGGTGAGCTTTGATCCGTCCAGACGTTATTACTCCCGTTTCAACTCGTTATGCGTTTATGGCCATGTTTATGCTCTCACTCAAGACGGCTCTTAAAGAGGAGGAAGCTTTTAATTCACTGCATCGTTTTCATTACCATCTGCCACCATTCATTGAAAGATTGCACATTTTAGCATCATATATCCTTGAATACGTCAACTTTTAGATGATACGCGATAAGTGTAAAGTAAAAGTTTAACCCCTTGAACTTCTCCACATTTAGTCATTTTACAGCCACCAACTTCCTGTTTCTTTGTTGTTGTTTTTCGTATAGTTGAGCATGAAGTAATAGATAATTAATTAGAAAATATTTAAGACATAAAAAAAGCTTTTCAAGCTGCTGTAAATTGTAACATTCAGATGTTTTCACTTCAGTTTTGATATTTAATTAAAATTCAGTGAATAGTACTAAAGTCTTGCAATGTCTTTATCTGAAACTTTTACCTTGATGTAATTGTCTTTAAGAAAAACAAAAGGTTGTTTTCTGTATGTTTTGTGTTTATGATAAACAAGCAGTTTAAAAATGTTTACAGCATTTATTGCTGAACTTCCTGCCTAAATTATTAAGATGACGTTGATCAAGGGTCATCCCGATCAGATATTGATATTAGAAATCAGTCTGATATCAACCAAAAAAAAAAACGAGTATCTGATTATATCGGTCTGCATCTAAAGTCTCAGATGTAATCGTGCCAATAGCAGCACTATTCTGCAGCGTTTAGTCTGCCCCAGGATTTCCATCCAGCATTGTTTACATCCCACATGCCGAACCGTTGGTTAGTAATAAATGTGTCAGTTGTTCTTGTACCTGTTGTAATATCACGTGATCAAGCCTTTTCTAACATTCCACATGACAAAATCAGTAATGAAAGTATGCATGATTCGGGTTAATATCATATCGGGTCGATATCGGTATCCTATCGGAAGCGAAAAAGTTGTATCGGGACACCTCGATTGCAATCAGTGTGAAATCTGAATGCGACTCATTCCGAATTCATGTATTTTTTCTGTCCCTTTCCAGGACATGGGAGCCGACGAGCTGTCGGAGTGCGTGCAAGACTTCTACCAGAGCCTCTCAGACCGGCTTCACAACCAGTTCAAAGGTGCTTCATCGCTCAAATATATGTATATTTTTTTAGAATAACCAAAAATAGTAAAAACCGTACAGTGAGGATAGCGCTTGTGAAAAGTAATTATCGGTTTGCGGTGTAACAGGTTCGACAGAACATGTAGAGAGGGTGATGGATGAAGTGGAGAAGTACATGATGAGCCGACTTTACACGGAGGTTTTCTGTCCGGAAACCACAGACGACGAGAAGAAAGACTTGGCTGTTCAGAAGAGAATCAGGTTTGCAAACATAAACTCCAGCGTTTAAATTAAAAAAGAAAAAGAAGAAACTGCTGTAAATGTGACATTATTCTGTTTGTGTTCGGTTCCAGAGATTTGCACTGGGTCACCATAGAAATGCTGTGCGTGCCGGTGGATGAAGAGATCCCAGAGGTCTCAGACAGTGTAGTCAAAGCTATTACAGGTGAGTCGCCACCTGGGTTTGTTTTTGCCTGATTGCTCAAGTTAGGTCACTCCTCTTCTAACATTTCTGCCTAATTTCAGATATAATTGAAATGGACTCAAAGCAGGTACCCAAAGACAAGCTGGCGTGCATCACCCGTTGCAGCAAGCACATCTTCAACGCCATCAAAGTGAGCAAGAAGGAGGCTGCGTCGGCCGACGACTTCCTCCCGACTCTCATCTACATCGTGCTGAAGGCAAACCCTCCGCGGCTGCAGTCCAACATCCAGTACATCACCCGCTTCTGCAACCCCAGCCGACTCATGACCGGAGAGGACGGATACTACTTCACTAATCTGGTGAGGAAATGAGAAGGACGTGTTTAGCAACATGCAAGCTATCGTCCATCTTTCAGCACAGTCTTGAAAAATCCACTCCACTGCTGTTGATAAACACGTAGTTATTGTAAAAAAAAAATTATCAACTTTATTCAATGTAGTATTGTCTATATGATAAAGATCTATACTTCAAATAAAGCTTGGCTCCAGTTTGAGTGAGTTTTTCGGGGTTTCCTCCTGAAAACTTGCTAAGCCTGGTGCTTGGGGCGCTAGGACAGTCACGCAGCGGTTCGCTGTGTTTTTGAGTTAAAAATGTTTATAGTTGACAGGAAATGTGAAAATATAACTTGGTAATTATGTGTTATTGGAAGATTAATACCTAAACTCCAACTATAAAATCTTTAAAAAAGGCAATTGTTAAAAAAATTAAATAAATAAAATAAATAAACAATGCTTAGCCTGGTGGGAGCACAAGTAAAGCCTGGTGGCCCGCCAGGCTTGTAATGCACATGGAAGAACCTTAGTTTTTTGTTTAGTGTTGCTTTTTGATTCACAAAAGCACAACAATCTCAGAGTTTTTCCTCCTCGACCACCTAAAGTTTTTGTTAA